>NC_140990.1:177997564-178567680 GCF_052327205.1 Somniosus microcephalus
GATTGGTCGACTTCGAGGTCACTCTGTCGCTAATGAGCGGATAATGAGATGCTAATGAGCGGAATGTTGAAGGTTTTTGGGATACCGCGGGCGCGATTTTAGCCCGGCCGAAACGTAAATACGCTTAAAACCGTCTCGGAAGCGTAAGCTTTCTTTGGAGGTAACGCGCGCGTAGGTACGCCCTGTAACTTTTGAGTGCATAGCCCGCCAGACGCACAGGCGATGACAGACAGAATGACAGAATGACAGAAGTTCAGATTTATATATATAAGATATAGACTAGCTGAAGTGCCCGGCGGTGCTGAGGCTTTTTCGAGGGCATGTTGTTGTTGGAAGAGAGAGAGAGAGAGAGCGGGTGGGGGGAAGAGAGCGGGGGGGGAAGGGAGGGCGGGGGGGAAGGGGGTCGGCGGGGAAGGGGGGGCGGGGGGGAAGGGGGGAAGGGGCGGGGTGAAGGGAGGGGGGAAGGGATGGGGGGAAGGGAGGGGGGAAGGGGGGAAGGGAGGGGGGAAGGGAGGGGGGAGCGGGGTGGAAGGGGCGGGGGGGAGAAGAGGGGGGCGGGGGGAAGGGGGGGGCGGCGGGGGGGAAGGGGGGGCGGGAAGGAGAAGGGGGGCGGGGGGGGAAGGGGGGGGCGGAAGGTGGGGGGGCGGGGGGGGAAGGGGCGGGGGGGGCCCAGGCCGAGAGCCCCGCTCTCCGAGCCCCGCCCCCCCCCGGCCGAGAGCCCCGCTCTCCGGGCCCCGCCCCCCCCCGGCCGAGAGCCCCGCTCTCCGAGCCCCGCCCCCCCCGGCCGAGCCCGACTGCGGCTCTGAGAGACGGCCGGCGGCCGAGCCCCGCTCCCCCCGGCCGAGCCCGATTGCGGCTCTGAGAGACAGCCGGCGGCCGAGCCCCACCCGCCCGCCGAGCGCGGAACAGAGACGCCGCATCTCACCTGCTCCTGCTGCGCGCGCACCCTGACCCTCGTGGCTGACGCCGTTGCCCTGGGTAACGTGACACGGCGGGGGGAGGGCGGGGGGTGGGGGTGAGGAGCTTAGCAGAAGCACAATCACCTAGCTCGGGCCTGGCTGGGCAAGAAAGGCGCAGGCTTTGAGGCCTAAGAAAAAAACGGGGAAAGGTAGGAAAAAGAATGTTCAGGTTAGGTTTACAAATGAGTGATTTTTTTAAAAACAATTTAATAAATTCAATTTTATTTTGGTGGAAATGTATATTTGAAAAGAAAGACACAGAAAGCAGGAAAAAGAATGGAAGCAAGATGGCGGCGACTCACCTCGGTTCAGAACGATAAGGCCCGCCCACACACGCACCGATTGGTCGACCGGATGGTCACCAAAGCGTAGGATTGGTCAATCGTCCCGTCACTCGACCGTAGGAGGGCCCGGCCGCACGCGGCAGCAAGCCGCCGTACGATTGGTCGACCTCGAGGTCACTCTGTCGCTAATGAGCGGATAATGAGATGCTAATGAGCGGAATGTTGAAGGTTTTTGGGATACCGCGGGCGCGATTTTAGCCCGGCCGAAACGTAAATACGCTTAAAACCGTCTCGGAAGCGTAAGCTTTCTTTGGAGGTAACGCGCGCGTAGGTACGCCCTGTAACTTTCGAGCGCATAGCCCGCCAGACGCACAGGCGATGACAGACAGATAGACAGAATGACAGAATGACAGATAGACAGAATGACAGAAGTACCGATTTATATATATAGACTAGCTGAAGTGCCCGGCGGTGCCGAGGCTTTTTCGAGGGCATGTTGTTGTTGGAAGAGAGAGAGAGAGAGAGCGACTGGGGGGTGGGGAGAAGAGAGAGAGAGAGCGCGACTGGGGGGGAAGAGAGAGAGCGACTGGGGGGTAGAGAGAGAGCGACTGGGGGGAAGAGAGAGAGAGACTGGGGGGAAGAGAGAGAGCGCGGGTGGGGGGAAGAGAGGGCGGGGGGGAAGGGAGGGCGGGGGGAAGGGGGTAGGGAGGGCGGGGGGAAGGGAGGGTGGGGGGAAGGGAGGGCGGGGCGGGGGGGGGAAAGGGAGGGCGGGGGGGGAAAGGCAGGGCGAGGGGGTGAAGGGAGGGCGGGGTGGGGAAGGGGGGGGGAAGGGAGGGCGGGGGGGAAGGGAGGGGGGAGAGAGGGGGAGGGGGGAAGGGGGGGAGAAGGGGGGAAGGGAGGGCGGGGGGGAAGTGGGGGCGGAAGGGAGGGCGGGGGGAAGGGGGGGAGGGCGGGGGAAGGAGGGGGAGGGGGGGAGAAGGGGGGGAGAAGGGAGGGGGGAAGGGCGGGAGGAGGGGGGGACGGAAGGCGGGGAGGGGGGAGTGGAGGGGGGAGGAGGGGGGAGGAGGGAGGGGGGAGGGTGGTGGGGGAGGGGGAGGGGAGGGGCGGGGTGAAGGGAGAGAGGGGAGGGAGGGCGGGGGGCCCCCCCCCGAGGGTCGCGGCCCCCCCCGAGGGTCGCGGCCCCCCGAGTGTCGCGGCCCCCGCAGAGGGTCGCGGCCCCCCCGAGGGTCGCGCCCCCCCCCCCCCCCGAGGTGAAGACCGCCGATTACGGCTGTGCGAGACGGCCGGCGGACCCGGTTGCCAGGGTAACGCTTGACGCTCAGCAAGCCCCGCCCCCCCGGCCGAGCCAGAGAGAGACGCCGCGTCTCAGCTCCTGCTGCGCACGCACCTTTAGTAAGGTAGCCCGGTTGCCAGGGTAACGCTTGACGCTCAGCAAGCCCCGCCCCCCGGCCGAGCCAGAGAGAGACGCCGCGTCTCAGCTCCTGCTGCGCGCGCACCTTTAGTAAGGTAGCGGCGCTGGACTCAGGCCCGCCCCTCCAGCCTTCGAGTGGGGCCGGGAGGTGCCTAGCTCGGGCGTGGGTGCGGAGGAGACGCCGAGGCTTCGAGGCCTACCTGGAAAAACGGGGAAAGGTAGGAAAATTAATGAGATTAGATAAGTTAATTGGTTTCTAAATCATTTTTTTTAAAACAATATGTGCTTTAAAAGCAACGTTTTTTTTAAAGACGCAGAAAGCGGGAAAAAGAAAGGAAAAGTTTGGAATCAAGATGGCGGCGACTCACCTCGGTTCAGAACGATAAGGCCCGCCCACACACGCACCAATTGGCACGGCGGCACACGCCAGCAACCCGGCGTACGATTGGTCGAGCTCGAGGTCACTCTGTCGCTAATGAGCGGATAATGAGATGCTAATGAGCGGTATGTTGAAGGTTTTTGGGATACCGCGGGCGCGATTTTAGCCCGGCCGAAACGTAAATACGCTTAAAACCGTCTCGGAAGCGTAAGCTTTCTTTGTAGGTAGCGCGCGCGTAGGTACGCCCTGTAACTTTCAAGCGCATAGCCCGACAGACGCACACGCGATGACAGACAGAATGACAGACAGAATGACAGACAGAAAGACAGACAGAAGTACCAATTTATATATATAGATATAGATAGATATAGATGATCTAGACGAGGGAACTAGATGTAATATCTCCAAGTTTGCAGAAGACACAAAGCTGGGTGGGCGTGTGTGCTGTGAGGAGGATGCCGAGAAACTCCAGCATGATTTGGACAGGTTGTGTGATTGGGCAGAAGAATGGCAGATGCAGTATAATGTGGATAAATGCGAGGTTATCCACTTTGGTGGCAAAAACAGGAAGGCAGATTATTATCTGAACGGCAATAGATTGGGAGAAAGGGAAGTGCAACGAGACCTGGGTGTCCTTGTGCACCAGTCGCTGAAGGTAAGCATGCAGGTGCAGCAGGCGGTTAAGAAGGCAAATGGTATGTTGGCCTTCATAGCGAGAGGGTTCGAGTACAAGAACAATGATGTCTTGCTGCAGTTGTACAGGACCTTGGTGAGACCACACCTTGAGTATTGTGTGCAGTTTTGGTCGCCTTATCTGAGGATGTTCTTGCCATGGAGGGAGTGCAGCAAAGATTCACCAGGCTGATACCTGGGATGGCAGGAATGATGTATGAGGAGAGATTGGGTTGATTGGGCTTATACTCACTGGAGTTTAGAAGAATGAGAGGGGTTCTCATTGAAACTTATAAAATTCTAACAGGACTGGACAGACTGGATGCAGGAAGGATGTTCCCGATGGCCAGGGAGTCCAGAACCAGGGGTCACAGTCTAAGGATAAGGGGTAAGCCATTTAGGACAGAGATGAGGAGGAATTTCTTCACCCAGAGAGTGGTGAACCTGTGGAATTCTCTACCACAGAAGGCAGTGGGGCCAATTCATTAAATATATTCAAGAAGGAGTTGGATATATTTCTTGAGGCTAAAGGGATCAAGGGATATGGGGAGAAGGCAGGGACAGGGTACTGAGTTTAGATGATCAGCCATGATCTCATTGAATGGCGGAGCAGGCTCGAGGGGCCGAATGGCCTACTCCTGCTCCTATCTTCTATGTTTCTATGAGCCAATCAGGAAACCGAGGAAAATGTACAGGGAGCCAATCAGGAAACAGAGGTAAATGTACAGGGAGCCAATCAGGAAACAGGAAAATGTACAAGGAGCCAATCAGGAAACAGGAAAATGTACAGGGAGCCAATCAGGAAACAGGAAAATGTACAGGGAGCCAATCAGGAGACAAAGGAAATCATACAGGGAGCCAATCAGGAAACAGAGGTAAATGTACAGGGAGCCAATCAGGAAACAGGAAAATGTACAAGGAGCCAATCAGGAAACAGGAAAATGTACAGGGAGCCAATCAGGAAACAGGAAAATGTACAGGGAGCCAATCAGGAAACAGGAAAATGTACAGGGAGCCAATCAGGAAACAGGAAAATGTACAGCGCCTCAGGAGTTCTAAAAGCACTTTTCTGTCCATGAAGTACTTTTGAAAGGAAACGCAGCAGCCAATTTGTGCACAGCAAGGTCCCACAAACAGCAATTTTGATGATGACCAGATAATCTGTTTCCGTGATGTTGGTTGAAGGATAAATATTGTCCAGGACACCAGGGATAGCTCCCCTGCTCTTCTTTGAAAAATTGCCATGGGATCTTTTACATCCACCAGAGAGAGGAGACGGGGCCTCGGTTTAACGCCTCATCTGAAAGACGGCATCTCTGACAATTGAACCTGGTCCTGCACAACATGAATTCGGCAAGAAAACAGCACACGCCAAAGGCTAAATGGTGCTGCAGACTCTCAGCAGGTGTACAATTGTACTTTGAATCAGTCACTGTGTGACAGAAGAAGCTGAGTTCTGACGCACTTTTTCCAGGCTGATACAAAAGCAAAATAGTGCGGATACTGGAAATCTGAAATAAAAACAGAAAATGCTGGAACTACTCAGCAGGTCAGGCAGCATCTGTGGAGAGAGAATCTCTTCAGGCTGAATTTATTTGCATGGTTTACATAACGTATGCACCGTGGAGGTTACCTTACTTTGCACGGAACTAGACTCAGAGTTGAACTACACCAATTCACAGTGCCAAACCAGTGCAGTACGAAAAGCTGCCACCTTCTGTTGAGCTAGGCGCTCTGCTGTTTCCCTCCCAGAGCTATTTCCCCTGTTACAACTTCATGAATTGAAGGTTCATTCAGTCCCAGCTGATTCCATGTTCCTTAGTGTACAACAGGATTTAAATCAATGTTGCCCAGCTATTTGCAAACACTAGGCTGCCCTGACCAGGTCCTGTCTCAGCCTTTCCTCCCTCCGTGTGAGCTGTGGCTCAGTTAATAGCACTCTTGTCTTTGGGTTAGAAGGTTATGGGTTCAAGTCGCACACGAGAGTACAGTAATCTATGCTGACACTCCAGTGCAATACTGAGAGAGTGCTGCACTGTCGGAGGTTCCCTCTTTCAGATGAACTGTTAAACAGAGGACCTGTCTACACTCTCAGGTGGATGTAAACTAGCCCATGGCACTATTTTGAAGAAGAGCAGGGGAGTTCTACCTCTGGGGCCAATATGTATCCCTCAACCAACATCACAAAAACTGATTGTCGCTATCTCACTGCTGTTTGTGATATCCTGCTGTGCGCAAATTGGTTGCTGCGTTTCCTACATTACAACAGTGACTACACTTCAAAAGCACTTTATTGGCTGCAAAGCGCTTTGGGAAGTACTGAGGTTGTGAAAGGCACTCTCGATGTACAAGTCTTCCTTTCAGCTCACCATCTTTCATCCCTCCTGCCTCTCCTCTGAATATTTTGTTGTCTACCACTCTCCCAAGCATTCTCCTCTTTTAGCATTTACACTGAGCGACTCCTCATCCTCAGTCACATTGACCTTCATCGAAATTGCCCTTGTTCTCATTTCTCTGACATGTTTACAACAACAACTTGCATTTATATAGCATCTATACTGTAGTAAAACATCCCAAGGTGCTTCAAAGGAGCGTTATCGGACAAAACTTGACACTGAGCAACGACAGGAGATATTAGGACAGATGACCAAAAGCTTGGTCAGAGAGGTTGCTTGTAAGGAGGCTCTTAAAGGGGGAGAGAGAGTTGGACAGGTGAAGGGAGGGAATTCCAGGGTTTAGGGCCGAAGCAACTGAAGGTATGACCATTAATGGTCCCAGTTTTACAAATTACCTCCGTAGGTATCAGCACCAGGTCTGTGCCAGGAGAGCAATGAATAAAATGTGCACCAGACTGAACCAAACCGATAAACTTTGGTGAGAGTCTATTTTTGGTAACAATCTGTTATTACCCATTGACAGTGCACTCGGTCTGGGGAACGTGAACAGAGGCTGCCAGATCTTGGCACAAGTTGTGACACCCGCAAAGATCAAAGCCAATGAGGACTGTTGGCCTCAAGAAACCATTGTACAAAACCTTTGTTCTTGGTCGGTAAATGGAGGGAGGTCAAGTTGAAAGGCTGTCGTTTTCAAACTATAAGTAAATTTTAGATACCGAGTGACATCATAATACGATGCAATATTGAGCCAGGCCCCTACAAAAGAATCAACTGTGTGAGGGGTAAAGTACTTAAATGGGCACTCATTGACATTGCAAGTCAAGTAAGCAGCTTTACGAGGTCTCCATTGCAGGAATCTGTTTCTTACATGTAACTTAATTCCCACAGTCAAGTACTGAAGAGCCCACAAGCCTTTGTATTGTTCTGATTGGAGTCATCTTGTGGAAACAGAGTGACACGTAACACTAGGCAGATCATGGCAGTGGTCGAGAGACATAAAGTGCTCGTAGTAAACAGAGACGTGAGCATATAATCCAGGCTGACATTCCCAGTGCAGCACTGAGGGAGTGCTACACCATCGTCGGAGGTGCCATCATTTGGAAAAGATGTTTACCATGTCTGCTCTCTCAGGTGGGTGTAAAAGATCCCATGGTACTATTCTTTTTCTTTTTCTATAGTCATAGGGCAGGATTTTCATTGGGCCGTGGAGGCAGGATTGGAGGCATATGGGGGGTTAAAATCGCGAAATCGGGGGGCACGAACCCATCCTGCCCCAACCCGCCTCCACGCCAGTTTCAAAGGAGGCGGATACCCGACCTGCGCTGGGAGCCGCCTCCCCGAGGCAGGAAGGGGATTAGTGCCAATTAACTGCCTGTTAACAGGTAGTTAACAGGCAGTTTTTAGCCTAATCCCTATTTTTATTCCTGAAGTGTGGGATTCCCAACGGCTCCAAACCACGCCAAGTTAGCGATGCGGACCGTCAGGCTGAAGGGCTTGGAGGGGTCGAGATGTCCTGTGTTCAGGTGAGTGATGGGTGCATGAGTGCAGAGGTAAGTGTGTTTGGTGTGTGTAAAGTGTTTAAAGAAGTTTACTTACCTTGACAGCCTTCCTTCCTTCAGGTCTCGGGAGTCCCTCATCTCACCGGCACAGAAAGCAGAATGGCCACGAGCTGTCAAAAGTTGCAGCATTCAGCTTTCTGTTCTGGAGAGATCTCTAAATCAGCCTGAGAGGAAGGAATTAACTTAGTGTACAGATTGTCAGTGTTTGACAGCTTCAAAGAGCTGTCAAACGCTGATATTTCATCTGTCAAAAGCTCTTGACAGATGAAATGTCAATCTGTGATGTCACCTGTTGCCGGGTGGCCCTTAATTGGCCTGCTGAGCCCACTGGGCGGGCTCAACAAGGTCAATCAAGTGAAAATCGTGTGGGTTCGCCACAACTCGATGGAGGCGGGACTACAACCCCAAAAGTTGTAGTCCCGCCTCCTACACGCCTCCAGTATCAAAATCCAGCCCATAGAGTCACAACGGCACAGAAGGAGGCCATTCAGCCCATCAAGTTTGTGCTGGCTCTCTGCAGAGCAATCCAGTCAGTCCCATTCCCCTGCTTTATCCCCGTAGCCCTGCAAGTTTATTTCCCTCAAGTGCCTATCCAGTCTCCCCTTGAAAACATTGAGTGTCTCCGCTTCCACCACTTCCATCGGCAGCGAATTCCAGGTCCTCACCACTCGCTGTGTATAAAAGTTTATCCTCACATCCCCCCTGTATCTCTTGCCCAAAATCTTAAATCTGTGTCCCTTAGTCCTTGTACCATCAATTAGTGGGAACAGTCTTTCCCTGTCGAAGAAGAGCAGGGGAGTTCTCCCCAGTATCATGGCCAATATTTATCCCTCAACCAACATCACTAAAGCATATTATCTGGTCGTTATCTCATTGCTGTTTGTTGGATCTTGCTGTGCGCAAAATGGCTGCTGCGTCTCCCACATTACAACAATGGCTACACTTCAAAAGCACTTCATTAGCTGTAAAATGCATTGGGACATCCAGAGGTCATGGAAGGCGCCATAGAAATTTAAGTCAGCTCATAGGATTTCATGGTCTCCTGCTGGCACAGTGGGTAAGTGTACTGCCCAGTGTGCGACTGAGCCCCACAGACCAGAACAGCCTCAGGATCGATCGCTGCTCTGTGTTCAGTTCGATGATCTCAGTCTGAAGAGCAGTGGGGCAATTGAGATCATCGGAGGACTCCTGGAATAGGGAGCCAAAAACAAAATGAGTCAAGGTTCTTACTGCTGAGAGCTCTCCAGTGACCCCGATCATTACTCGGTTACCCGATCATTACGAAGTGACCCGATCATGACCCAGTGACCCCGAACATTACCCAGTGACCCCGATCATGACCCAGTGACCCCGAACATTACACAGTGACCCGTTCATTACCCAGTGACCCCAATCATTACCCAGTGACCCCGATCATTACCCAGTGAACCCGATCAATACCCAGTGACCCCGATCATTACCCAGTGACCCCAATCATTACCCAGTGACCCCGATCATTACCCAGCGACCCTGATCATTACCCAGTGAAGCCAATCAATACCCAGTGACCCCGATCATGACCCAGTGACCCCGATCATTACCCAGTGACCCCGATCATTACCCAGTGACCCCGATCATTACCCAGCGACCCTGATCATTACCCAGTGACCCCAATCATTACCCAGTGAAGCCAATCAATACCCAGTGACCCCGATCATGACCCAGTGACCCCGATCATTACCCAGTGACCCCGATCATTACCCAGTGACCCCGATCATTACCCAGTGACCCCAATCATTACCCAGTGAAGCCAATCAATACCCAGTGACCCCGATCATGACCCAGTGACCCCGATCATTACCCAGTGACCCCGATCATTACCCAGTGACCCCGATCATTACCCAGCGACCCTGATCATTACCCAGTGCCCCGAACATTACCCAGACACCCCGATCATTACCCAGTGACCCCGATCATTACCCAGTGACCCCGATCATTACCCAGCGAACCTGGTCGTTACCCAGTGACCCCGATCATTACCCAGTGACCCCTGACCATAACTCAGTTAACCCGATCATTACCCAGTGACCCCAATAATTACCCAGTGAACCCGATCATTACCCAGCGACCCTGATCATTACCCAGTGACCCCGATCATTACCCAGTGACCCCGATCATTATCGAGTGACCCCGATCATTACCCAGAGACCCTCGATCATTACCCAGTGACCCCGATCATTACCCAGTGACGTCCGATCATTACCCAGTGACCCCGATTATTACCCAGTGACCCCGATCATTACCCAGTGACTCCGATCATTACCCAGAGACCCAGATCATTACCCATTGACCCCCGATCATTACCCAGTGACGTCCGATCATTACCCAGTGACCCCGATTATTACCCAGTGACCCCGATCATTACCCAGTGACCCCAATCATTACCCAGTGACCCGTAATCATTACCCAGTGACCCCGATCATTATCGAGTAACCCCGATCATTACCCAGAGACCCTCGATCATTACCCAGTGACCCCGATCATTACCCAGAGACCCCGATCATTACACAGTGACCCCGATCATTACCCAGAGACCCCAATCATTATCCAGTGAGCCCCGATCATTACCCAGCGACGCTGATCATTACCCAGTGACCCCGATCATTACCCAGTGACCTCGATCATTACCCAGAGACCCCCAGTCATTACCCAGTGACCCCTGAGCATTACCCACTGACCCCGATCATTACCCAATGACACCGATCATTACCCAGTGACCCCCGATCATTACCCAGTGACCCCGATCATTACCCAGTGTGGTAAACCACTGTTTGTATTCCTGTTTGTCCTGTTTGTATTCCACTGTGTACATGCCTGGACATGCCTCGGCTGACTCCTCCCACAGGTCCCAGTATAAAGGTGACTGCTCCCCAGCCCTTGGTATCCTGGACCGGTCGACCACTCGAGGCAGACCTCCATTCTGTTGTTAATAAAAGCCTTTAGTTACTCTTCTAACTCTCAGTCTTTTATGAGTAATTGATAGCGCATCACCCAGTGACCCTGATCATTACCCAGTGACCCCGATCATTACCCAGTGACCCTGATCATTACCCAGTAACCCCGATTATTTCCCAGTGAACCCAATCATTACCCAGGGACACCGATCATTACCCAGAGACCCCGATCATTACCCAGTGACGTCCGATCATTACCCAGTGACCCCGATTATTACCCAGTGACCCCGATCATTACCCAGTGACCCCGATCATTACCCAGAGACCCCGATCATTACCCATTGACCCCCGATCATTACCCAGTGACCCCGATCATTACCCAGTGACCCGTAATCATTACCCAGTGACCCCGATCATTATCCAGTGACCCCGATCATTACCCAGTGACCCCGATCATTACCCAGTGACCCCGATCATTACCCAGTGACCCCGATCATTACCCAGAGACCCCGATCATTACCCAGTGACGTCCGATCATTACCCAGTGACCCCGATTATTACCCAGTGACCCCGATCATTACCCAGTGACCCGATCATTACCCAGGGACCCGATCATTACCCAGAGACCCCCAGTCATTACCCAGTGACCCCTGAGCATTACCCAGTGACCCCGATCATTACCCAGTGACGCCGATCATTACCAAGTGACCCCCGATCATTACCCAGTGACCGTGATCATTGCCCAGTGACATCGATCATGACCGATTGACCCCCGATTATTAACCAGTGACTCCGATCATTACCCAGTGACCCCGATCATTAACCAGAGACCCCAGTCATTACCCAGTGAACCCGATTATTACCCAGTGACCCCGATCATTGCCCAGTGACCCGATCATTACCCAGTGACCTGATCATTACCCAGTGACCCTGATCATTACCCAGTGACTCCGATCATTACCCAGTGACCCCAATCATTACCCAGTGACACCGATCATTACCCAGTGACCCTGATCATTACCCAGTGACCCCGAACATTACCCAAAGACACCGATCATTACCCAGTGACCCCGATCATTACCCAGTGACCCCGAACATTACCCAAAGACACCGATCATTACCCAGAGACCCCGATCATTACCCAGTGACCCCGATCATTACCCAGTGACCCCGATCATTACCCAGTGACACGTAATCATTACCCAGTGACTCCGATCATTATCCAGTGACCCCGATCATTACCCAGTGACACGTAATCATTACCCAGTGACTCCGATCATTATCCAGTGACCCCGATCATTACCCAGAGACCCCCGATCATTACCCAGTGACCCCGATCATTACCCAGTGACCCCGATCATTACCCAGAGACCCCGATCATTACCCAGTGACCCAATCATTACCCAGTGACCCCGATCATTACCCAGAGACCCCCAGTCATTACCCAGTGACCCCTGAGCATTACCCAGTGACCCCCGATCATTACCCAGTGACCCCCGATCATTACCCAGAGACCCCCAGTCATTACCCAGTGACCCCTGAGCATTACACAATGACCCCGATCATTACCCAGTGACCCCCGATCATTACCCAGTGACCCCAATCATTGCCCAGTGAACCCGATCATTACCCAGTGACCCCAATCATTACCAAGTGACCCCCGATCATTACCCAGTGACCGTGATCATTGCCCAGCGACATCGATCATTAACCAGAGACCCCCAGTCATTACCCAGTGAACCCGATTATTACCCAGTGACCTCGATCATTGCCCAGTGACCCGATCATGACCCAGTGACCCCGATCATTACCCAGTGACCCTGATCATTACCCAGTGACCCCAATCATTACCCAGTGACCCCGATCATTAACCAGAGAACCCCAGTCATTACCCAGTGAACCCGATTATTACCCAGTGACCCCAATCATTACCCAGTGACCCCGATCATTAACCAGAGACCCTCAGTTATTACCCAGTGAACCCGATTATTACCCAGTGACCTCGATCATTGCCCGGTGACCCGATCATTACCCAGTGACCCCGATCATTACCCAGTGACCCTGATCATTACCCAGTGACCCCAATCATTACCCAGTGACCCGATCAATACCCAGTGACCCGATCATTACCCAGCGACCCTGGTCGTTACCCAGTGACCCCGATCATTACCCAGTGACCCCTGACCATAACTCAGTTAACCCGATCATTACCCAGTGATCCCAATAATTACCCAGTGACACCAATAATTACCCAGTGACCCCGATCATTACCCAGTGACCCCGATCATTTCCCAGTGACCCCAATCATTACCCAGTGACCCCGATCATTACCCAGTGACCCGATCAATACCCAGTGACCCGATCATTACCCAGCGACCCTGGTCGTTACCCAGTGACCCCGATCATTACCCAGTGACCCCTGACCATAACTCAGTTAACCCGATCATTACCCAGTGATCCCAATAATTACCCAGTGACCCCAATAATTACCCAGTGACCCCGATCATTACCCAGTGACCCCAATCATTACCCAGGGACCCCGACCATTACCCAGTGAACCCGATCATTACCCAGAGACCCCGCTCATTACCCAGTGACCCCCGATCATTACCCAGTGACCCCGATCATTACCCAGTGATCCCGATCATTGCCCGGTGATCCCGATCATTACCCATTGACCCCCAATCATTACCCAGTGACCCCGATCATTACCCAGTGACCCCAATCGTTACCCAGTGACGCCGAACATTACCCATTGACCCCCGATCATTACCCAGTGACCCGATCATTACCCAGCGACCCTGGTCGTTACCCAGTGACCCCGATCATTACCCAGTGACCCCGATCATTACCCAGTGACCCTGATCATTACCCAGTGACCCCAATCATTACCCAGTGACCCGATCAATACCCAGTGACCCGATCATTACCCAGCGACCCTGGTCGTTACCCAGTGACCCCGATCATTACCCAGTGACCCCTGACCATAACTCAGTTAACCCGATCATTACCCAGTGATCCCAATAATTACCCAGTGACACCAATAATTACCCAGTGACCCCGATCATTACCCAGTGACCCCGATCATTTCCCAGTGACCCCAATCATTACCCAGTGATCCCTGACCATAACTCAGTTAACCAGATCATTACCCAGTGATCCCAATAATTACCCAGTGACCCCAATAATTACCCAGTGACCCCGCTCATTACCTAGTGCCCCCCGATCATTACCCAGTGACGCCGATCATTACCCAGTGATCCCGATCATTGCCCGGTGACCCCGATCATTACCCAGTGACCCCGATCATTACCCAGTGACCCCTGACCATAACTCAGTTAACCCGATCATTACCCAGTGATCCCAATAATTACCCAGTGACACCAATAATTACCCAGTGACCCCGATCATTACCCAGTGACCCCGATCATTTCCCAGTGACCCCAATCATTACCCAGTGATCCCTGACCATAACTCAGTTAACCAGATCATTACCCAGTGATCCCAATAATTACCCAGTGACCCCAATCATTGCCCAGTGAACCCGATCATTACCCAGTGACCCCAATCATTACCAAGTGACCCCCGATCATTACCCAGTGACCGTGATCATTGCCCAGTGACGCCGAACATTACCCATTGACCCCCGATCATTACCCAGTGACCCTGATCATTAACCATTGACCCCCGATCATTACCCAGTGACCCCGATCATTACCCAGTGACCCAATCATTACCCAGTGACCCCGATCATTACCCAGTGACACGTAATCATTACCCAGTGACCCCGATCATTATCCAGTGACCCCGATCATTACCCAGAGACCCCCGATCGTTACCCAGTGACCCCGATCATTACCCAGTGACCCCGATCATTACCCAGAGACCCTGATCATTACCCAGTGACCCAATCATTACCCAGTGACCCTGATCATTACCCAAAGACCCCCAGTCATTACCCAGTGACCCCTGAGCATTACACAGTGACCCCGATCATTACCCAATGACCCCGATCATTACCCAGTGACCCCCGATCATTACCCAGTGACCCCAATCATTGCCCAGTGAACCCGATCATTACCCAGTGACCCCAATCATTACCAAGTGACCCCCGATCATTACCCAGTGACCGTGATCATTGCCCAGTGACATCGATCATTAACCAGAGACCCCCAGTCATTACCCAGTGAACCGGATTATTACCCAGTGACCTCGATCATTGCCCAGTGACCCGATCATTAACCAGAGACCCTCAGTTATTACCCAGTGAACCCGATTACTACCCAGTGACCGCGATCATTGCCCAGTGACCCGATCATTACCCAGTGACCCCGATCATTACCCAGTGACGCCGATCATTACCCAGTGACCCTGATCATTACCCAGTGACCCCAATCATTACCCAGTGACCCGATCATTACCCAGCGACCCTGGTCGTTACCCAGTGACCCCGATCATTACCCAGTGACCCCTGACCATAACTCAGTTAACCCGATCATTACCCAGTGATCCCAATAATTACCCAGTGACACCAATAATTACCCAGTGACCCCGATCATTACCCAGTGACCCCGATCATTTCCCAGTGACCCCAATCATTACCCAGTGACCCCGATCATTACCCAGTGACCCGATCAATACCCAGTGACCCGATCATTACCCAGCGACCCTGGTCATTACCCAGTGACCCCGATCATTACCCAGTGACCCCTGACCATAACTCAGTTAACCCGATCATTACCCAGTGATCCCAATAATTACCCAGTGACCCCAATAATTACCCAGTGACCCCGATAATTACCCAGTGACCCCAATCATTACCCAGGGACCCCGACCATTACCCAGTGAACCCGATCATTACCCAGAGACCCCGCTCATTACCCAGTGACCCCCGATCATCACCCAGTGACCCCGATCATTACCCAGTGATCCCGATCATTGCCCGGTGATCCCGATCATTACCCATTGACCCCCAATCATTACCCAGTGACCCCGATCATTACCCAGTGACCCCAATCATTACCCAGTGACGCCGAACATTACCCATTGACCCCCGGTCATTACCCAGTGACCCGATCATTACCCAGCGACCCTGGTCGTTACCCAGTGACCCCGATCATTACCCAGTGACCCCGATCATTACCCAGTGACCCTGATCATTACCCAGTGACCCCAATCATTACCCAGTGACCCGATCAATACCCAGTGACCCGATCATTACCCAGCGACCCTGGTCGTTACCCAGTGACCCCGATCATTACCCAGTGACCCCTGACCATAACTCAGTTAACCCGATCATTACCCAGTGATCCCAATAATTACCCAGTGACACCAATAATTACCCAGTGACCCCGATCATTACCCAGTGACCCCGATCATTTCCCAGTGACCCCAATCATTACCCAGTGACCCCAATCATTACCCAGTGACCCCTGACCATAACTCAGTTAACCCGATCATTACCCAGTGATCCCAATAATTACCCAGTGACCCCAATAATTACCCAGTGACCCCGCTCATTACCCAGTGCCCCCCGATCATTACCCAGTGACCCCGATCATTACCCAGTGATCCCGATCATTGCCCGGTGACCCCGATCATTACCCAGTGACCCCAATCATTACCCAGTGACGCCGAACATTACCCATTGACCCCCGATCATTACCCAGTGACCCTGATCATTAACCATTGACCCCCGATCATTATCCAGTGACCCCGATCATTACCCAGTGACCCAATCATTACCCAGTGACCCCGATCATTACCCAGTGACACGTAATCATTACCCAGTGACCCCGATCATTATCCAGTGACCCCGATCATTACCCAGAGACCCCCGATCATTACCCAGTGACCCCGATCATTACCCAGTGACCCCGATCATTACCCAGAGACCCCGATCATTACCCAGTGACCCAATCATTACCCAGTGACCCTGATCATTACCCAGAGACCCCCAGTCATTACCCAGTGACCCCTGAGCATTGCACAGTGACCCCGATCATTACCCAATGACACCGATCATTACCCAGTGACCCCCGATCATTACCCAGTGACCCCAATCATTGCCCAGTGAACCCGATCATTACCCAGTGACCCCAATCATTACCAAGTGACCCCCGATCATTACCCAGTGACCGTGATCATTGCCCAGTGACATCGCTCATTAACCAGAGACCCCCAGTCATTACCCAGTGAACCGGATTATTACCCAGTGACCTCGATCATTGCCCAGTGACCCGATCATTACCCAGTGACCCCGATCATTACCCAGTGACCCTGATCATTACCCAGGGACCCCAATCATTACCCAGTGACCCCGATCATTAACCAGAGACCCTCAGTTATTACCCAGTGAACCCGATTATTACCCAGTGACCTCGATCATTGCCCAGTGACCCGATCATTACCCAGTGACCCCGATCATTACCCAGTGACCCTGATCATTACCCAGTGACCCCAATCATTACCCAGTGACCCGGTCAATACCCAGTGACCCGATCATTACCCAGCGACCCTGGTCGTTACCCAGTGACCCCGATCATTACCCAGTGACCCCTGACCATAACTCAGTTAACCCGATCATTACCCAGTGATCCCAATAATTACCCAGTGACCCCAATAATTACCCAGTGACCCCGATCATTACCCAGTGACCCCGATCATTTCCCAGTGACCCCAATCATTACCCAGTGACCCCGATCATTACCCAGTGACCCGATCAATACCCAGTGACCCGATCATTACCCAGCGACCCTGGTCGTTACCCAGTGAACCCGATCATTACCCAGTGACCCCTGACCATAACTCAGTTAACCCGATCATTACCCAGTGATCCCAATAATTACCCAGTGACCCCAATAATTACCCAGTGACCCCGATCATTACCCAGTGACCCCAATCATTACCCAGGGACCGCTGACCATTACCCAGTGAACCCGATCATTACCCAGAGACCCCGCACATTACCCAGTGACCCCCGATCATTACCCAGTGACCCCGATCATTACCCAGTGATCCCGATCATTGCCCGGTGATCCCGATCATTACCCATTGACCCCCAATCATTACCCAGTGACCCCGATCATTACCCAGTGACCCCAATCATTACCCAGTGACGCCGAACATTACCCATTGACCCCCGATCATTACCCAGTGACCCCGATCATTACCCAGTGACCCCAATCATTACCCAGTGACCCCCAATCATTACCCAGTGACCCCAAACATTACCCAGTGACCCCGATCATTACCCAGTGAACACGATCAATACCCAGTGTCCCAATCATTACCCAGCGACCCTGGTCGTTACCCAGTGACCCCGATCATTACCCAGTGACCCCTGACCATAACTCAGTTAACCCGATTATTACCCAGTGATCTCGATCATTGCCCAGTGACCCGATCATTACCCAGTGACCCCGATCATTACCCAGTGACCCTGATCATTACCCAGTGACCCCAATCATTACCCAGTGACCCGATCAATACCCAGTGACCCGATCATTACCCAGCGACCCTGGTCGTTACCCAGTGACCCCGATCATTACCCAGTGACCCCTGACCATAACTCAGTTAACCCGATCATTACCCAGTGATCCCAATAATTACCCAGTGACACCAATAATTACCCAGTGACCCCGATCATTACCCAGTGACCCCGATCATTTCCCAGTGACCCCAATCATTACCCAGTGACCCCGATCATTACCCAGTGACCCGATCAATACCCAGTGCCCCGATCATTACCCAGCGACCCTGGTCATTACCCAGTGACCCCGATCATTACCCAGTGACCCCTGACCATAACTCAGTTAACCCGATCATTACCCAGTGATCCCAATAATTACCCAGTGACCCCAATAATTACCCAGTGACCCCGATCATTACCCAGTGACCCCAATCATTACCCAGGGACCCCGACCATTACCCAGTGAACCCGATCATTACCCAGAGACCCCGCTCATTACCCAGTGACCCCCGATCATCACCCAGTGACCCCGATCATTACCCAGTGATCCCGATCATTGCCCGGTGATCCCGATCATTACCCATTGACCCCCAATCATTACCCAGTGACCCCGATCATTACCCAGTGACCCCAATCATTACCCAGTGACGCCGAACATTACCCATTGACCCCCGGTCATTACCCAGTGACCCGATCATTACCCAGCAACCCTGGTCGTTACCCAGTGACCCCGATCATTACCCAGTGACCCCGATCATTACCCAGTGACCCTGATCATTACCCAGTGACCCCAATCATTACCCAGTGACCCGATCAATACCCAGTGACCCGATCATTACCCAGCGACCCTGGTCGTTACCCAGTGACCCCGATCATTACCCAGTGACCCCTGACCATAACTCAGTTAACCCGATCATTACCCAGTGATCCCAATAATTACCCAGTGACACCAATAATTACCCAGTGACCCCGATCATTACCCAGTGACCCCGATCATTTCCCAGTGACCCCAATCATTACCCAGTGACCCCAATCATTACCCAGTGACCCCTGACCATAACTCAGTTAACCCGATCATTACCCAGTGTTCCCAATAATTACCCAGTGACCCCAATAATTACCCAGTGACCCCGGTCATTACCCAGTGCCCCCCGATCATTACCCAGTGACCCCGATCATTACCCAGTGATCCCGATCATTGCCCGGTGACCCCGATCATTACCCAGTGACCCCAATCATTACCCAGTGACGCCGAACATTACCCATTGACCCCCGATCATTACCCAGTGACCCTGATCATTAACCATTGACCCCCGATCATTATCCAGTGACCCCGATCATTACCCAGTGACCCAATCATTACCCAGTGACCCCGATCATTACCCAGTGACACGTAATCATTACCCAGTGACCCCGATCATTATCCAGTGACCCCGATCATTACCCAGAGACCCCCGATCATTACCCAGTGACCCCGATCATTACCCAGTGACCCCGATCATTACCCAGAGACCCCGATCATTACCCAGTGACCCAATCATTACCCAGTGACCCTGATCATTACCCAGAGACCCCCAGTCATTACCCAGTGACCCCTGAGCATTGCACAGTGACCTCGATCATTACCCAATGACCCCGATCATTACCCAGTGACCCCCGATCATTACCCAGTGACCCCAATCATTGCCCAGTGAACCCGATCATTACCCAGTGACCCCAATCATTACCAAGTGACCCCCGATCATTACCCAGTGACCGTGATCATTGCCCAGTGACATCGCTCATTAACCAGAGACCCCCAGTCATTACCCAGTGAACCGGATTATTACCCAGTGACCTCGATCATTGCCCAGTGACCCGATCATTACCCAGTGACCCCGATCATTACCCAGTGACCCTGATCATTACCCAGTGACCCCAATCATTACCCAGTGACCCGGTCAATACCCAGTGACCCGATCATTACCCAGCGACCCTGGTCGTTACCCAGTGACCCCGATCATTACCCAGTGACCCCTGACCATAACTCAGTTAACCCGATCATTACCCAGTGATCCCAATAATTACCCAGTGACCCCAATAATTACCCAGTGAACCCGATCATTACCCAGCGACCCTGATCATTACCCAGTGACCCCGATCATTACCCAGTGACCCCGATCATTATCGAGTGACCCCGATCATTACCCAGAGACCCTCGATCATTACCCAGTGACCCCGATCATTACCCAGTGACGTCCGATCATTACCCAGTGACCCCGATTATTACCCAGTGACCCCGATCATTACCCAGTGACTCCGATCATTACCCAGAGACCCAGATCATTACCCATTGACCCCCGATCATTACCCAGTGACGTCCGATCATTACCCAGTGACCCCGATTATTACCCAGTGACCCCGATCATTACCCAGTGACCCCAATCATTACCCAGTGACCCGTAATCATTACCCAGTGACCCCGATCATTATCGAGTAACCCCGATCATTACCCAGAGACCCTCGATCATTACCCAGTGACCCCGATCATTACCCAGAGACCCCGATCATTACACAGTGACCCCGATCATTACCCAGAGACCCCAATCATTATCCAGTGAGCCCCGATCATTACCCAGCGACGCTGATCATTACCCAGTGACCCCGATCATTACCCAGTGACCTCGATCATTACCCAGAGACCCCCAGTCATTACCCAGTGACCCCTGAGCATTACCCACTGACCCCGATCATTACCCAATGACACCGGTCATTACCCAGTGACCCCCGATCATTACCCAGTGACCCCGATCATTACCCAGTGTGGTAAACCACTGTTTGTATTCCTGTTTGTCCTGTTTGTATTCCACTGTGTACATGCCTGGACATGCCTCGGCTGACTCCTCCCACAGGTCCCAGTATAAAGGTGACTGCTCCCCAGCCCTTGGTATCCTGGACCGGTCGACCACTCGAGGCAGACCTCCATTCTGTTGTTAATAAAAGCCTTTAGTTACTCTTCTAACTCTCAGTCTTTTATGAGTAATTGATAGCGCATCACCCAGTGACCCTGATCATTACCCAGTGACCCCGATCATTACCCAGTGACCCTGATCATTACCCAGTAACCCCGATTATTTCCCAGTGAACCCAATCATTACCCAGGGACACCGATCATTACCCAGAGACCCCGATCATTACCCAGTGACGTCCGATCATTACCCAGTGACCCCGATTATTACCCAGTGACCCCGATCATTACCCAGTGACCCCGATCATTACCCAGAGACCCCGATCATTACCCATTGACCCCTGATCATTACCCAGTGACCCAGATCATTACCCAGTGACCCGTAATCATTACCCAGTGACCCCGATCATTATCCAGTGACCCCGATCATTACCCAGTGACCCCGATCATTACCCAGTGACCCCGATCATTACCCAGTGACCCCGATCATTACCCAGTGACCCCGATCATTACCCAGAGACCCCGATCATTACCCAGTGACGTCCGATCATTACCCAGTGACCCCGATTATTACCCAGTGACCCCGATCATTACCCAGTGACCCGATCATTACCCAGGGACCCGATCATTACCCAGAGACCCCCAGTCATTACCCAGTGACCCCTGAGCATTACCCAGTGACCCCGATCATTACCCAGTGACGCCGATCATTACCAAGTGACCCCCGATCATTACCCAGTGACCGTGATCATTGCCCAGTGACATCGATCATGACCGATTGACCCCCGATTATTAACCAGTGACTCCGATCATTACCCAGTGACCCCGATCATTAACCAGAGACCCCAGTCATTACCCAGTGAACCCGATTATTACCCAGTGACCCCGATCATTGCCCAGTGACCCGATCATTACCCAGTGACCTGATCATTACCCAGTGACCCTGATCATTACCCAGTGACTCCGATCATTACCCAGTGACCCCAATCATTACCCAGTGACACCGATCATTACCCAGTGACCCTGATCATTACCCAGTGACCCCGAACATTACCCAAAGACACCGATCATTACCCAGTGACCCCGATCATTACCCAGTGACCCCGAACATTACCCAAAGACACCGATCATTACCCAGAGACCCCGATCATTACCCAGTGACCCCGATCATTACCCAGTGACCCCGATCATTACCCAGTGACTCCGATCATTATCCAGTGACCCCGATCATTACCCAGTGACACGTAATCATTACCCAGTGACTCCGATCATTATCCAGTGACCCCGATCATTACCCAGAGACCCCCGATCATTACCCAGTGACCCCGATCATTACCCAGTGACCCCGATCATTACCCAGAGACCCCGATCATTACCCAGTGACCCAATCATTACCCAGTGACCCCGATCATTACCCAGAGACCCCCAGTCATTACCCAGTGACCCCTGAGCATTACACAATGACCCCGATCATTACCCAGTGACCCCCAATCATTACCCAGTGACCCCAATCATTGCCCAGTGAACCCGATCATTACCCAGTGACCCCAATCATTACCAAGTGACCCCCGATCATTACCCAGTGACCCCCGATCATTACCCAGTGACCCCGATCATTACCCAGTGACCGTGATCATTGCCCAGCGACATCGATCATTAACCAGAGACCCCCAGTCATTACCCAGTGAACCCGATTATTACCCAGTGACCTCGATCATTGCCCAGTGACCCGATCATTACCCAGTGACCCGATCATTACCCAGTGACCCCGATCATTACCCAGTGACCCTGATCATTACCCAGTGACCCCAATCATTACCCAGTGACCCCGATCATTAACCAGAGAACCCCAGTCATTACCCAGTGAACCCGATTATTACCCAGTGACCTCGATCATTGCCCGGTGACCCGATCATTACCCAGTGACCCCGATCATTACCCAGTGACCCTGATCATTACCCAGTGACCCCAATCATTACCCAGTGACCCGATCAATACCCAGTGACCCGATCATTACCCAGCGACCCTGGTCGTTACCCAGTGACCCCGATCATTACCCAGTGACCCCTGACCATAACTCAGTTAACCCGATCATTACCCAGTGATCCCAATAATTACCCAGTGACACCAATAATTACCCAGTGACCCCGATCATTACCCAGTGACCCCGATCATTTCCCAGTGACCCCAATCATTACCCAGTGACCCCGATCATTACCCAGTGACCCGATCAATACCCAGTGACCCGATCATTACCCAGCGACCCTGGTCATTACCCAGTGACCCCGATCATTACCCAGTGACCCCTGACCATAACTCAGTTAACCCGATCATTACCCAGTGATCCCAATAATTACCCAGTGACCCCAATAATTTCCCAGTGACCCCGATCATTACCCAGTGAACCCAATCATTACCCAGGGACCCCGACCATTACCCAGTGAACCCGATCATTACCCAGAGACCCCGCTCATTACCCAGTGACCCCCGATCATTACCCAGTGACCCCGATCATTACCCAGTGATCCCGATCATTGCCCGGTGATCCCGATCATTACCCATTGACCCCCAATCATTACCCAGTGACCCCGATCATTACCCAGTGACCCCAATCATTACCCAGTGACGCCGAACATTACCCATTGACCCCCGATCATTACCCAGTGACCCGATCATTACCCAGCGACCCTGGTCGTTACCCAGTGACCCCGATCATTACCCAGTGACCCCGATCATTACCCAGTGACCCTGATCATTACCCAGTGACCCCAATCATTACCCAGTGACCCGATCAATACCCAGTGACCCGATCATTACCCAGCGACCCTGGTCGTTACCCAGTGACCCCGATCATTACCCAGTGACCCCTGACCATAACTCAGTTAACCCGATCATTACCCAGTGATCCCAATAATTACCCAGTGACACCAATAATTACCCAGTGACCCCGATCATTACCCAGTGACCCCGATCATTTCCCAGTGACCCCAATCATTACCCAGTGATCCCTGACCATAACTCAGTTAACCAGATCATTACCCAGTGATCCCAATAATTACCCAGTGACCCCAATAATTACCCAGTGACCCCGCTCATTACCTAGTGCCCCCCGATCATTACCCAGTGACCCCGATCATTACCCAGTGATCCCGATCATTGCCCGGTGACCCCGATCATTACCCAGTGACCCCGATCATTACCCAGTGACCCCTGACCATAACTCAGTTAACCCGATCATTACCCAGTGATCCCAATAATTACCCAGTGACACCAATAATTACCCAGTGACCCCGATCATTACCCAGTGACCCCGATCATTTCCCAGTGACCCCAATCATTACCCATTGACCCCCAATCATTACCCAGTGACCCCGATCATTACCCAGTGACCCCAATCATTACCCAGTGACGCCGAACATTACCCATTGACCCCCGATCATTACCCAGTGACCCTGATCATTAACCATTGACCCCCGATCATTATCCAGTGACCCCGATCATTACCCAGTGACCCAATCATTACCCAGTGACCCCGATCATTACCCAGTGACACGTAATCATTACCCAGTGACCCCGATCATTATCCAGTGACCCCGATCATTACCCAGAGACCCCCGATCATTACCCAGTGACCCCGATCATTACCCAGTGACCCCGATCATTACCCAGAGACCCTGATCATTACCCAGTGACCCAATCATTACCCAGTGACCCTGATCATTACCCAAAGACCCCCAGTCATTACCCAGTGACCCCTGAGCATTACACAGTGACCCCGATCATTACCCAATGACCCCGATCATTACCCAGTGACCCCCGATCATTACCCAGTGACCCCAATCATTGCCCAGTGAACCCGATCATTACCCAGTGACCCCAATCATTACCAAGTGACCCCCGATCATTACCCAGTGACCGTGATCATTGCCCAGTGACATCGATCATTAACCAGATACCCCCAGTCATTACCCAGTGAACCGGATTATTACCCAGTGACCTCGATCATTGCCCAGTGACCCGATCATTAACCAGAGACCCTCAGTTATTACCCAGTGAACCCGATTACTACCCAGTGACCGCGATCATTGCCCAGTGACCCGATCATTACCCAGTGACCCCGATCATTACCCAGTGACCCCGATCATTACCCAGTGACCCTGATCATTACCCAGTGACCCCAATCATTACCCAGTGACCCGATCATTACCCAGCGACCCTGGTCGTTACCCAGTGACCCCGATCATTACCCAGTGACCCCTGACCATAACTCAGTTAACCCGATCATTACCCAGTGATCCCAATAATTACCCAGTGACACCAATAATTACCCAGTGACCCCGATCATTACCCAGTGACCCCGATCATTTCCCAGTGACCCCAATCATTACCCAGTGACCCCGATCATTACCCAGTGACCCGATCAATACCCAGTGACCCGATCATTACCCAGCGACCCTGGTCATTACCCAGTGACCCCGATCATTACCCAGTGACCCCTGACCATAACTCAGTTAACCCGATCATTACCCAGTGATCCCAATAATTACCCAGTGACCCCAATAATTACCCAGTGACCCCGATCATTACCCAGTAACCCCAATCATTACCCAGGGACCCCGACCATTACCCAGTGAACCCGATCATTACCCAGAGACCCCGCTCATTACCCAGTGACCCCCGATCATCACCCAGTGACCCCGATCATTACCCAGTGATCCCGATCATTGCCCGGTGATCCCGATCATTACCCATTGACCCCCAATCATTACCCAGTGACCCCGATCATTACCCAGTGACCCCAATCATTACCCAGTGACGCCGAACATTACCCATTGACCCCCGGTCATTACCCAGTGACCCGATCATTACCCAGCGACCCTGGTCGTTACCCAGTGACCCCGATCATTACCCAGTGACCCCGATCATTACCCAGTGACCCCGATCATTACCCAGTGACCCTGATCATTACCCAGTGACCCCAATCATTACCCAGTGACCCGATCAATACCCAGTGACCCGATCATTACCCAGCGACCCTGGTCGTTACCCAGTGACCCCGATCATTACCCAGTGACCCCTGACCATAACTCAGTTAACCCGATCATTACCCAGTGATCCCAATAATTACCCAGTGACACCAATAATTACCCAGTGACCCCGATCATTACCCAGTGACCCCGATCATTTCCCAGTGACCCCAATCATTACCCAGTGACCCCAATCATTACCCAGTGACCCCTGACCATAACTCAGTGCCCCCCGATCATTACCCAGTGACCCCGATCATTACCCAGTGATCCCGATCATTACCCAGTGATCCCAATAATTACCCAGTGACCCCAATAATTACCCAGTGACCCCGCTCATTACCCAGTGCCCCCCGATCATTACCCAGTGACCCCGATCATTACCCAGTGATCCCGATCATTGCCCGGTGACCCCGATCATTACCCAGTGACCCCAATCATTACCCAGTGACGCCGAACATTACCCATTGACCCCCGATCATTACCCAGTGACCCTGATCATTAACCATTGACCCCCGATCATTATCCAGTGACCCCGATCATTACCCAGTGACCCAATCATTACCCAGTGACCCCGATCATTACCCAGTGACACGTAATCATTACCCAGTGACCCCGATCATTATCCAGTGACCCCGATCATTACCCAGAGACCCCCGATCATTACCCAGTGACCCCGATCATTACCCAGTGACCCCGATCATTACCCAGAGACCCCGATCATTACCCAGTGACCCAATCATTACCCAGTGACCCTGATCATTACCCAGAGACCCCCAGTCATTACCCAGTGACCCCTGAGCATTGCACAGTGACCCCGATCATTACCCAATGACCCCGATCATTACCCAGTGACCCCCGATCATTACCCAGTGACCCCAATCATTGCCCAGTGAACCCGATCATTACCCAGTGACCCCAATCATTACCAAGTGACCCCCGATCATTACCCAGTGACCGTGATCATTGCCCAGTGACATCGCTCATTAACCAGAGACCCCCAGTCATTACCCAGTGAACCGGATTATTACCCAGTGACCTCGATCATTGCCCAGTGACCCGATCATTACCCAGTGACCCCGATCATTACCCAGTGACCCTGATCATTACCCAGGGACCCCAATCATTACCCAGTGACCCCGATCATTAACCAGAGACCCTCAGTTATTACCCAGTGAACCCGATTATTACCCAGTGACCTCGATCATTGCCCAGTGACCCGATCATTACCCAGTGACCCCGATCATTACCCAGTGACCCTGATCATTACCCAGTGACCCCAATCATTACCCAGTGACCCGGTCAATACCCAGTGACCCGATCATTACCCAGCGACCCTGGTCGTTACCCAGTGACCCCGATCATTACCCAGTGACCCCTGACCATAACTCAGTTAACCCGATCATTACCCAGTGATCCCAATAATTACCCAGTGACCCCAATAATTACCCAGTGACCCCGATCATTACCCAGTGACCCCGATCATTTCCCAGTGACCCCAATCATTACCCAGTGACCCCGATCATTACCCAGTGACCCGATCAATACCCAGTGACCCGATCATTACCCAGCGACCCTGGTCGTTACCCAGTGAACCCGATCATTACCCAGTGACCCCTGACCATAACTCAGTTAACCCGATCATTACCCAGTGATCCCAATAATTACCCAGTGACCCCAATAATTACCCAGTGACCCCGATCATTACCCAGTGACCCCAATCATTACCCAGGGACCGCTGACCATTACCCAGTGAACCCGATCATTACCCAGAGACCCCGCACATTACCCAGTGACCCCCGATCATTACCCAGTGACCCCGATCATTACCCAGTGATCCCGATCATTGCCCGGTGATCCCGATCATTACCCATTGACCCCCAATCATTACCCAGTGACCCCGATCATTACCCAGTGACCCCAATCATTACCCAGTGACGCCGAACATTACCCATTGACCCCCGATCATTACCCAGTGACCCCGATCATTACCCAGTGACCCCAATCATTACCCAGTGACCCCCAATCATTACCCAGTGACCCCAAACATTACCCAGTGACCCCGATCATTACCCAGTGAACACGATCAATACCCAGTGTCCCAATCATTACCCAGAGACCCCGCTCATTACCCAGTGACCCCCGATCATCACCCAGTGACCCCGATCATTACCCAGTGATCCCGATCATTGCCCGGTGATCCCGATCATTACCCATTGACCCCCAATCATTACCCAGTGACCCCGATCATTACCCAGTGACCCCAATCATTACCCAGTGACGCCGAACATTACCCATTGACCCCCGGTCATTACCCAGTGACCCGATCATTACCCAGCGACCCTGGTCGTTACCCAGTGACCCCGATCATTACCCAGTGACCCCGATCATTACCCAGTGACCCTGATCATTACCCAGTGACCCCAATCATTACCCAGTGACCCGATCAATACCCAGTGACCCGATCATTACCCAGCGACCCTGGTCGTTACCCAGTGACCCCGATCATTACCCAGTGACCCCTGACCATAACTCAGTTAACCCGATCATTACCCAGTGATCCCAATAATTACCCAGTGACACCAATAATTACCCAGTGACCCCGATCATTACCCAGTGACCCCGATCATTTCCCAGTGACCCCAATCATTACCCAGTGACCCCAATCATTACCCAGTGACCCCTGACCATAACTCAGTTAACCCGATCATTACCCAGTGATCCCAATAATTACCCAGTGACCCCAATAATTACCCAGTGACCCCGCTCATTACCCAGTGCCCCCCGATCATTACCCAGTGACCCCGATCATTACCCAGTGATCCCGATCATTGCCCGGTGACCCCGATCATTACCCAGTGACCCCAATCATTACCCAGTGACGCCGAACATTACCCATTGACCCCCGATCATTACCCAGTGACCCTGATCATTAACCATTGACCCCCGATCATTATCCAGTGACCCCGATCATTACCCAGTGACCCAATCATTACCCAGTGACCCCGATCATTACCCAGTGACACGTAATCATTACCCAGTGACCCCGATCATTATCCAGTGACCCCGATCATTACCCAGAGACCCCCGATCATTACCCAGTGACCCCGATCATTACCCAGTGACCCCGATCATTACCCAGAGACCCCGATCATTACCCAGTGACCCAATCATTACCCAGTGACCCTGATCATTACCCAGAGACCCCCAGTCATTACCCAGTGACCCCTGAGCATTGCACAGTGACCCCGATCATTACCCAATGACCCCGATCATTACCCAGTGACCCCCGATCATTACCCAGTGACCCCAATCATTGCCCAGTGAACCCGATCATTACCCAGTGACCCCAATCATTACCAAGTGACCCCCGATCATTACCCAGTGACCGTGATCATTGCCCAGTGACATCGCTCATTAACCAGAGACCCCCAGTCATTACCCAGTGAACCGGATTATTACCCAGTGACCTCGATCATTGCCCAGAGACCCGATCATTACCCAGTGACCCCGATCATTACCCAGTGACCCTGATCATTACCCAGGGACCCCAATCATTACCCAGTGACCCCGATCATTAACCAGAGACCCTCAGTTATTACCCAGTGAACCCGATTATTACCCAGTGACCTCGATCATTGCCCAGTGACCCGATCATTACCCAGTGACCCCGATCATTACCCAGTGACCCTGATCATTACCCAGTGACCCCAATCATTACCCAGTGACCCGGTCAATACCCAGTGACCCGATCATTACCCAGCGACCCTGGTCGTTACCCAGTGACCCCGATCATTACCCAGTGACCCCTGACCATAACTCAGTTAACCCGATCATTACCCAGTGATCCCAATAATTACCCAGTGACCCCAATAATTACCCAGTGACCCCGATCATTACCCAGTGACCCCGATCATTTCCCAGTGACCCCAATCATTACCCAGTGACCCCGATCATTACCCAGTGACCCGATCAATACCCAGTGACCCGATCATTACCCAGCGACCCTGGTCGTTACCCAGTGAACCCGATCATTACCCAGTGACCCCTGACCATAACTCAGTTAACCCGATCATTACCCAGTGATCCCAATAATTACCCAGTGACCCCAATAATTACCCAGTGACCCCGATCATTACCCAGTGACCCCAATCATTACCCAGGGACCGCTGACCATTACCCAGTGAACCCGATCATTACCCAGAGACCCCGCACATTACCCAGTGACCCCCGATCATTACCCAGTGACCCCGATCATTACCCAGTGATCCCGATCATTGCCCGGTGATCCCGATCATTACCCATTGACCCCCAATCATTACCCAGTGACCCCGATCATTACCCAGTGACCCCAATCATTACCCAGTGACGCCGAACATTACCCATTGACCCCCGATCATTACCCAGTGACCCCGATCATTACCCAGTGACCCCAATCATTACCCAGTGACCCCCAATCATTACCCAGTGACCCCAAACATTACCCAGTGACCCCGATCATTACCCAGTGAACACGATCAATACCCAGTGTCCCAATCATTACCCAGCGACCCTGGTCGTTACCCAGTGACCCCGATCATTACCCAGTGACCCCTGACCATAACTCAGTTAACCCGATTATTACCCAGTGATCTCGATCATTGCCCAGTGACCCGATCATTACCCCGTGACCCCGATCATTACCCAGTGACCCTGATCATTACCCAGTGACCCCAATCATTACCCAGTGACCCGATCAATACCCAGTGACCCGATCATTACCCAGCGACCCTGGTCGTTACCCAGTGACCCCGATCATTACCCAGTGACCCCTGACCATAACTCAGTTAACCCGATCATTACCCAGTGATCCCAATAATTACCCAGTGACACCAATAATTACCCAGTGACCCCGATCATTACCCAGTGACCCCGATCATTTCCCAGTGACCCCAATCATTACCCAGTGACCCCGATCATTACCCAGTGACCCGATCAATACCCAGTGACCCGATCATTACCCAGCGACCCTGGTCGTTACCCAGTGACCCCGATCATTACCCAGTGACCCCTGACCATAACTCAGTTAACCCGATCATTACCCAGTGATCCCAATAATTACCCAGTGACCCCAATAATTACCCAGTGACCCCGATCATTACCCAGTGACCCCAATCATTACCCAGGGACCCCGACCATTACCCAGTGAACCCGATCATTACCCAGAGACCCCGCTCATTACCCAGTGACCCCCGATCATCACCCAGTGACCCCGATCATTACCCAGTGATCCCGATCATTGCCCGGTGATCCCGATCATTACCCATTGACCCCCAATCATTACCCAGTGACCCCGATCATTACCCAGTGACCCCAATCATTACCCAGTGACGCCGAACATTACCCATTGACCCCAGGTCATTACCCAGTGACCCGATCATTACCCAGCGACCCTGGTCGTTACCCAGTGACCCCGATCATTACCCAGTGACCCCGATCATTACCCAGTGACCCTGATCATTACCCAGTGACCCCAATCATTACCCAGTGACCCGATCAATACCCAGTGACCCGATCATTACCCAGCGACCCTGGTCGTTACCCAGTGACCCCGATCATTACCCAGTGACCCCTGACCATAACTCAGTTAACCCGATCATTACCCAGTGATCCCAATAATTACCCAGTGACACCAATAATTACCCAGTGACCCCGATCATTACCCAGTGACCCCGATCATTTCCCAGTGACCCCAATCATTACCCAGTGACCCCAATCATTACCCAGTGACCCCTGACCATAACTCAGTTAACCCGATCATTACCCAGTGATCCCAATAATTACCCAGTGACCCCAATAATTACCCAGTGACCCCGCTCATTACCCAGTGCCCCCCGATCATTACCCAGTGACCCCGATCATTACCCAGTGATCCCGATCATTGCCCGGTGACCCCGATCATTACCCAGTGACCCCAATCATTACCCAGTGACGCCGAACATTACCCATTGACCCCCGATCATTACCCAGTGACCCTGATCATTAACCATTGACCCCCGATCATTATCCAGTGACCCCGATCATTACCCAGTGACCCAATCATTACCCAGTGACCCCGATCATTACCCAGTGACACGTAATCATTACCCAGTGACCCCGATCATTATCCAGTGACCCCGATCATTACCCAGAGACCCCCGATCATTACCCAGTGACCCCGATCATTACCCAGTGACCCCGATCATTACCCAGAGACCCCGATCATTACCCAGTGACCCAATCATTACCCAGTGACCCTGATCATTACCCAGAGACCCCCAGTCATTACCCAGTGACCCCTGAGCATTGCACAGTGACCCCGATCATTACCCAATGACCCCGATCATTACCCAGTGACCCCCGATCATTACCCAGTGACCCCAATCATTGCCCAGTGAACCCGATCATTACCCAGTGACCCCAATCATTACCAAGTGACCCCCGATCATTACCCAGTGACCGTGATCATTGCCCAGTGACATCGCTCATTAACCAGAGACCCCCAGTCATTACCCAGTGAACCGGATTATTACCCAGTGACCTCGATCATTGCCCAGTGACCCGATCATTACCCAGTGACCCCGATCATTACCCAGTGACCCTGATCATTACCCAGGGACCCCAATCATTACCCAGTGACCCCGATCATTAACCAGAGACCCTCAGTTATTACCCAGTGAACCCGATTATTACCCAGTGACCTCGATCATTGCCCAGTGACCCGATCATTACCCAGTGACCCCGATCATTACCCAGTGACCCTGATCATTACCCAGTGACCCCAATCATTACCCAGTGACCCGGTCAATACCCAGTGACCCGATCATTACCCAGCGACCCTGGTCGTTACCCAGTGACCCCGATCATTACCCAGTGACCCCTGACCATAACTCAGTTAACCCGATCATTACCCAGTGATCCCAATAATTACCCAGTGACCCCAATAATTACCCAGTGACCCCGATCATTACCCAGTGACCCCGATCATTTCCCAGTGACCCCAATCATTACCCAGTGACCCCGATCATTACCCAGTGACCCGATCAATACCCAGTGACCCGATCATTACCCAGCGACCCTGGTCGTTACCCAGTGAACCCGATCATTACCCAGTGACCCCTGACCATAACTCAGTTAACCCGATCATTACCCAGTGATCCCAATAATTACCCAGTGACCCCAATAATTACCCAGTGACCCCGATCATTACCCAGTGACCCCAATCATTACCCAGGGACCGCTGACCATTACCCAGTGAACCCGATCATTACCCAGAGACCCCGCACATTACCCAGTGACCCCCGATCATTACCCAGTGACCCCGATCATTACCCAGTGATCCCGATCATTGCCCGGTGATCCCGATCATTACCCATTGACCCCCAATCATTACCCAGTGACCCCGATCATTACCCAGTGACCCCAATCATTACCCAGTGACGCCGAACATTACCCATTGACCCCCGATCATTACCCAGTGACCCCGATCATTACCCAGTGACCCCAATCATTACCCAGTGACCCCCAATCATTACCCAGTGACCCCAAACATTACCCAGTGACCCCGATCATTACCCAGTGAACACGATCAATACCCAGTGTCCCAATCATTACCCAGCGACCCTGGTCGTTACCCAGTGACCCCGATCATTACCCAGTGACCCCTGACCATAACTCAGTTAACCCGATCATTACCCAGTGAACCCGATCATTACCCAGTGACCCCGATCATTACCCATTGACCCCCCGATCATTACCCAGTGACCCCAATCATTACCCAGTGACCCCGATCATTACCTAGTGACCCCGATCATTACCCACTGACCCCCGATCATTACCCAGTGACCCTGATCATTACCCAGTGACCCCGATCATTACCCAGTGACCCTGATCATTACCCAGTGACCCTGATTATTTCCCAGTGACCCCAATCATTACCCAGTCACCCCCAATCATTACCCAGTGACCCCGATCATTACCCAGTGACCCTGATCATTACCCAGTGACCCCGATCATTACCCAAAGACACCGATCATTACCCATTGACCCCCGATCATTACCCAGTGACCCAGATCATTACCCAGTGACCCCGATCATTACCCAGTGACACGTAATCATTACCCAGTGACCCCGATCATTACCCATTGACCCCCGATCATTACCCAGAGACCCCGATCATTACCCATTGACCCCCGATCATTATCCAGTGACCCCGATCATTACCCAGAGACCCCCGATCATTACCCAGTGACCCCGATCATTACCCAGTGACCCCGATCATTACCCAGTGACCCCGATCATTACCCAGAGACCCCCAGTCATTACCCAGTGACCCCTGAGCATTACACAGTGACCCCGATCATTACCTAATGACCCCGATCATTACCCAGTGACCCCAATCATTGCCCACTGAACCCGATCATTACCCAGTGACCCCAATCATTACCAAGTGACCCCAATCATTACCAAGTGACACCCGATCATTACCCAGTGACCCCGATCATTACCCAGTGAACCCGGTCATTACTCAGTGACCACAATCATTATAAGTGACCCCGATCATTAGCCAGTGACCCCGATCGTTACCCAGTGCCCCCGATCATTACCCAGTGAACCCGATCATTACCCAGTGACCCTGATCATTACCCAGTGACACCGATCATTACCCAGTGACCCCGATCATTTCCCAGTGACCCCGATCATTACCCTTTGACCCCCAATCATTACCCAGTGACCCCGATCATTACCCAGTGACCTCGATCATTACCCAGTGAACCCCAATCATTACCCAGTGACCCCGATCATTACCCAGTGACCTCGATCATTACCCAGTGACCCCGATCATTACCCAGTGACCCCGATCATTTCCCAGTGACCCCAATCATTACCCAGTGACCCCGATCATTACCCAGTGACACCGATCATTACCCAGTGACCCTGATCGTTAGCCAATGATCCCGATCATTACCCAGTGAACCCCGATCGTTACCCAGTGACCCCGATCATTACCCAGTGACCCCGATCATTACCCAGTGACTCTGATCGTTTGCCAATGATCCCGATCATTACCCAGTGACCCTAATCATTACCCAGTGACCCAATCATTACCCAGTGACCTGAGCATTTCCCAGTGACCCTGATCATTACCCAGTGACCCCAATCATTACCCAGTGACCCGATTATTTCTCAGTCACCCCGATCATTACCCAGTGACCCCCGGTCTTCACCCAGTGACCCCGATCATTACCCAGTGACCCACGATCTTTACCCAGTGACCTCAATCATTACCCAGTGACCCCGATCATTACCCAGTGACCCCGATCATTACCCAGTGACCCTAATCATTACCCAGTGACCCCGATCATTACCCTTTGACCCCCAATCATTACCCAGTGACCCCGATCATTACCCAGTGACCTCGATCATTACCCAGTGACCCCGGTCATTACCCAGTGAACCCGGTCATTACCCAGTGACCCCAATCATTACCCAGTGACCCGATCATTTCTCAGTCACCCTGATCATTACACAATGACCCCCGATCATTACCCAGTTACCCCAATCATTACCCAGTGACCCACGATCTTTACCTGTGACCTCGATCATTACCCAGTGACCCCGATCATTACCCAGTCAGCCGATCATCACCCACTGACACTGATCATTACCCAGTGACCGCGATCATTACCCAGTGACCCTGATTATTTCCCAGTGACCCCGATCATTACCCAGTGACCCCGATCATTACCCAGTGACCCCGATCATTACCCAGTGAACCCATTCATTACCCAGTGACCCCCGATATTTACCCAGTGACCCCGATCATTACCCAGTGACCAGGCTCTTTACCCAGTGACCTCGATCATTACCCAGTGAACCCATTCATTACCCAGTGAGCCGATCGTTACCCGGTGACCCCGATCATTACCCAGTGATCCTGATTATTTCCCAGTGACCCCAATCATTACCCAGTGACCCCGATCATTACCCAGTGACCCCGATCATTACCCAATGACCCGTGATTATTACCCAGTGACACCCGATCGTTACCCAGTGACACCAATCATTACCCAGTGACCCCGATCATCACCCAGTGAGCCCCAATCATTAACGAGTGACCCAGATCATTCCCCAGTGCCCCCGATCATTACCCAGTGAACCCGATCATTACCCAGTGAACCGATCATTACCCAGTGACCCCGATCATTACCCAGTGACCCCGGTCATTACCCAGTGAACCCGGTCATTACTCAGTGACCACAATCATTATAAGTGACCCCGATCATTAGCCAGTGACCCCGATCGTTACCCAGTGCCCCCGATCATTACCCAGTGAACCCGATCATTACCCAGTGACCCTGATCATTACCCAGTGACCCCGATCATTTCCCAGTGACCCCGATCATTACCCTTTGACCCCCAATCATTACCCAGTGACCCCGATCATTACCCAGTGACCTCGATCATTACCCAGTGAACCCCAATCATTACCCAGTGACCCCGATCATTACCCAGTAACCTCGATCATTACCCAGTGACCCCGATCATTACCCAGTGACCCCCGATCTTTACCCAGTGACCCCGATCATTACCCAGTGACCCACGATCATTACCCAGTGACCTCGATCATTACCCATTGACCCCGATCATTACCCAGTGACCCACGATCATTACCCAGTGACCCCGATCATTACCCAGTGACCCCGATCATTACCCAGTGACGCACGATCATTACCCAGTGGGCCGATCATTACCCGGTTAACCCAATCATTACCCAGTGACCCCGATAATTACCCAGTGACCCCGGTCATTACCCAGTGAACCCGATTATTACCCAGTGAACACGATCATTACCCACTGACGCTGATCATTACCCAGTGACCCCGATCATTGCCCAGTGACCCTGCCCATTACCCAGTGACCCCCGATCATTACCCAGTGACCCGTGATCATTACCCAGTAACCCCGATCATTACCCAGTGATTCCTGATCATAACCCATTGACCCTGATCATTACCCAGTGACCCCGATCATTACCCAGTGAACCCATTCATTACCCAGTGACCCCGATCTTTACCCAGTGACCCGGATCATTACCAAGTGACCTCGATCATTACCCAGTGACCCCCGGTCTTTACCCAGTGACCCCGATCATTACCCAATGACCGACGATATTTACCCAGTGACCCCGATCATTACCCAGTGACCCCGATCATTACCCAGTGACGCCGATCATTACCCAGTGACGCCGATCATTACCCAGTGACCCCGATCATTACCCAGTGAGCCGATCGTTACCCAGTGACCCCGATCATTACCCAGTGACCCCGATCATTACCCAGTGACCCTTATCATTAACCAGTGACCCTAATCATTACCTCGTGAACCCATTCATTACCCAGTGACCCAGATATTTACCCAGTTACCCCGAAAATAACCCAGTGACCCACGATCTTTACCCAGTTACCTCGATCATTACCCATTGACCCTGATCATTACCCAGTGACCCCGAACATTACCCTTTGACCCCCAATCATTACCCAGTGACACCGATCATTACCCAGTGACCCTGATCATTACTCAGTGACCCCCAATCATTACCCAGTGACCCCGATCATTACCCCGTGACCCCGATCGTTACCTAGTGACCCCCAATCGTTACCCAGTGAGCCCGATCATTAACCAGTCACCCCGATCATTGCCCAGTGACTCTGATCATTACCCAGTGACCCCGATCATTTCCCAGTGACCCACGATCATTACCCTTTAACCCCCAATCATTACCCAGTGACCCCGATCATTACCCAGTGACCCCGATCATTACCCAGTGACCCACAATCATTACCCAGTGACCCCGATCATTACCCAGTGGCTACGATCATTACCAAGTGACCCTGATCGTTAGCCAATTATCCCAATCATTACCCAGTGAGCCCCGATCGTTACCCAGTGCCCCCGATCATTACCCAGTGACCGCGATCATTACCCAGTGACCCTGATTGTTAGCCAATGATCCCGATCATTACCCAGTGACCCTAATGATTACCCAGTGACCCAATCATTACACAGTGACCTGGGCATTACCCAGTGACCCTGATCATTACCCAGTGACCCCAATCATTACCCAGTGACCCGATCATTTCTCAGTCACCCCGATCATTACCCAGTGACCCCCGGTCTTTACCCAGTGACCCCGATCATTCCCCAGTGACCCACGATCTTTACCCAGTAACCTCGATCATTACCCAGTGACCCCGATCATGACCCATTGACCCCGATCATTACCCAGTGACCCCGATCATTACCCAGTGACCCTGATTATTTCCCAGTGACTCCGATAATTACCCAGTGACCACGATCTTTACCGAGTGACCCTGATCATTACCCAGTGACCCTGATCATTACCCAGTGAACCCGATCATTACCCAGTGAACCCATTCATTACCCAGTGACCCCCGATCTTTACCCAGTGACCCCGATCATTACCCAGTGACCCACGATCATTACCCAGTGACCCCGATCATTACCCATTGACCACGATCATTACCCAGTGACCCTGATCATTACCCAGTGACCCCGATCATTACCCAGTGACCCCGATCATTACCCAGTGACCCCCAATCATTACCCAGTGACCCCAATCATTACCCAGTGACCCTGATCGTTAGCCAATGATCCCGATCATTACCCAGTGAGCCCCGATCGTTACCCAGTGACCCCGATCATTACCCAGTGACCCCGATCATTACCCAGTGACCCTGATCGTTAGCCAATGATCCCGATCATTACCCAGTGACCCTAATCATTACCCAGTGACCCAATCATTACCCAGTGAGCTGAGCATTACCCAGTGACCCTGATCATTACCCAGTGACCCCAATCATTACCCAGTGACCCGATCATTTCTCAGTCACCCCGATCATTACCCAGTGACCCCCGGTCTTTACCCAGTGACCCCGATCATTACCCAGTGACCCACGATCTTTACCCAGTGACCTCGATCATTACCCAGTGACCCCGATCATTACCCAGTGACCCCGATCATTACCCAGTGACCCCGATCATTACCCAGTGACCCTGATTATTTCCCAGTGACCCCGATCATTACCCAGTGCCCCCGATCATTACCCAGTGACCCCGATCATTACCCAGTGACCCTGATCATTACCCTGTGAACCCATTCATTACCCAGTGACCCCCGATCTTTACCCAGTGACCCCGATCATTACCCATTGACCACGATCATTACCCAGTGACCCTGATCATTACCCAGTGACCCTGATCATTACCCAGTGACCCCGATCATTACCCAGTGAACCCATTCATTACCCAGTGACCCCCGATCTTTACCCAGTGACCCCGATCATTACCCAGTGACCCACGATCATTACCCAGTGACCTCGATCATTACACAGTGACCCCCGGTCTTTTCACAGTGGCCCGATCATTACCCAGTGACCGACGATATTTACCCAGTGACCCCGATCATTACCCAGTGACCCCGATCATTACCCAGTGACCCCGATCATTACCCAGCAAGCCGATCGTTACCCAGTGACCCCAATCATTACTCACTGACCCTGATTATTTCCCAGTGACCCCAATCATTACCCAGTGACCCTAATCATTACCCAGTGACCCTGATCATTACCCCGTGACCTCGATCATTACCCAGTGACCCCAATCATTACCCACTGACCCTGATTATTTCCCAGTGACCCCGATCATTACCCAGTGACCCCAATCATTACCCAGTGACCCCGATCATTACCCAGTGACCCTGACCATTACCCAGTGACCCCGATCATTACCCGGTGAATCCATTCATTACCCAGTGACCTGGATCATTACCCAGTGACCCCAATCATTACCCAGTGACCCCGATCATTACCCAGTGACCCCGGTCATTACCCAGTGACCCCGATCATTACCCAGTGACCCCGATCATTACCCCATGACCCCGATCATTACCTAGTGACCCCAATCATTACCCACTGACCCTGATTATTTCCCAGTGACCCCGATCATTACCCAGTGACCCCAATCATTACCCAGTGACCCCGATCATTACCCAGTGACCCTGATCATTACCCAGTGACCCCGATCATTACCCGGTGAACCCATTCATTACCCAGTGACCTGGATCATTACCCAGTGACCCTGATCATTACCCAGTGAGCCGATCATTACCCGGTGAACCCATTCATTACCCAGTGACCTGGATCATTACCCAGTGACCCCGAACATTACCCTTTGACCCCCAATCATTACCCAGTGACCCCGATCATTACCCAGTGACCCTGATCATTACCCAGTGACCCCCAATCATTACCCAGTGACCCCGGTCATTACCCAGTGACCCCGATCATTACCCAGTGACCCCGATCATTACCCCGTGACCCCGATCATTACCTAGTGACCCCCAATCGTTACCCAGTGAGCCCGATCATTAACCAGTGACCTCGATCATTGCCCAGTGACCCCGATCATTACCCACTGACCTCGATCATTTCCCAGTGACCCCGATCATTACCCAGTGACCCCGATCATTACCCAGTGACCCCGATCATTTCCCAGTGACCCCGATCATTACCCTTTGACCCCCAATCATTACCCAGTGACGCCGATCATTACCCAGTGACCCCCAATCATTACCCAGTGACCCCGATCATTACCCAGTGACCTCGATCATTACCCAGTGACCCCGATCATTACCCAGTGACCCCGATCATTACCCAGTGACCCCGATCATTACCCAGTGACTCCGATCATTACCCTGTGACCCTGATCGTTAGCCAATGATCCCGATCATTACCCAGTGAACCCCGATCGTTACCCAGTGACCCCGATCATTACCCAGTGACCCCGATCATTAGCCAATGATCCCGATCATTACCCAGTGGCCCTTGTAGTGTATGTAACCTGTTCTACCTTAAGAGGATACCTTAACGTGATGGACTACTTTTTGATGGCTCCTGTACATTGTAGTACCGGTGGTGACCACACCGGTATATAAACCCTGCGGAGCAAAGTGTATCTCAGTTCAGCCCTGACCCTAAATCACTAAAGACCTGTTTATTTACTTCTGTAGTCTGTGTCCTGTTATTCAGTATAACTGCATTTGAAAACACAGACTCGACTCAACAACCCTAATCATTACCCAGTGATCCAATCATTACCCAGTGACCTGAGCACTCCCCAGTGACCCCGATCATTGCCCAGTGACCCCGGTCTTTACCCAGTGACCCCAATCATTACCCAGTGACCCTGATCATTACCCAGTGACCCTGATCATTACCCAGTGACCCCGATCATTACCCAGTGACGCCCGGTCTTTACCCAGTGACCCCGATCATTACCCAGTGATCCATGATCTTTACCCAGTGACCTCGATCATTACCCAGTGACCCCGATCATTACCCAGTGACCCCGATCATTACCCAGTGACCCTGATCATTACCCAGTGACCCTGATCATTAACCAGTGACCCCGATCATTACCTAGTGAACCCATTCATTACCCAGTGACCCCCGATCTTTACCCAGTGACCCCAATCATTACCCAGTGACCCACGATCATTACCCAGTGACCTCGATCATTACCCATTGACCCCGATCATTACCCAGTGACCCACGATCATTACCCAGTGACCCCGATCATTACCCAGTGACCCCGATCATTACCCAGTGACGCACGATCATTACCCAGTGGGCCGATCATTACCCGGTTAACCCAATCATTACCCAGTGACCCTGATAATTACCCAGTGACCCCGGTCATTACCCAGTGAACCCGATTATTACCCAGTGAACACGATCATTACCCACTGACGCTGATCATTACCCAGTGACCCCGATCATTGCCCAGTGACCCTGCCCATTACCCAGTGACCCCCGATCATTACCCAGTGACCCGTGATCATTACCCAGTAACCCCGATCATTACCCAGTGATTCCTGATCATAACCCATTGACCCCGATCATTGCCCATTGACCCCGATCATTGCCCAGTGACCCCGATCATTCCCCAGTGACCCCGATCATTATCCAGTGACCCTGGTCATTACTCATTGAACCCGATTATTACCCAGTGACCCGATCATTACCCAGTGACCCCGATCATTGCCCAGTGACCCCGATCATTTCCCAGTGACCTCAATCGTTACCCAGTGACCCCTGACCATTACCCATTGACACCTGATCATTAACCAGTGACCCCGATAATTACACAGTGACCCCAATCATTACCCAGTGACACCGATTATTACCCAGTGACCCCCAATCGTTACCCAGGGACCCCGATCGTTACCCAGTGACCCTGATTATTTCCCAGTGAACCGATCATTACCCAGTGACCCCGATCATTACCCAGTGACCCTGATCATTACTCAGTGACCCTTATCATTATCCAGTGACCCTTATCATTACCCAGTAACCCCGATCATTAGCCAGTGAACCCGATCATTACCCAGTGCCCCCAATCGTTACCCAGTGACCCCTGACCATTACCCATTGACACCTGATCATTAACCAGTGACCCCGATAATTACACAGTGACCCCAATCATTACCCAGTGACACCGATTATTACCCAGTGACCCCCGATCGTTACCCAATGACCCAATCATTACCCATTGAACCCGATCATTACCCAGTGACCCCCAATCATTACCCACCGACCTCGATCATTACCCAGTGACCCCCGATCGTTACCCAGGGACCCCGATCGTTACCCAGTGACCCTGATCATTCCCAGTGAACCGATCATTACCCAGTGACCCCGATCATTACCCAGTGACCCCGATCATTACCCAGTGACCCTTATCATTATCCAGTGACCCTTATCATTACCCAGTGACCCCGATCATTAGCCAGTGAACCCGATCATTACCCAGTGACCTCGATCATTACCCATTGACCCCGATCATTACCCAGTGACCCACGATCATTACCCAGTGACCCCGATCATTACCCAGTGACCCCGATCATTACCCAATGACGCACGATCATTACCCAGTGGGCCGATCATTACCCGGTTAACCCAATCATTACCCAGTGACCCTGATAATTACCCAGTGACCCCGGTCATTACCCAGTGAACCCGATTATTACCCAGTGAACACGATCATTACCCACTGACGCTGATCATTACCCAGTGACCCCGATCATTGCCCAGTGACCCTGCCCATTACCCAGTGACCCCCGATCATTACCCAGTGACCCGTGATCATTACCCAGTAACCCCGATCATTACCCAGTGATTCCTGATCATAACCCATTGACCCCGATCATTGCCCATTGACCCCGATCATTGCCCAGTGACCCCGATCATTCCCCAGTGACCCCGATCATTATCCAGTGACCCTGGTCATTACTCATTGAACCCGATTATTACCCAGTGACCCGATCATTACCCAGTGACCCCGATCATTGCCCAGTGACCCCGATCATTTCCCAGTGACCTCAATCGTTACCCAGTGACCCCTGACCATTACCCATTGACACCTGATCATTAACCAGTGACCCCGATAATTACACAGTGACCCCAATCATTACCCAGTGACACCGATTATTACCCAGTGACCCCCAATCGTTACCCAGGGACCCCGATCGTTACCCAGTGACCCTGATTATTTCCCAGTGAACCGATCATTACCCAGTGACCCCGATCATTACCCAGTGACCCTGATCATTACTCAGTGACCCTTATCATTATCCAGTGACCCTTATCATTACCCAGTAACCCCGATCATTAGCCAGTGAACCCGATCATTACCCAGTGACCCCGATCATTACCCAGTGACCCAAATCATTACCCAGTGCCCCCAATCGTTACCCAGTGACCCCTGACCATTACCCATTGACACCTGATCATTAACCAGTGACCCCGATAATTACACAGTGACCCCAATCATTACCCAGTGACACCGATTATTACCCAGTGACCCCCGATCGTTACCCAATGACCCAATCATTACCCATTGAACCCGATCATTACCCAGTGACCCCCAATCATTACCCACTGACCTCGATCATTACCCAGTGACCCCCGATCGTTACCCAGGGACCCCGATCGTTACCCAGTGACCCTGATTATTCCCAGTGAACCGATCATTACCCAGTGACCCCGATCATTACCCAGTGACCCCGATCATTACCCAGTGACCCTTATCATTATCCAGTGACCCTTATCATTACCCAGTGACCCCGATCATTAGCCAGTGAACCCGATCATTACCCAGTGACCCCGATCATTACCCAGTGACCCAAATCATTACCCAGTGCCCCTGGTCATTACCCAGTGAGCCCGATCGTTACCCAGTGAACCCGATCATTACCCAGTGACCCCGATCATTACCCAGTACCCCCGATCATTACCCAGTGAACCTAATCATTACCCAGTGACCCCGGTCATTACCCAGTGAACCCGGTCATTACCCAGTGACCCCAATCATTACCCAGTGACCCGATCATTTCTCAGTCACCCTGATCATTACACAATGACCCCCGATCATTACCCAGTTACCCCAATCATTACCCAGTGACCCACGATCTTTACCCAGTGACCTCGATCATTACCCAGTGACCCCGATCATTACCCAGTCAGCCGATCATCACCCACTGACACTGATCATTACCCAGTGACCGCGATCATTACCCAGTGACCCTGATTATTTCCCAGTGACCCCGATCATTACCCAGTGACCCCGATCATTACCCAGTGACCCCGATCATTACCCAGTGAACCCATTCATTACCCAGTGACCCCCGATCTTTACCCAGTGACCCCGATCATTACCCAGTGACCACGATCTTTACCCAGTGACCTCGATCATTACCCAGTGACCCTGATCATTACCCAGTGAGCCGATCGTTACCCGGTGACCCCGATCATTACCCAGTGATCCTGATTATTTCCCAGTGACCCCAATCATTACCCAGTGACCCCGATCATTACCCAGTGACCCCGATCATTACCCAATGACCCGTGATTATTACCCAGTGACACCCGATCGTTACCCAGTGACACCAATCATTACCCAGTGACCCCGATCATCACCCAGTGGCCCCCAATCATTAACGAGTGACCCAGATCATTCCCCAGTGCCCCCGATCATTACCCAGTGAACCCGATCATTACCCAGTGAACCGATCATTACCCAGTGACCCCGATCATTACCCAGTGACCCCGGTCATTACCCAGTGAACCCGGTCATTACTCAGTGACCACAATCATTATAAGTGACCCCGATCATTAGCCAGTGACCCCGATCGTTACCCAGTGCCCCCGATCATTACCCAGTGAACCCGATCATTACCCAGTGACCCTGATCATTACCCAGTGACCCCGATCATTTCCCAGTGAACCCGATCATTACCCTTTGACCCCCAATCATTACCCAGTGACCCCGATCATTACCCAGTGACCTCGATCATTACCCAGTGAACCCCAATCATTACCCAGTGACCCCGATCATTACCCAGTGACCTCGATCATTACCCAGTGACCCCGATCATTACCCAGTGACCCCGATCATTACCCAGTGACACCGATCATTACCCAGTGACCCTGATCGTTAGCCAATGATCCCGATCATTACCCAGTGAGCCCCGATCGTTACCCAGTGACCCCGATCATTACCCAGTGACCCCGATCATTACCCAGTGACTCTGATCGTTTGCCAATGATCCCGATCATTACCCAGTGACCCTAATCATTACCCAGTGACCCAATCATTACCCAGTGACCTGAGCATTTCCCAGTGACCCTGATCATTACCCAGTGACCCCAATCATTACCCAGTGACCCGATTATTTCTCAGTCACCCCGATCATTACCCAGTGACCCCCGGTCTTCACCCAGTGACCCCGATCATTACCCAGTGACCCACGATCTTTACCCAGTGACCTCAATCATTACCCAGTGACCCCGATCATTACCCAGTGACCCCGATCATTACCCAGTGACCCTGATCATTACCCAGTGACCCTGATTATTTCCCAGTGACCCCGATAATTACCCAGTGACCCTGATCATTACCCAGTGACCCTGATCATTACCCAGTGACCCCGATCATTACCCAGTGAACCCATTCATTACCCAGTGACCCCGATCTTTACCCAGTGACCCTGATCATTACCCAGTGACACCGATCATTACCCAGTGACCCTGATCGTTAGCCAATGATCCCGATCATTACCCAGTGAGCCCCGATCGTTACCCAGTGAACCCGATCATCACCCAGTGACCCCCAATCATTAACGAGTGACCGCGATCATTCCCCAGTGCCCCCGATCATTACCCAGTGAACCCGATCATTACCCAGTGAACCGATCATTACCCAGTGACCCCGATCATTACCCAGTGACCCCGGTCATTACCCAGTGAACCCGGTCATTACTCAGTGACCACAATCATTATAAGTGACCCCGATCATTAGCCAGTGACCCCGATCGTTACCCAGTGCCCCCGATCATTACCCAGTGAACCCGATCATTACCCAGTGACCCTGATCATTACCCAGTGACACCGATCATTACCCAGTGACCCCGATCATTTCCCAGTGACCCCGATCATTACCCTTTGACCCCCAATCATTACCCAGTGACCCCGATCATTACCCAGTGACCTCGATCATTACCCAGTGAACCCCAATCATTACCCAGTGACCCCGATCATTACCCAGTGACCTCGATCATTACCCAGTGACCCCGATCATTACCCAGTGACCCCGATCATTTCCCAGTGACCCCAATCATTACCCAGTGACCCCGATCATTACCCAGTGACACCGATCATTACCCAGTGACCCTGATCGTTAGCCAATGATCCCGATCATTACCCAGTGAGCCCCGATCGTTACCCAGTGACCCCGATCATTACCCAGTGACCCCGATCATTACCCAGTGACTCTGATCGTTTGCCAATGATCCCGATCATTACCCAGTGACCCTAATCATTACCCAGTGACCCAATCATTACCCAGTGACCTGAGCATTTCCCAGTGACCCTGATCATTACCCAGTGACCCCAATCATTACCCAGTGACCCGATTATTTCTCAGTCACCCCGATCATTACCCAGTGACCCCCGGTCTTCACCCAGTGACCCCGATCATTACCCAGTGACCCACGATCTTTACCCAGTGACCTCAATCATTACCCAGTGACCCCGATCATTACCCAGTGACCCCGATCATTACCCAGTGACCCTGATCATTACCCAGTGACCCCGATCATTACCCTTTGACCCCCAATCATTACCCAGTGACCCCGATCATTACCCAGTGACCTCGATCATTACCCAGTGACCCCGGTCATTACCCAGTGAACCCGGTCATTACCCAGTGACCCCAATCATTACCCAGTGACCCGATCATTTCTCAGTCACCCTGATCATTACACAATGACCCCCGATCATTACCCAGTTACCCCAATCATTACCCAGTGACCCACGATCTTTACCCAGTGACCTCGATCATTACCCAGTGACCCCGATCATTACCCAGTCAGCCGATCATCACCCACTGACGCTGATCATTACCCAGTGACCGCGATCATTACCCAGTGACCCTGATTATTTCCCAGTGACCCCGATCATTACCCAGTGACCCCGATCATTACCCAGTGACCCCGATCATTACCCAGTGAACCCATTCATTACCCAGTGACCCCCGATCTTTACCCAGTGACCCCGATCATTACCCAGTGACCACGATCTTTACCCAGTGACCTCGATCATTACCCAGTGACCCTGATCATTACCCAGTGAGCCGATCGTTACCCGGTGACCCCGATCATTACCCAGTGATCCTGATTATTTCCCAGTGACCCCAATCATTACCCAGTGACCCCGATCATTACCCAGTGACCCCGATCATTACCCAATGACCCGTGATTATTACCCAGTGACACCCGATCGTTACCCAGTGACACCAATCATTACCCAGTGACCCCGATCATCACCCAGTGACCCCCAATCATTAACGAGTGACCCAGATCATTCCCCAGTGCCCCCGATCATTACCCAGTGAACCCGATCATTACCCAGTGAACCGATCATTACCCAGTGACCCCGATCATTACCCAGTGACCCCGGTCATTACCCAGTGAACCCGGTCATTACTCAGTGACCACAATCATTATAAGTGACCCCGATCATTAGCCAGTGACCCCGATCATTACCCAGTGCCCCCGATCATTACCCAGTGAACCCGATCATTACCCAGTGACCCTGATCATTACCCAGTGACACCGATCATTACCCAGTGACCCCGATCATTTCCCAGTGACCCCGATCATTACCCTTTGACCCCCAATCATTACCCAGTGACCCCGATCATTACCCAGTGACCTCGATCATTACCCAGTGAACCCCAATCATTACCCAGTGACCCCGATCATTACCCAGTGACCTCGATCATTACCCAGTGACCCCGATCATTACCCAGTGACCCCGATCATTACCCAGTGACACCGATCATTACCCAGTGACCCTGATCGTTAGCCAATGATCCCGATCATTACCCAGTGAGCCCCGATCATTACCCAGTGACCCTGATCATTACCCAGTGACCCCGATCATTACCCAGTGACTCTGATCGTTTGCCAATGATCCCGATCATTACCCAGTGACCCTAATCATTACCCAGTAACCCAATCATTACCCAGTGACCTGAGCATTTCCCAGTGACCCTGATCATTACCCAGTGACCCCAATCATTACCCAGTGACCCGATTATTTCTCAGTCACCCCGATCATTACCCAGTGACCCACGATCTTTACCCAGTGACCTCAATCATTACCCAGTGACCCCGATCATTACCCAGTGACCCCGATCATTACCCAGTGACCCTGATCATTACCCAGTGACCCTGATTATTTCCCAGTGACCCCGATAATTACCCAGTGACCCTGATCATTACCCAGTGACCCTGATCATTACCCAGTGACCCCGATCATTACCCAGTGAACCCATTCATTACCCAGTGACCCCGATCTTTACCCAGTGACCCTGATCATTACCCAGTGACACCGATCATTACCCAGTGACCCTGATCGTTAGCCAATGATCCCGATCATTACCCAGTGAGCCCCGATCGTTACCCAGTGACCCCGATCATCACCCAGTGACCCCCAATCATTAACGAGTGACCCCGATCATTCCCCAGTGCCCCCGATCATTACCCAGTGAACCCGATCATTACCCAGTGAACCGATCATTACCCAGTGACCCCGATCATTACCCAGTGACCCCGGTCATTACCCAGTGAACCCGGTCATTACTCAGTGACCACAATCATTATAAGTGACCCCGATCATTAGCCAGTGACCCCGATCGTTACCCAGTGCCCCCGATCATTACCCAGTGAACCCGATCATTACCCAGTGACCCTGATCATTACCCAGTGACACCGATCATTACCCAGTGACCCGATCATTTCCCAGTGACCCCGATCATTACCCTTTGACCCCCAATCATTACCCAGTGACCCCGATCATTACCCAGTGACCTCGATCATTACCCAGTGAACCCCAATCATTACCCAGTGACCCCGATCATTACCCAGTGACCTCGATCATTACCCAGTGACCCCGATCATTACCCAGTGACCCCGATCATTTCCCAGTGACCCCAATCATTACCCAGTGACCCCGATCATTACCCAGTGCCCCCGATCATTACCCAGTGAACCCGATCATTACCCAGTGACCCCGATCTTTACCCAGTGACCCCGATCATTACCCAGTGACCCACGATATTTACCCAGTGACCTCGATCATTACCCATTGACCCTGATCATTACCCAGTGAACCGATCATTACCCAGTGACCCCGATCATTAGGCAGTGAACCCGATCGTTACCCAGTGACCCCAATCATTACCCAGTGACCCCGATCATTACCCAGCGACACCCGATCGTTACCCAGTGACCCCAATCATTACCCAGTGACCCCGATCATTACCCAGTGCCCCCGATTATTACTCAGTGAACCCGATCATTACCCAGTGAACCAATCATTACCCAGTAACCCGATCATTACCCAGTGACCCCGATCATTAGGCAGTGAACCCGATCATTAGGCAGTGACCCCAATCATTACCCAGTGACCCCGATCATTACCCAGTGACCCCGATCATTACCCAGTGACCCCGATCATTACCCAGTGACCCCGATCATTGCCCAGTGACCCCGATCATTACCCCGTGACCCCGATCATTACCCAGTGACCCCGATCATTGCCCAGTGACCCCGATCATTACCCCGTGACCCCGATCATTACCCAGTGACCCCGGTCATTACCCAGTGAACCCAATCATTACCCAGTGACCCTGATCATTACCCAGTGAGACGATCATTACCCAGTGAGCCGATCATTACCCAGTGACCCCGATCATGACACAGTGACCCCGATCATTACCCAGTGACCCCGATCATTACCCAGTGACCCCGATCATTACCCAGTGACCCCGATCATTACCCCGTGACCCCGATCGTTACCCAGTGACCCCGATCATTACCCAGTGACCTCGATCATTACCCAGTGACCTCGATCATTACCCAGTGACCCCGATCATTACCCAGTGACCCCGATCATTACCCAGTGACCCCGATCGTTACCCAGTGACCCCGATCATTACCCAGTGACCTCGATCATTACCCACTGACCTCGATAATTACCCAGTGACCCCGATCATTACCCAGTGACCCCGATCATTTCCCAGTGACCCCGATCATTACCCTTTGACCCCCAATCATTACCCAGTGACCCCGATCATTACCCAGTGACCCCGATCATTACCCAGTGACCCCCAATCATTACCCAGTGACCCCGATCATTACCCAGTGACCTCGATCATTACCCAGTGACCCCGATCATTACCCAGTGACCCCGATCATTACCCAGTGACCCTTATCGTTAGCCAATGAGCCCGATCATTACCCAGTGACCCCCGATTGTTACCCAGTGACCCCAATCATTACCCAGTGACCCCGATCATTACTCAGTGACCCTGATCGTTAGCCAATGATCCCGATCATTACCCAGTGACCCCAATCATTACCCAGTGACCTATTCATTACCCAGTAACCTGAGCATTACCCAGTGACCCTGATCATTACCCAGTGACCCTGATCATTACCCAGTGACCCCAATCATTACCCAGTGACCCGATCATTTCTCAGTCTCCCCGATCTTTACCCAGTGACCCCCGATCATTACCCAGTGACCCCGATCATTACCCAGTGACCCACGACTTTACCCAGTGACCTCGCTCATTACCCAGTGGCCCCGATCATTACCCAGTGACCCCGATCATTACCCAGTGACCCTGATTATTTCCCAGTGACCCCGATCATTACCCAGTGACCCGATCATTACCCAGTGACCCCGATCATTACCCAGTGACCCTGATCATTACCCAGTGACCCCGATCATTACACAGTGAACCCATTCATTACCCAGTGACCCCCCATCTTTACCCAGTGACCCCGATCATTACCCAGTGACCTTGATCATTACCCAGTGACCCCGATCATTACCCAGTGACCCCGATCATTTCCCAGTGACCCCGATCATTACCCAGTGACCCCGAACATTACCCAGTGACCCCAATCATTACCCAGTGATCCTGATCATTAGCCAATGATCCTGATCATTACCCAGTGACCCCCGATCGTTACCCAGTGACCCCAATCATTACCCAGTGACCCCGATCATTACCCAGTGACCCCGATCATTACCCAGTGACCCTGATCATTAGCCAATGATCCTGATCATTACCCAGTGACCCCCGATCGTTACCCAATGACCCCAATCATTACCCAGTGACCCCGATCATTACCCAGTGACCCTGATCGTTAGCCAATGATCCCGATCATTAACCAGTGACCCCAATCATTACCCAGTGACCCCGATCATTACCCAGTGACCCAATCATTACCCAGTGACCTGAGCATTACCTAGTGACCCTGATCATTACCCAGTGACCCTGATCATTACCCAGTTACCCGATCATTTCTCAGTCACCCCGATCATTACCCAGTGACCCCCGATCATTACCCAGTGACCCCTGACCATTACCCAGTGACCCCTGACCATTACCCAGTGACCCTGATCATTAACCAGTGACCACTGACCATTACCCAGTGACCCCTGACCATTACCCAGTGACCCTGATCATTAACCAGTGACCACTGACCATTACCCAGTGACCCCTGACCATTACCCAGTGACCCCTGACCATTACCCGTTGACCCCTGATCGTTACCCAGTGACCCCGATCATTACCCAGTGACCCCTGCCCATTACCCAGTGACCCCTGCTCATTAACATTGACCCCTGCTATTTACCCAGTGACCCTTGACCATTACCAATGAACCCTGCTAGTTACCCAGTGACCTATGCTAGTTACCCATTGACCTCCAATCATTACCCAGTGCCCCCTGACCATGACCCAGTGTCCTCAATCATTCCCCAGTGACCCCTGACCATTATCCAGTGACCCTGATCATTACCCAAAGACCCCTAACTATTGCCCAGTGACCCCTGACGATTGCCCAGTGACCCCTGACCATTACCATTGACCCCTGACCATTACACAGTGACCCCTGCCCATTATCATTGACCCCTGACCATTACCCAGTGACCCCTTCCCATTACCATTGACCCCTGCTAGTTACCCAGTAACCCCTAATCATTACCATTGACACCTGACCATTACTAATGACCCTTGACCATTAGCATTGACCCCTGACCATTGCCCAGTGACCCCTGACCATTACCCAGTTACCCCTGCCCATTACCAATGACCCCTGCTAGTTACTCAGTGACCCTTGCCCATTACCATTGACCCCTGCTAGTTACCCAGTGACCCCTGACCATTACCATTGACCCTTGACCATTACTAATGACCCCTGACCATTAGCATTGACCCCTGACCATTACCCAGTGACCCCTGCCCATTAACCCCTGCTAGTTACACAGTGACCCCTAACCATTACCATTGACCCCTGACCATTACTAATGACCACTTACCATTAGCATTGACCCCCGATCATTGCCCAGTGACCCCTGACCATTACCATTGACCCTTGACCATTACCATTGACCCCTGACCATTACCTAGTGACCCCTGACCATTACCATTGACCACTGACCATTACACAGTGACCCCTGACCATTACCATTGATCCCTGCTAGTTACCCAGTGACCCCTGACCATTACCCAGTGACCCCTGCCCATTACCATTGACCCCTGCTAGTTACACAGTGACCCCTAACCATTACTAATGACCACTGACCATTAGCATTGACCCCCAATCATTGCCCAGTGACCCCTGACTATTACCATTGACCCTTGACCATTACCATTGACCCCTGACCATTACCTAGTGACCCCTGACCACTACCATTGACCCCTGACCATTACACAGTGACCCCTGACCATTACCATTGACCCTTGACCATTACCCAGTGACTAACAATCTGTGACATCTCTCAGCATGGAAGCTCGGCAGTCCATAATGTCTGTCACACGTATCCGTGGTATCACATCCAATGCCATGGGTACGAGCAGAAATATTTGCAAAAGATGCTTTTTTTTATCAGCGAAGAATTGAAATAAAATGTTGGGAAATTGTCCTTGAGACACAGCCGTTTATTCGGAATTTCTCCTGCGGTGACATCACCGCATTCCACCCCGATGTTCCAAAGGGAACAGTGGATTGTGGGTAAACTCGCTTGTCAGTGATGTCAGTGAGAGGAACTTGTTGATGTCACACAAGAGGAGCTGCACACTAAATGGCTGCTTCCTGGTTAGCTTTGGCTAACAGTTCAAATAGGTCAAAACAGCAATGAAGAGGTGATTGGGATGTAGAAATATTTTGCATATGGATGTCTTCTTTTATTGTGTTGAAGAACATTCAGCATAATGCACTTCTTTTCTCATTCAGTTTTGGAGAGTTGTGAGTGAAATTTTAGAAATAATAGTAGTTTTGCTCAACTTATTTTGTAAGCTTTTAATTGTACTGTGAGAGTACTTGACAGAACAAGTGTTCCAGTGTTATTAAGGGCAACCAGCTGTTATTTTATGGATTGTTCAAATCAGTCTTACAAACAATTGACCGCAATTTGTACTATAAGATGCAGTAGCTAGGTTTCAAATACGAGAGCATAAAAGCAAAAATTATTCAATTAAAGGTTGCATAGAACAGGTGGAAATAAATAATGGTTTGGGATTTTCAATTCCTATTCATTCAAGTTTATCTTTGCAGCTGACTGATTTAAAGGGGTGGAATATCTTAAATTGCACTGCCTTCTAATTATAAATATTATAAGGAGAGATTTTCATCCAGTGTCTCACAGCCACCTCTTGTTTTATTATTTCAAACTCCCACTGAGAAGCAGACATTTTGTATAGAACTCCCCTTCCTGTGACCTCATCATAAAGAGCCATGCTGCAATCGACTCTCCCCATTGGTCCTTTCACTGGAGTAGAACAGTGTGCGTGCTGACCTATATTTGTTCCCGGTCTGGCAATGCCTCGATTTTAAAATTCTCATCCTTGTTTTTGAACCCTCCATGGCCTTGCCCCTCCCTATCTCTGTAAACACCTCCAGCCCGACAACCCTCTGCGATCTCTGCGCTCCTCCTATTCCGGCCTCTTGCGCATCCCTGATTTTCTTCGCCCCACCATTGGTGGCCGTGCCTTCAGCTGCCTAGGCCTAAGCTCTGGAATTCTCTCCATAAACCTCTCTACCTCTCGTTCCTCCTTTAAAACACTCCTTAAAACCTACCTCTTTGACCAAGCCTGTCCTAATATCTTCTTATGTGGCTTGTCAAATTCCGCTCCTATGGGATGTTTTGCTATGTTAAAGGCGCTATATAAATTCAAGTTGTTGTTAGGAGGAATGGGAGTTCAGGGGGCACAGGTGCCTCCTGTTTGTGTACAGTTCTTTTCAAGTACACAAGCACATGTCAAAGTAGCAGCATTACCTGCACATCGGCTCTCATAGTCTGCATGCTCAGTGGGCAGCACTCTTGCCTCTGGGTCAGGAGGTTGAGGGTTCAAGTCCCACTCCAGGGCTGTGGGTGCATAATCTAGGCTGACAATCCCAGTGCAGTGCTGAGGAAATGCTGCACTGTCGGAAGTGCCGTCTTTCAGATGAAACATTAAATCGAGGCCCTGGCTACCCTCTCAGTTGGACGTAAAAGATGCCACTGTTGCGTTTGCAAAGATAATCCAGAGGCTGTAAGCAGAGTTCAGTTCATGTTGCTTTTTAATGGCTGCTCCACACATACACTCCCAGGCAAAAGCAATCGAATACCTATACACAATACAATGATAACAGCACTATCAAACTCCATGTGCTCAGGCCAAGGCAATCGAGTACCTATCACCAATGTCAGACATAACAGCCACGGCACTATTTCAAAGAAGAGCAGGGGAGTTTGTCCCCAAATGTCCTGACCAATATTTATCCCCAACCAACATCTCTAAAGAACAGATTATTCGGTCATTATCACATTGCTGTCTGTGGGACCCTGCTGTGCACAAATTGGCTGCCGCGTTTCCTACATTTGAAAGAGAATTTTAAAATGGAGACTGAACAGGGTGCCAATGTAGGTCAGCGAGCACAGGGCGGTTGGACCAGTGGATCCTCTGCTCTGTGGAGGTTCATCTCTCAGCCTGACTCCACCTTTTCTCATTTCATGCTCATTTAATTATCCCTCATCACCTCTTTCATGCTGTCTCTGGAAGTGATTGCATTTCCAGTCTGCATTTATGGTGTCCATCCAGCTGTGCTAATTGTTTCATCCCACTGCCATTCACTCTTTTGTTTAAAGATATCACTTTATCCAACATTTAAGGCTGTATATATTGTACTTCAAATGCTTCATTCCCATTTCCATGTCCTACTTTACTGTGCATTAGAAATTATTTTTCTGTTGTCCATGTTCACACACTCTGGCCTAGAAATGGAGTTTTGGCTTAGCCAGGGCTTTAGCGCCGGAAGTTAGTGCCGGCGCTAAGTCCCCCTGCGCGCGCCAAAAATTCAGCAGAGCCGCGCCCAAACGGCTGCCGGCGCTACTGAAGGGTCTTTGCGGCGGTAAATCGGCGCTAACTGCCGTTTCACGCCGCAATTCCGGCGCTGCGGCACCCGATGCGGTGCGGCAGGCTCGGGAAGTGCAGGCCTCCTCCTTCCCTTAAGGAGGAGCTGCCTGCACCCGGCCGCGGCCCGCAAAAATCTTTTTAAAAATGAGCCCGGCACCTCGGACAAGTGCCGGGCTTGCTTCTGTTCCGGGGGGGGGGGGGGGGGGGGAAGTCCGGGGAGGGAGCTGCGGCCAGGCGGCCGGCGGGAAAGCGGCCGGCCGCCGCGGGGCCTTTAATGCGCCGGCGCAAAGACTTGTAAGACTCTGTTGCCAGAGTCTTAGTTGCGGCTGCCACGGGCGAGGCGGCCGCAACTGAATTTCGGCGCTGGGGCCCGTCGGCATGGCAAGCGGGACGCTGCGCACACCGATGACGTCATCGGTGCCGGCGCAGCGCTACCGGTCTACCGCGGCGGAAGGGCCCCAGGCAATTTCGGCGCCGGCGCCAATTGCAGCGCTAGGCCCTCTAGCGCCGCAAAATCGGCGCTAAGGGCACTCAATTTCTAGGCCTCTGTCTCTTTATGTTCAATCCAAGTGACTGTTTTTTATTCGTGGGTGACAATGTAGGACTACAAAGAATTTGTCTTGGGCTTACATTCTTCTGCCTATAGCACTGGCTTTCCTTTCTTAGGGTCCTCTTTGGAAGCCCTGAATTGTGCTCTATGTATCAAAATCCTAGTTTGAGGAACAAAACCATGTTCATCCATGTGTCACTTGCGCACCCATAGAAAATATATTATTGCAAGACCATAGTTGAGGGAGGGAATTCCAGAGCTTAGGGTCTAGACAGCTGAAGGCACGGCCGCCAACAGAGGGAAGGAAATCGGGGATGCTTAAAAGGCCAGAATTGAAGGAGCGCAGAGCTCGGAGGGTTGTAGGGCCGGTGGAGGTTACAGAGATTACTTGAGTACTGCGTACAGTTTTGGTCTCCTTACTTAAGGAAGGATATATTTGCATTGGAAGTAGTTCAGCGATGATTCACTAGGTTAATTCCAGAGATGAGGGGTTTGACTTATGAGGAAAGGTTGAGCAGGCTGGGCCTATATTCATTGGAATTTAGAAGAATGAATGGTGATCTTATCGAAACATATAAGATACTGAGGGGGCTCGACAGGGTAGATAGAGAGAGGATGTTTCCCCTTGTGGGGAAATCTAGAACTCGGGGGCACAGTCTCAGAATAAAGGGTCGCCCTTTTAGAACTGAGATGAGGAGGAATTTCTCTCAGTGGGTCGTAAATTTGTGGAATTCTCTGCCCCAGAGAGCTGTGGAGGCTGGGTCATTAAATACATTTAAAGTGGAGATAGAGACATTTCTGCAAGATAAGGGAGTGAAGGGTTATGGGGAGCGGGCGGGGAAGTGGCTTTGAGCCCAAGATCAGCCATGATCTTATTGAATGGCGGAGCAGGCTCGAGGGGCCAAGTGGCCTATTCCTGCTCCTATTTCTTATGTTCTAGATAGGGAGGGGTGAGGCCATGGAGGGATTTGAACACAAGGATGAGAATTTTAAATTTAAGGTGTAGCCAGCGTAGGTCAGCGAGCACAGGGGTGATGGGTGAATGGGACTTGGTGTGAGTTAGGATATGGGCAGCAGAGTTTAGGATGAGCTCAGGTTTATGGAGGGTGGAAGGTGGGAGGCCGGCCAGAAGAGCGTTGGAATAGTTGAGTCTGGAGGTAACGAAAACATGAATTAATTTAATTAATAAAATGACGTTTTTGAAAACATTTTCCCTGCTACCGCTTTTCCCTTTGGACTTATTCTACGTTAAAAGTTCTAGGTAAATGCAAGTTCTTGCTGCTGTAGCGAGGTGGACAAAAAGAGGGATGCAAATTACGTAATGGGATTGGGAAAGTTTTCCAGAACAATCCTTTCAGCCAAGGCCAAGTGGGCACAGGTTCAGAGCTGTGAAAGGAAAGGTTTAGAGAGATGCCAGAAGGGTGACCAACAATCGGAACAGAGTGTGGGGAAGGGCAGTTGAGGCCCAGGTACTGAACTCATTTAAGAAACAGCTAGGTGCTGTGTCGTGGAGATGGTAGGATTGAAGGCTGAACGGCCTCCTGTGCTGTATGATTCCATGATGGGACTGACAGGGATCTTCTGGTTTCGTGGTTGCTTTGTACGGGGGCCAATTGTAGGAATGGGCACTGCTGAAAGGAGCCCCTCCTACTGCGGAGGCCCATCGGGAGGGCACAAGCGTGTGCCAGCATCATGTGTTCTTAAAATCAGTCCCGTGCTGCCTAAAGATAACCTTTCAGAAAAACCAATTAACAAGTGATTTCAACTGAATCAAGTACAATGGGCGCGGGTGAAAAATGCAGCGGCTTTTCTGTATCTCATTGTCACAACTATTAGGAAAGTCTGAACAGGCTAGGGCTCTTTCCTCTTGCTACTTAGGCCCTAAGCTCTGGAATTCCTTCCCTAAACCTTGCCGAACTCCACCTCTCTCTTCTCCTTTAAGACGCTCCTTAAAACCTACCTCTTTGGCCAAGCTTTTGGCCATCTGTCCGAATATCTCCTTATGTGGCTCGGTGTCAATTTTTGTTTGATAACGCTCCTGTGAAGCGCCTTGGGATGCTTTACTATGTTAAAGGTGCTATATAAATGCAAGTTGTTGTAGAAAAAGTGGGACAAGGGGCAGGCGACTAACCTGCTCTCGTCCCTATTTAAATATAATAATGAGGTTGCATGCCTCACAGTCTTTCTCTGTACCTGCTGTAATGCTGGCCATCCAGGTTTTCCAGGCCTCAGGAAACCTGTCAGCTAAAAGGAGGTGAAACTGCTGCATGGAACAGGTAAGTGCTTCCCCCGGCATGGAACAGGAGTGCTACCCCCCCCACCAGCCCCCCCGGCCCTCCAAGCTAAGCTGCTTCTCTCCCCGCAAGCAGACACACTCGCCCCCACCCCCTGTGACCCGGTGCCCTTCCGATGTCCTCCCTAGCCTGCAATCTTTTCCATGGTTCCCCCTCAGCGCTTTTCTCCTCTCCTCCCCCCGATCTCTCCAGACCCACCCCCATCGACACCCGATCCCTCTCTCCCTTCTTTCCGCTCCCTGGCAGCCTCCTGATGCCGCAGGCCTACCCGCCCGCCAGCCAGCCAGCCAGCCTCTCAATCTGGCTGGCTGCGACCAGGAAACAGAGTCCAAAAGTGGTGCTCAGGTCCTGCCGTTAAATTCGGCTGGATCTCTAAACTGCCACCCCCGCTCCCTTCCCGCCTCCCCGTTAATGTCTGGGCCAATGTTTCCATGAGTGTGGGAGACTAAAAATAGGGGCCATAAATAAAGATAGTCACCAATAAACTCAATAAAGAATTCAGGAGAAACTTCTTTATCCAGAGAGTGGTTAAAATGTGGAACTCGCTGCCACATGGAGTGGGTGAGGTGAATAGCAGAGATGCATTTAAGGGGAAGCTAAATAAGTACATGAGGGAGAAAGGAATAAAAGAATATGTTGATAGGGTGAGATGAAGAGGGGTGGGAGGAGGCTCGAATGAGCATAAACACCGGCATGGACCAGTTGGGTTGAATGGCCTGTTTCTGTGCTGTAAAATTCAACGGGGGAAAAATTCGATAGCGACCCATCACCTGGGCGCTAAATTTAGCGCCCGGTGAAAAATAGCGCCGGCGATCACTAAATTCAGTTTAATGCCCTAAGAGGGAGGTGGCGCGCTAATTCAAGCTCTACTTCCTTCTTAGAGCGCTAACCCTGAATATCGGGGCGGTGCATTTTGCAGCGCTACACACTGGGCCACGTTGCACTGCCACATGGAAGGGCTCCTCCCCTCATTAAAGGGGAGGGCCCAAGCCCACAACTCTGCGGGGACCTACCTGGACCACCGGGGAGCAGGGTGTTGTGCCAGCAGCCCGGCACACAAGAGGAGAGTCGGGCTGCCAGATTGCGGCATGGACCCTGATGCAAGAAAACTACTAAGCACTTGGTTTGAGTATAAAACAAGGCTTTAATCAACAGTTTCACAATCATGAGTTTCTAGTTACATCACTAGTTCCTGGTTACAAAAACGTCCTGAGCAAGCTGGGCCAACGCCCGAGTATTTATACTTTCCTTGGACGGCGCCACCAGCTGGCCGCCCAGTGATATCTCATGAGCCATTTCTACATGAATGGTAAGATTCATGACAGACCCCGTGTTCAAAGACACAACGGGCCGCGACAAGTAAGTCGGACGATTTTTTCCCCCCGCCCGCCACCTCCCCTTTACTTAGCACCCCACGAGTCTCCTGCCGCACCATTCCCGTTCCCGACCGCGGTCATCGCCCGGCGCAGTTTCAGGGGGCCAATTTTGCAGGCGGGGCAAAAACACGGCGCTGCGCACAGTGATGACATCATCATTGCCTGCACAGCGGCGCAGGACGCAATCGGTTACCGCCGCCGCTAAACACCCACTGAATTTAGCGGGAGTCGTTAGCGGCACCGCAGTGCCTGGGCAAAAAGTTGTTTGCGCCCCACTAGCGCCCCCCCAGAGGTGCTAGCGAGAGGCGCAAATGCACTGAATTTGTAGCCCCGTGTAATTCTATGTCATTAATTAATGAGCAATCAGATATCGGGAGAGATACACCGGTAGATATCGGGAGGGATGCACCGGTAGATATCGGGAGGGATACACCGGTAGATATTGGGAGGGTTACACTGGTAGATATTGGGAGGGATACACCGGTAGATAGCGGGAGGGATACACCGGTAGATATCGGGAGGGATACACCGGTAGATATCGGGAGGGATACACTGGTAGATATCGGGAGGGATACACCGGTAGATATCGGGAGGGATACACCGGTAGATATCGGAAGAGATACACCGGTAGATATCGGGAGGGATCCACCGGTAGATATCGGGAGGGGTACACCGGTAGATATCGGGAGGGGTACACCGGTAGATATCGGGAGGGATACACCGGTAGATGTCGGGAGGGATACACGGGTAGATATCGGGAGGGATACACCAGTAGATATCGGGAGGTATACACCGGTGGATAGCGGGAGGGATACACCGGTAGATATCGGGAGGGGTACACCGGTAGATATCGGGAGGGGTACGCCGGTAGATATCGGGAGGGATACACCGGTAGATATCGGGAGGGATACACCGTTAGATATCGGGAGGGGTACACCGGTAGATATCGGGAGGGGTACACCGGAAGATATCGGGAGGGGTACACCGGTAGCTATCGGGTGGGATACACTGGTAGATATCGGGAGGGATACACCGGTAGATATCGGGAGGGATACACCGGTAGATATCGGGAGGAGTACACCGGTAGATATCGGGAGGGGTACACCGGTAGATATCGGGAGGGGTACACCGGAAGATATCGGGAGGGGTACACCGGTAGCTGTCGGGTGGGATACACTGGTAGATATCGGGAGGGATACACTGGAAGATATCGGGAGGGGTACACCGGTAGCTATCGGGTGGGATACACCTGTAGATATCGGGAGGGATACACCGGTAGATATCGGGAGGGGTACACCGGTAGATATCGGGAGGGGTACACCGGTAGATAGCGGGAGGGATACACCGGTAGATAGCGGGAGGGATACACCGGTAGATATCGGGAGGGATACACCGGTAGATAGCGGGAGGGATACACCGGTAGATATCGGGAGGGGTACACCCGAAGATATCGGGAGGGGTACACCGGTAGATATCGGGAGGGGTACACCGGTAGATATCGGGAGTGGTACACCGGTAGATATCGGGAGGGGTACACCGGTAGATATCGGGACGGATACACCGGTAGATAGCGGGAGGGATACACCGGTAGATATCGGGAGGGGTGCACCGGTAGATATCGGGAGGGATACACCGGTAGTTAGCGGGAGGGATACACCGGTAGATATCGGGAGGGGTACACCGGTAGATATCGGGAGGGATACACCGGTAGATAGCGGGAGGGGTACACCGGTAGATATCGGGAGGGATACACCGGTAGATAGCGGGAGGGGTACACCGGTAGATAGCGGGAGGGATACACCGGTAGATATCGGGAGGGATGCACCGGTAGATATCGGGAGGGGTACACCGGTAGATATCGGGAGGGATACACCGGTAGATATCGGGAGGGATGCACCGGTAGATATCGGGAGGGGTACACCGGCAGATATCGGGAGGGATGCACCGGTAGATATCGGGAGGGGTACACCGGTAGATATCGGGAGGGATGCACCGGTAGATATCGGGAGGGGTACACCGGTAGATATCGGGAGGGATACACCGGTAGATATCGGAAGGGTTACACCGGTAGATATCGGGAGGGATGCACAGGTAGATATCGGGAGGGGTACACCGGTAGATATCGGGAGGGATACACCGGTAGATAACGGGAGGGATGCACCGGTAGATATCGGGAGGGGTACACCGGTAGATATCGGGAGGGATACACCGGTAGATATCGGGAGGGGTACACCGGTAGATATCGGGAGGGGTACACCGGTAGATATCGGGAGGGGTACACCGGTAGATATCGGGAGGGGTACACCGGTAGATATCGGGAGGGATACACCGGTAGATATCGGGAGAGGTACACCGGTAGATATCGGGAGGGATGCACCGGTAGATATCAGGAGGGATACACCGGTAGATATCGGGAGGGTTACACCGGTAGATATCGGGAGGGGTACACCGGTAGATATCGGGAGGGGTACACCGGTAGATATCGGGAGAGGTACACCTTAGATATCGGGAGGGATACACCGGTAGATATCGGGAGGGATACACCGGTAGATATCGGGAGGGATACACCGGTAGATAGCGGGAGGGATACACTGGTAGATATCGGGAGGGATACATTGGAAGATATCGGGAGGGGTACACCGGTAGCTATCGGGTGGGATACACCTGTAGATATCGGGAGGGATACACCGGTAGATATCGGGAGGGGTACACCGGTAGATATCAGGAGGGATACACCGGTAGATAGCGGGAGGGATACACCGGTAGATAGCGGGAGGGATACACCGGTAGATATCGGGAGGGATACACCGGTAGATAGCGGGAGGGATACACCGGTAGATATCGGGAGGGGTACACCGGTAGATATCGGGAGGGGTACACCGGTAGATATCGGGAGGGGTACACCGGTAGATATTGGGAGTGGTACACCGTTAGATATTGGGAGGGGTACACCGGTAGATATCGGGACGGATACACCGGTAGATAGCGGGAGGGATACACCGGTAGATATCGGGAGGGGTGCACCGGTAGATATCGGGAGGGATACACCGGTAGATAGCGGGAGGGATACACCGGTAGATATCGGGAGGGGTACACCGTTAGATAGCGGGAGGGATACACCGGTAGATATCGGAGGGGTACACCGGTAGATATCGGGAGGGATACACCGGTAGATATCGGGAGGGATATACCGGTAGATATCGGGAGGGATACACCGGTAGATATCGGGAGGGATACACTGGTAGATATCGGGAGGGGTACACCGGTAGATATCGGGAGGGATACACCGGTATATATCGGGAGGGGTACACCGGTAGATATCGGGAGGGAAACACCGGTAGATATCGGGAGAGGTACACCGGTAGATAGCGGGAGGGATACACCGGTAGATATCGGGAGGGGTACACCGGTAGATATCGGGAGGGATACACTGGTAGATAGCGGGAGGGGTACACCAGTAGATATCGGGAGGGATACACCGGTAGATAGCGGGAGGGATACACCGGTAGATATCGGGAGGGGTACACCGGTAGATAGCGGGAGGGATACACCGGTAGATATCGGAGGGGTACACCGGTAGATATCGGGAGGGATACACCGGTAGATATCGGGAGGGATATACCGGTAGATATCGGGAGGGATACTCCGGTAGATATCGGGAGGGATACACTGGTAGATATCGGGAGGGGTACACCGGTAGATATCGGGAGGGATACACCGGTAGATATCGGGAGGGGTACACCGGTAGATATCGGGAGGGAAACACCGGTAGATATCGGGAGGGGTACACCGGTAGATAGCGGGAGGGATACACCGGTAGATATCGGGAGGGGTACACCGGTAGATATCGGGAGGGATACACCGGTAGATATCGGGAGGGGTACACCGGTAGATATCAGGAGGGGTACACCGGTAGATAGCGGGAGGGATACAACGGTAGATATTGGGAGGGATGCACCGGTAGATATCGGGAGGGATACACCGGTAGATATCGGGAGGGGTACACCGGTACATATCGGGAGGGGTACACCGGTAGATATCGGGAGGGATACACCGGTAGATATCGGGAGGGGTACACCGGTAGATATCGGGAGGGGTACACCGGTAGATATCGGGAGGGGTACACCGGTAGATATCAGGAGGGGTACACCGGTAGATAGCGGGAGGGATACAACGGTAGCTATCGGGAGGGATGCACCGGTAGATAGAGGGAGGGATACACCGGTAGATATCGGGAGGGGTGCACCGGTAGATATCGGGAGGGATACACCGGTAGATAGCGGGAGGGATACACCGGTAGATATCGGGAGGGGTACACCGGTAGATATCGGGAGGGATACACTGGTAGATAGCGGGAGGGGTACACCGGTAGATATCGGGAGGGATACACCGGTAGATAGCGGGAGGGATACACCGGTAGATATCGGGAGGGGTACACCGGTAGATAGCGGGAGGGATACACCGGTAGATATCGGAGGGGTACACCGGTAGATATCGGGAGGGATACACCGGTAGATATCGGGAGGGATATACCGGTAGATATCGGGAGGGATACACCGGTAGATATCGGGAGGGATACACTGGTAGATATCGGGAGGGGTACACCGGTAGATATCGGGAGGGATACACCGGTAGATATCGGGAGGGGTACACCGGTAGATATCGGGAGGGATACACTGGTAGATAGCGGGAGGGGTACACCGGTAGATATCGGGAGGGATACACCGGTAGATAGCGGGAGGGATACACCGGTAGATATCGGGAGGGGTACACCGGTAGATAGCGGGAGGGATACACCGGTAGATATCGGAGGGGTACACCGGTAGATATCGGGAGGGATACACCGATAGATATCGGGAGGGATATACCGGTAGATATCGGGAGGGATACACCGGTAGATATCGGGAGGGATACACTGGTAGATATCGGGAGGGGTACACCGGTAGATATCGGGAGGGATACACCGGTAGATATCGGGAGGGGTACACCGGTAGATATCGGGAGGGAAACACCGGTAGATATCGGGAGGGGTACACCGGTAGATAGCGGGAGGGATACACCGGTAGATATCGGGAGGGGTACACCGGTAGATATCGGGAGGGATACACCGGTAGATATCGGGAGGGGTACACCGGTAGATATCAGGAGGGGTACACCGGTAGATAGCGGGAGGGATACAACAGTAGATATCGGGAGGGATGCACCGGTAGATATCGGGAGGGATACACCGGTAGATATCGGGAGGGGTACACCGGTACATATCGGGAGGGGTACACCGGTAGATATCGGGAGGGATACACCAGTAGATATCGGGAGGGGTACACCGGTAGATATCGGGAGGGGTACACCGGTAGATATCGGGAGGGGTACACCGGTAGATATCAGGAGGGGTACACCGGTAGATAGCGGGAGGGATACAACGGTAGATATCGGGAGGGATGCACCGGTAGATATCGGGAGGGATACACCGGTAGATATCGGGAGGGATACACCGGTAGATATCGGGAGGGATGCACCGGTAGATCTCGGGAGGGGTACACCGGTAGATAACGGGAGGGATACATTGGAAGATATCGGGAGGGGTACACCGGTAGCTATCGGGTGGGATACACCTGTAGATATCGGGAGGGATACACCGGTAGATATCGGGAGGGGTACACCGGTAGATATCAGGAGGGATACACCGGTCGATATCGGGAGGGGTACACCGGTAGATATCGGGAGGGATGCACCGGTAGATATCGGGAGGGGTACACCGGTAGATATCGGGAGGGATACACCGGTAGATATCGGAAGGGTTACACCGGTAGATATCGGGAGGGATGCACAGGTAGATATCGGGAGGGGTACACCGGTAGATATCGGGAGGGATACACCGGTAGATAACGGGAGGGATGCACCGGTAGATATCGGGAGGGGTACACCGGTAGATATCGGGAGGGATACACCGGTAGATATCGGGAGGGGTACACCGGTAGATATCGGGAGGGGTACACCGGTAGATATCGGGAGGGGTACACCGGTAGATATCGGGAGGGGTACACCGGTAGATATCGGGAGGGATACACCGGTAGATATCGGGAGAGGTACACCGGTAGATATCGGGAGGGATGCACCGGTAGATATCAGGAGGGATACACCGGTAGATATCGGGAGGGTTACACCGGTAGATATCGGGAGGGGTACACCGGTAGATATCGGGAGGGGTACACCGGTAGATATCGGGAGAGGTACACCTTAGATATCGGGAGGGATACACCGGTAGATATCGGGAGGGATACACCGGTAGATATCGGGAGGGATACACCGGTAGATAGCGGGAGGGATACACTGGTAGATATCGGGAGGGATACATTGGAAGATATCGGGAGGGGTACACCGGTAGCTATCGGGTGGGATACACCTGTAGATATCGGGAGGGATACACCGGTAGATATCGGGAGGGGTACACCGGTAGATATCAGGAGGGATACACCGGTAGATAGCGGGAGGGATACACCGGTAGATAGCGGGAGGGATACACCGGTAGATATCGGGAGGGATACACCGGTAGATAGCGGGAGGGATACACCGGTAGATATCGGGAGGGGTACACCGGTAGATATCGGGAGGGGTACACCGGTAGATATCGGGAGGGGTACACCGGTAGATATTGGGAGTGGTACACCGGTAGATATTGGGAGGGGTACACCGGTAGATATCGGGACGGATACACCGGTAGATAGCGGGAGGGATACACCGGTAGATATCGGGAGGGGTGCACCGGTAGATATCGGGAGGGATACACCGGTAGATAGCGGGAGGGATACACCGGTAGATATCGGGAGGGGTACACCGTTAGATAGCGGGAGGGATACACCGGTAGATATCGGAGGGGTACACCGGTAGATATCGGGAGGGATACACCGGTAGATATCGGGAGGGATATACCGGTAGATCTCGGGAGGGATACACCGGTAGATATCGGGAGGGATACACTGGTAGATATCGGGAGGGGTACACCGGTAGATATCGGGAGGGATACACCGGTAGATATCGGGAGGGGTACACCGGTAGATATCGGGAGGGAAACACCGGTAGATATCGGGAGAGGTACACCGGTAGATAGCGGGAGGGATACACCGGTAGATATCGGGAGGGGTACACCGGTAGATATCGGGAGGGATACACTGGTAGATAGCGGGAGGGGTACACCAGTAGATATCGGGAGGGATACACCGGTAGATAGCGGGAGGGATACACCGGTAGATATCGGGAGGGGTACACCGGTAGATAGCGGGAGGGATACACCGGTAGATATCGGAGGGGTACACCGGTAGATATCGGGAGGGATACACCGGTAGATATCGGGAGGGATATACCGGTAGATATCGGGAGGGATACTCCGGTAGATATCGGGAGGGATACACTGGTAGATATCGGGAGGGGTACACCGGTAGATATCGGGAGGGATACACCGGTAGATATCGGGAGGGGTACACCGGTAGATATCGGGAGGGAAACACCGGTAGATATCGGGAGGGGTACACCGGTAGATAGCGGGAGGGATACACCGGTAGATATCGGGAGGGGTACACCGGTAGATATCGGGAGGGATACACCGGTAGATATCGGGAGGGGTACACCGGTAGATATCAGGAGGGGTACACCGGTAGATAGCGGGAGGGATACAACGGTAGATATTGGGAGGGATGCACCGGTAGATATCGGGAGGGATACACCGGTAGATATCGGGAGGGGTACACCGGTACATATCGGGAGGGGTACACCGGTAGATATCGGGAGGGATACACCGGTAGATATCGGGAGGGGTACACCGGTAGATATCGGGAGGGGTACACCGGTAGATATCGGGAGGGGTACACCGGTAGATATCAGGAGGGGTACACCGGTAGATAGCGGGAGGGATACAACGGTAGATATCGGGAGGGATGCACCGGTAGATAGAGGGAGGGATACACCGGTAGATATCGGGAGGGGTGCACCGGTAGATATCGGGAGGGATACACCGGTAGATAGCGGGAGGGATACACCGGTAGATATCGGGAGGGGTACACCGGTAGATATCGGGAGGGATACACTGGTAGATAGCGGGAGGGGTACACCGGTAGATATCGGGAGGGATACACCGGTAGATAGCGGGAGGGATACACCGGTAGATATCGGGAGGGGTACACCGGTAGATAGCGGGAGGGATACACCGGTAGATATCGGAGGGGTACACCGGTAGATATCGGGAGGGATACACCGGTAGATATCGGGAGGGATATACCGGTAGATATCGGGAGGGATACACCGGTAGATATCGGGAGGGATACACTGGTAGATATCGGGAGGGGTACACCGGTAGATATCGGGAGGGATACACCGGTAGATATCGGGAGGGGTACACCGGTAGATATCGGGAGGGATACACTGGTAGATAGCGGGAGGGGTACACCGGTAGATATCGGGAGGGATACACCGGTAGATAGCGGGAGGGATACACCGGTAGATATCGGGAGGGGTACACCGGTAGATAGCGGGAGGGATACACCGGTAGATATCGGAGGGGTACACCGGTAGATATCGGGAGGGATACACCGATAGATATCGGGAGGGATATACCGGTAGATATCGGGAGGGATACACCGGTAGATATCGGGAGGGATACACTGGTAGATATCGGGAGGGGTACACCGGTAGATATCGGGAGGGATACACCGGTAGATATCGGGAGGGGTACACCGGTAGATATCGGGAGGGAAACACCGGTAGATATCGGGAGGGGTACACCGGTAGATAGCGGGAGGGATACACCGGTAGATATCGGGAGGGGTACACCGGTAGATATCGGGAGGGATACACCGGTAGATATCGGGAGGGGTACACCGGTAGATATCAGGAGGGGTACACCGGTAGATAGCGGGAGGGATACAACAGTAGATATCGGGAGGGATGCACCGGTAGATATCGGGAGGGATACACCGGTAGATATCGGGAGGGGTACACCGGTACATATCGGGAGGGGTACACCGGTAGATATCGGGAGGGATACACCGGTAGATATCGGGAGGGGTACACCGGTAGATATCGGGAGGGGTACACCGGTAGATATCGGGAGGGGTACACCGGTAGATATCAGGAGGGGTACACCGGTAGATAGCGGGAGGGATACAACGGTAGATATCGGGAGGGATGCACCGGTAGATATCGGGAGGGATACACCGGTAGATATCGGGAGGGATACACCGGTAGATATCGGGAGGGATGCACCGGTAGATCTCGGGAGGGGTACACCGGTAGATAACGGGAGGGATACACTGGTAGATATCGGGAGGGATGCACCGGTAGATATCGGGAGGGGTACACCGGTAGATATCGGGAGGGATGCACCGGTAGATAGCGGGAGGGATACACCGGTAGATATCGGGAGGGGTACACCGGTAGATAGCGGGAGGGATACACCGGTAGATATCGGAGGGGTACACCGGTAGATATCGGGAGGGATACACCGGTAGATATCGGGAGGGATATACCGGTAGATATCGGGAGGGATACACCGGTAGATATCGGGAGGGATACACTGGTAGATATCGGGAGGGGTACACCGGTAGATATCGGGAGGGATACACCGGTAGATATCGGGAGGGGTACACCGGTAGATATCGGGAGGGATACACTGGTAGATAGCGGGAGGGGCACACCGGTAGATATCGGGAGGGATACACCGGTAGATAGCGGGAGGGATACACCGGTAGATATCGGGAGGGGTACACCGGTAGATAGCGGGAGGGATACACCGGTAGATATCGGAGGGGTACACCGGTAGATATCGGGAGGGATACACCGATAGATATCGGGAGGGATATACCGGTAGATATCGGGAGGGATACACCGGTAGATATCGGGAGGGATACACTGGTAGATATCGGGAGGGGTACACCGGTAGATATCGGGAGGGATACACCGGTAGATATCGGGAGGGGTACACCGGTAGATATCGGGAGGGAAACACCGGTAGATATCGGGAGGGGTACACCGGTAGATAGCGGGAGGGATACACCGGTAGATATCGGGAGGGATATACCGGTAGATATCGGGAGGGATACACCGGTAGATATCGGGAGGGATACACTGGTAGATATCGGGAGGGGTACACCGGTAGATATCGGGAGGGATACACCGGTAGATATCGGGAGGGGTACACCGGTAGATATCGGGAGGGATACACTGGTAGATAGCGGGAGGGGTACACCGGTAGATATCGGGAGGGATACACCGGTAGATATCGGGAGGGATACACTGGTAGATATCGGGAGGGGTACACCGGTAGATATCGGGAGGGATACACCGGTAGATATCGGGAGGGGTACACCGGTAGATATCGGGAGGGAAACACCGGTAGATATCGGGAGGGGTACACCGGTAGATAGCGGGAGGGATACACCGGTAGATATCGGGAGGGGTACACCGGTAGATATCGGGAGGGATACACCGGTAGATATCGGGAGGGGTACACCGGTAGATATCAGGAGGGGTACACCGGTAGATAGCGGGAGGGATACAACAGTAGATATCGGGAGGGATGCACCGGTAGATATCGGGAGGGATACACCGGTAGATATCGGGAGGGGTACACCGGTACATATCGGGAGGGGTACACCGGTAGATATCGGGAGGGATACACCGGTAGATATCGGGAGGGGTACACCGGTAGATATCGGGAGGGGTACACCGGTAGATATCGGGAGGGGTACACCGGTAGATATCAGGAGGGGTACACCGGTAGATAGCGGGAGGGATACAACGGTAGATATCGGGAGGGATGCACCGGTAGATATCGGGAGGGATACACCGGTAGATATCGGGAGGGATACACCGGTAGATATCGGGAGGGATGCACCGGTAGATCTCGGGAGGGGTACACCGGTAGATAACGGGAGGGATACACTGGTAGATATCGGGAGGGATGCACCGGTAGATATCGGGAGGGGTACACCGGTAGATATCGGGAGGGATGCACCGGTAGATAGCGGGAGGGATACACCGGTAGATATCGGGAGGGGTACACCGGTAGATAGCGGGAGGGATACACCGGTAGATATCGGAGGGGTACACCGGTAGATATCGGGAGGGATACACCGGTAGATATCGGGAGGGATATACCGGTAGATATCGGGAGGGATACACCAGTAGATATCGGGAGGGATACACTGGTAGATATCGGGAGGGGTACACCGGTAGATATCGGGAGGGATACACCGGTAGATATCGGGAGGGGTACACCGGTAGATATCGGGAGGGATACACTGGTAGATAGCGGGAGGGGTACACCGGTAGATATCGGGAGGGATACACCGGTAGATAGCGGGAGGGATACACCGGTAGATATCGGGAGGGGTACACCGGTAGATAGCGGGAGGGATACACCGGTAGATATCGGAGGGGTACACCGGTAGATATCGGGAGGGATACACCGATAGATATCGGGAGGGATATACCGGTAGATATCGGGAGGGATACACCGGTAGATATCGGGAGGGATACACCGGTAGATATCGGGAGGGGTACACCGGTAGATATCGGGAGGGATACACCGGTAGATATCGGGAGGGGTACACCGGTAGATATCGGGAGGGAAACACCGGTAGATATCGGGAGGGGTACACCGGTAGATAGCGGGAGGGATACACCGGTAGATATCGGGAGGGGTACACCGGTAGATATCGGGAGGGATACACCGGTAGATATCGGGAGGGGTACACCGGTAGATATCAGGAGGGGTACACCGGTAGATAGCGGGAGGGATACAACAGTAGATATCGGGAGGGATGCACCGGTAGATATCGGGAGGGATACACCGGTAGATATCGGGAGGGGTACACCGGTACATATCGGGAGGGGTACACCGGTAGATATCGGGAGGGATACACCGGTAGATATCGGGAGGGGTACACCGGTAGATATCGGGAGGGGTACACCGGTAGATATCGGGAGGGGTACACCGGTAGATATCAGGAGGGGTACACCGGTAGATAGCGGGAGGGATACAACGGTAGATATCGGGAGGGATGCACCGGTAGATATCGGGAGGGATACACCGGTAGATATCGGGAGGGATACACCGGTAGATATCGGGAGGGATGCACCGGTAGATCTCGGGAGGGGTACACCGGTAGATAACGGGAGGGATACACTGGTAGATATCGGGAGGGATGCACCGGTAGATATCGGGAGGGGTACACCGGTAGATATCGGGAGGGATGCACCGGTAGATATCGGGAGGGTTACACCGGTAGATATCGGGAGGGATGCACCGGTAGATATCGGGAGGGGTACACCGGTAGATATCGGGAGGGATACACCGGTAGATATCGGGAGGGATGCACCGGTAGATATCGGGAGGGATACACCGGTCGATATCGGGAGGGGTACACCGGTAGATATCGGGAGGGGTACACCGGTAGATATCGGGAGAGGTACACCGGTAGATATCGGGAGGGATACACCGGTAGATATCGGGAGGGATACACCGGTAGATATCGGGAGGGTTACACTGGTAGATATCGGGAGGGATACACCGGTAGATAGCGGGAGGGATACACTGGTAGATATCGGGAGGGATACATTGGAAGATATCGGGAGGGGTACACCGGTAGCTATCGGGTGGGATACACCTGTAGATATCGGGAGGGATACACCGGTAGATATCGGGAGGGGTACACCGGTAGATATCAGGAGGGATACACCGGTAGATAGCGGGAGGGATACACCGGTAGATAGCGGGAGGGATACACCGGTAGATATCGGGAGGGATACACCGGTAGATAGCGGGAGGGATACACCGGTAGATATCGGGAGGGGTACACCGGTAGATATCGGGAGGGGTACACCGGTAGATATCGGGAGGGGTACACCGGTAGATATTGGGAGTGGTACACCGGTAGATATTGGGAGGGGTACACCGGTAGATATCGGGACGGATACACCGGTAGATAGCGGGAGGGATACACCGGTAGATATCGGGAGGAGTGCACCGGTAGATATCGGGAGGGATACACCGGTAGATAGCGGGTGGGATACACCGGTAGATGTCGGGAGGGGTACACCGGTAGATATTGCGAGGGATGCACTGGTAGATAGCGGGAGAGGTACACCGGTAGATATCGGGAGGGATACACCGGTAGATAGCGGGAGGGATACACCGGTAGATATCGGGAGGGGTACACCGCTAGATAGCGGGAGGGATACACCGGTAGATATCGGAGGGGTACACCGGTAGATATCAGAAGGGGTACACCGGTAGATATCGGGAGGGATACACCGGTAGATATCGGGAGGGATATACCGGTAGATATCGGGAGGGATACACCGGTAGATATCGGGAGGGATACACTGGTAGATATCGGGTGGGGTACACCGGTAGATATCGGGAGGGATACACCGGTAGATATCGGGAGGGGTACACCGGTAGATATCGGGAGGGATACACCGGTAGATATCGGGAGGGGTACACCGGTAGATATCAGGAGGGGTACACCGGTAGATAGCGGGAGGGATACAACGGTAGATATCGGGAGGGATGCACCGGTAGATATCGGGAGGGATACACCGGTAGATATCGGGAGGGATGCACTGGTAGATATCGGGAGGGGTACACCGGTACATATCGGGAGGGGTACACCGGTAGATATCGGGAGGGGTACACCGGTAGATATCGGGAGGGGTACACCGGTAGATATCAGGAGGGGTACACCGGTAGATAGCGGGAGGGATACAACGGTAGATATCGGGAGGGATGCACCGGTAGATATCGGGAGGGATACACCGGTAGATATCGGGAGGGATACACCGGTAGATATCGGGAGGGATGCACCGGTAGATCTCGGGAGGGGTACACCGGCAGATATCGGGAGGGATACACTGGTAGATATCAGGAGGGATGCACCGGTAGATATCGGGAGGGGTACACCGGTAGATATCGGGAGGGATGCACCGGTAGATATCGGGAGGGGTACACCAGTAGATATCGGGAGGGGTACACCGGTAGATATCGGGAGGGATACACCGGTAGATATCGGGAGGGGTACACCGGTAGATATCAGGAGGGGTACACCGGTAGATAGCGGGAGGGATACACCGGTAGATATCGGGAGGGATACACCGGTAGATATCGGGAGGGATGCACCGGTAGATCTCGGGAGGGGTACACCGGCAGATATCGGGAGGGATACACTGGTAGATATCAGGAGGGATGCACCGGTAGATATCGGGAGGGGTACACCGGTAGATATCGGGAGGGATGCACCGGTAGATATCGGAGGGGTACACCGGTAGATATCGGGAGGGATACACCGGTAGATATCGGGAGGGATATACCGGTAGATATCGGGAGGGATACTCCGGTAGATATCGGGAGGGATACACTGGTAGATATCGGGAGGGGTACACCGGTAGATATCGGGAGGGATACACCGGTAGATATCGGGAGGGGTACACCGGTAGATATCGGGAGGGAAACACCGGTAGATATCGGGAGGGGTACACCGGTAGATAGCGGGAGGGATACAACGGTAGATATCGGGAGGGATGCACCGGTAGATATCGGGAGGGATACACCGGTAGATATCGGGAGGGGTACACCGGTACATATCGGGAGGGGTACACCGGTAGATATCGGGAGGGATACACCGGTAGATATCGGGAGGGGTACACCGGTAGATATCGGGAGGGGTACACCGGTAGATATCGGGAGGGGTACACCGGTAGATATCAGGAGGGGTACACCGGTAGATAGCGGGAGGGATACAACGGTAGATATCGGGAGGGATGCACCGGTAGATAGAGGGAGGGATACACCGGTAGATATCGGGAGGGGTGCACCGGTAGATATCGGGAGGGATACACCGGTAGATAGCGGGAGGGATACACCGGTAGATATCGGGAGGGGTACACCGGTAGATATCGGGAGGGATACACTGGTAGATAGCGGGAGGGGTACACCGGTAGATATCGGGAGGGATACACCGGTAGATAGCGGGAGGGATACACCGGTAGATATCGGGAGGGGTACACCGGTAGATAGCGGGAGGGATACACCGGTAGATATCGGAGGGGTACACCGGTAGATATCGGGAGGGATACACCGGTAGATATCGGGAGGGATATACCGGTAGATATCGGGAGGGATACACCGGTAGATATCGGGAGCGATACACTGGTAGATATCGGGAGGGGTACACCGGTAGATATCGGGAGGGATACACCGGTAGATATCGGGAGGGGTACACCGGTAGATATCGGGAGGGATACACTGGTAGATAGCGGGAGTGGTACACCGGTAGATATCGGGAGGGATACACCGGTAGATAGCGGGAGGGATACACCGGTAGATATCGGGAGGGGTACACCGGTAGATAGCGGGAGGGATACACCGGTAGATATCGGAGGGGTACACCGGTAGATATCGGGAGGGATACACCGATAGATATCGGGAGGCATATACCGGTAGATATCGGGAGGGATACACCGGTAGATATCGGGAGGGATACACTGGTAGATATCGGGAGGGGTACACCGGTAGATATCGGGAGGGATACACCGGTAGATATCGGGAGGGGTACACCGGTAGATATCGGGAGGGAAACACCGGTAGATATCGGGAGGGGTACACCGGTAGATAGCGGGAGGGATACACCGGTAGATATCGGGAGGGGTACACCGGTAGATATCGGGAGGGATACACCGGTAGATATCGGGAGGGGTACACCGGTAGATATCAGGAGGGGTACACCGGTAGATAGCGGGAGGGATACAACAGTAGATATCGGGAGGGATGCACCGGTAGATATCGGGAGGGATACACCGGTAGATATCGGGAGGGGTACACCGGTACATATCGGGAGGGGTACACCGGTAGATATCGGGAGGGATACACCGGTAGATATCGGGAGGGGTACACCGGTAGATATCGGGAGGGGTACACCGGTAGATATCGGGAGGGGTACACCGGTAGATATCAGGAGGGGTACACCGGTAGATAGCGGGAGGGATACAACGGTAGATATCGGGAGGGATGCACCGGTAGATATCGGGAGGGATACACCGGTAGATATCGGGAGGGATACACCGGTAGATATCGGGAGGGATGCACCGGTAGATCTCGGTAGGGGTACACCGGTAGATAACGGGAGGGATACACTGGTAGATATCGGGAGGGATGCACCGGTAGATATCGGGAGGGGTACACCGGTAGATATCGGGAGGGATGCACCGGTAGATAGCGGGAGGGATACACCGGTAGATATCGGGAGGGGTACACCGGTAGATAGCGGGAGGGATACACCGGTAGATATCGGAGGGGTACACCGGTAGATATCGGGAGGGATACACCGGTAGATATCGGGAGGGATATACCGGTAGATATCGGGAGGGATACAACGGTAGATATCGGGAGGGATACACTGGTAGATATCGGGAGGGGTACACCGGTAGATATCGGGAGGGATACACCGGTAGATATCGGGAGGGGTACACCGGTAGATATCGGGAGGGATACACTGGTAGATAGCGGGAGGGGTACACCGGTAGATATCGGGAGGGATACACCGGTAGATAGCGGGAGGGATACACCGGTAGATATCGGGAGGGGTACACCGGTAGATAGCGGGAGGGATACACCGGTAGATATCGGAGGGGTACACCGGTAGATATCGGGAGGGATACACCGATAGATATCGGGAGGGATATACCGGTAGATATCGGGAGGGATACACCGGTAGATATCGGGAGGGATACACTGGTAGATATCGGGAGGGGTACACCGGTAGATATCGGGAGGGATACACCGGTAGATATCGGGAGGGGTACACCGGTAGATATCGGGAGGGAAACACCGGTAGATATCGGGAGGGGTACACCGGTAGATAGCGGGAGGGATACACCGGTAGATATCGGGAGGGGTACACCGGTAGATATCGGGAGGGATACACCGGTAGATATCGGGAGGGGTACACCGGTAGATATCAGGAGGGGTACACCGGTAGATAGCGGGAGGGATACAACAGTAGATATCGGGAGGGATGCACCGGTAGATATCGGGAGGGATACACCGGTAGATATCGGGAGGGGTACACCGGTACATATCGGGAGGGGTACACCGGTAGATATCGGGAGGGATACACCGGTAGATATCGGGAGGGGTACACCGGTAGATATCGGGAGGGGTACACCGGTAGATATCGGGAGGGGTACACCGGTAGATATCAGGAGGGGTACACCGGTAGATAGCGGGAGGGATACAACGGTAGATATCGGGAGGGATGCACCGGTAGATATCGGGAGGGATACACCGGTAGATATCGGGAGGGATACACCGGTAGATATCGGGAGGGATGCACCGGTAGATCTCGGGAGGGGTACACCGGTAGATAACGGGAGGGATACACTGGTAGATATCGGGAGGGATGCACCGGTAGATATCGGGAGGGGTACACCGGTAGATATCGGGAGGGATGCACCGGTAGATATCGGGAGGGTTACACCGGTAGATATCGGGAGGGATGCACCGGTAGATATCGTGAGGGGTACACCGGTAGATATCGGGAGGGATACACCGGTAGATATCGGGAGGGATGCACCGGTAGATATCGGGAGGGATACACCGGTCGATATCGGGAGGGGTACACCGGTAGATATCGGGAGGGGTACACCGGTAGATATCGGGAGAGGTACACCGGTAGATATCGGGAGGGATACACCGGTAGATATCGGGAGGGATACACCGGTAGATATCGGGAGGGTTACACTGGTAGATATCGGGAGGGATACACCGGTAGATAGCGGGAGGGATACACTGGTAGATATCGGGAGGGATACATTGGAAGATATCGGGAGGGGTACACCGGTAGCTATCGGGTGGGATACACCTGTAGATATCGGGAGGGATACACCGGTAGATATCGGGAGGGGTACACCGGTAGATATCAGGAGGGATACACCGGTAGATAGCGGGAGGGATACACCGGTAGATAGCGGGAGGGATACACCGGTAGATATCGGGAGGGATACACCGGTAGATAGCGGGAGGGATACACCGGTAGATATCGGGAGGGGTACACCGGTAGATATCGGGAGGGGTACACCGGTAGATATCGGGAGGGGTACACCGGTAGATATTGGGAGTGGTACACCGGTAGATATTGGGAGGGGTACACCGGTAGATATCGGGACGGATACACCGGTAGATAGCGGGAGGGATACACCGGTAGATATCGGGAGGAGTGCACCGGTAGATATCGGGAGGGATACACCGGTAGATAGCGGGAGGGATACACCGGTAGATGTCGGGAGGGGTACACCGGTAGATATTGCGAGGGATGCACTGGTAGATAGCGGGAGAGATACACCGGTAGATATCGGGAGGGATACACCGGTAGATAGCGGGAGGGATACACCGGTAGATATCGGGAGGGGTACACCGCTAGATAGCGGGAGGGATACACCGGTAGATATCGGAGGGGTACACCGGTAGATATCAGAAGGGGTACACCGGTAGATATCGGGAGGGATACACCGGTAGATATCGGGAGGGATATACCGGTAGATATCGGGAGGGATACACCGGTAGATATCGGGAGGGATACACTGGTAGATATCGGGTGGGGTACACCGGTAGATATCGGGAGGGATACACCGGTAGATATCGGGAGGGGTACACCGGTAGATATCGGGAGGGATACACCGGTAGATATCGGGAGGGGTACACCGGTAGATAGCGGGAGGGATACACCGGTAGATATCGGGAGGGGTACACCGGTAGATATCGGGAGGGATACACCGGTAGATATCGGGAGGGGTACACCGGTAGATATCAGGAGGGGTACACCGGTAGATAGCGGGAGGGATACAACGGTAGATATCGGGAGGGATGCACCGGTAGATATCGGGAGGGATACACCAGTAGATATCGGGAGGGATGCACTGGTAGATATCGGGAGGGGTACACCGGTACATATCGGGAGGGGTACACCGGTAGATATCGGGAGGGGTACACCGGTAGATATCGGGAGGGGTACACCGGTAGATATCAGGAGGGGTACACCGGTAGATAGCGGGAGGGATACAACGGTAGATATCGGGAGGGATGCACCGGTAGATATCGGGCGGGGTACACCGGTAGATATCGGGAGGGATATACCGGTAGATATCGGGAGGGATACACCGGTAGATATCGGGAGCGATACACTGGTAGATATCGGGAGGGGTACACCGGTAGATATCGGGAGGGATACACCGGTAGATATCGGGAGGGGTACACCGGTAGATATCGGGAGGGATACACTGGTAGATAGCGGGAGGGATACACTGGTAGATATCGGGAGGGATACATTGGAAGATATCGGGAGGGGTACACCGGTAGCTATCGGGTGGGATACACCTGTAGATATCGGGAGGGATACACCGGTAGATATCGGGAGGGGTACACCGGTAGATATCAGGAGGGATACACCGGTAGATAGCGGGAGGGATACACCGGTAGATAGCGGGAGGGATACACCGGTAGATATCGGGAGGGATACACCGGTAGATAGCGGGAGGGATACACCGGTAGATATCGGGAGGGGTACACCGGTAGATATCGGGAGGGGTACACCGGTAGATATCGGGAGGGGTACACCGGTAGATATTGGGAGTGGTACACCGGTAGATATTGGGAGGGGTACACCGGTAGATATCGGGACGGATACACCGGTAGATAGCGGGAGGGATACACCGGTAGATATCGGGAGGAGTGCACCGGTAGATATCGGGAGGGATACACCGGTAGATAGCGGGAGGGATACACCGGTAGATGTCGGGAGGGGTACACCGGTAGATATTGCGAGGGATGCACTGGTAGATAGCGGGAGAGATACACCGGTAGATATCGGGAGGGATACACCGGTAGATAGCGGGAGGGATACACCGGTAGATATCGGGAGGGGTACACCGCTAGATAGCGGGAGGGATACACCGGTAGATATCGGAGGGGTACACCGGTAGATATCAGAAGGGGTACACCGGTAGATATCGGGAGGGATACACCGGTAGATATCGGGAGGGATATACCGGTAGATATCGGGAGGGATACACCGGTAGATATCGGGAGGGATACACTGGTAGATATCGGGTGGGGTACACCGGTAGATATCGGGAGGGATACACCGGTAGATATCGGGAGGGGTACACCGGTAGATATCGGGAGGGATACACCGGTAGATATCGGGAGGGGTACACCGGTAGATAGCGGGAGGGATACACCGGTAGATATCGGGAGGGGTACACCGGTAGATATCGGGAGGGATACACCGGTAGATATCGGGAGGGGTACACCGGTAGATATCAGGAGGGGTACACCGGTAGATAGCGGGAGGGATACAACGGTAGATATCGGGAGGGATGCACCGGTAGATATCGGGAGGGATACACCGGTAGATATCGGGAGGGATGCACTGGTAGATATCGGGAGGGGTACACCGGTACATATCGGGAGGGGTACACCAGTAGATATCGGGAGGGGTACACCGGTAGATATCGGGAGGGGTACTCCGGTAGATATCAGGAGGGGTACACCGGTAGATAGCGGGAGGGATACAACGGTAGATATCGGGAGGGATGCACCGGTAGATATCGGGAGGGATACACCGGTAGATATCGGGAGGGATACACCGGTAGATATCGGGAGGGATGCACCGGTAGATCTCGGGAGGGGTACACCGGCAGATATCGGGAGGGATACACTGGTAGATATCAGGAGGGATGCACCGGTAGATATCGGGAGGGGTACACCGGTAGATATCGGGAGGGATGCACCGGTAGATATCGGGAGGGGTACACCAGTAGATATCGGGAGGGATGCACCGGTAGATATCGGGCGGGGTACACCGGTAGATATCGGGAGGGATATACCGGTAGATATCGGGAGGGATACACCGGTAGATATCGGGAGCGATACACTGGTAGATATCGGGAGGGGTACACCGGTAGATATCGGGAGGGATACACCGGTAGATATCGGGAGGGGTACACCGGTAGATATCGGGAGGGATACACTGGTAGATAGCGGGAGGGGTACACCGGTAGATATCGGGAGGGATACACCGGTAGATAGCGGGAGGGATACACCGGTAGATATCGGGAGGGGTACACCGGTAGATAGCGGGAGGGATACACCGGTAGATATCGGAGGGGTACACCGGTAGATATCGGGAGGGATACACCGATAGATATCGGGAGGGATATACCGGTAGATATCGGGAGGGATACACCGGTAGATATCGGGAGGGATACACTGGTAGATATCGGGAGGGGTACACCGGTAGATATCGGGAGGGATACACCGGTAGATATCGGGAGGGGTACACCGGTAGATATCGGGAGGGAAACACCGGTAGATATCGGGAGGGGTACACCGGTAGATAGCGGGAGGGATACACCGGTAGATATCGGGAGGGGTACACCGGTAGATATCGGGAGGGATACACCGGTAGATATCGGGAGGGGTACACCGGTAGATATCAGGAGGGGTACACCGGTAGATAGCGGGAGGGATACAACAGTAGATATCGGGAGGGATGCACCGGTAGATATCGGGAGGGATACACCGGTAGATATCGGGAGGGGTACACCGGTACATATCGGGAGGGGTACACCGGTAGATATCGGGAGGGATACACCGGTAGATATCGGGAGGGGTACACCGGTAGATATCGGGAGGGGTACACCGGTAGATATCGGGAGGGGTACACCGGTAGATATCAGGAGGGGTACACCGGTAGATAGCGGGAGGGATACAACGGTAGATATCGGGAGGGATGCACCGGTAGATATCGGGAGGGATACACCGGTAGATATCGGGAGGGATACACCGGTAGATATCGGGAGGGATGCACCGGTAGATCTCGGGAGGGGTACACCGGTAGATAACGGGAGGGATACACTGGTAGATATCGGGAGGGATGCACCGGTAGATATCGGGAGGGGTACACCGGTAGATATCGGGAGGGATGCACCGGTAGATAGCGGGAGGGATACACCGGTAGATATCGGGAGGGGTACACCGGTAGATAGCGGGAGGGATACACCGGTAGATATCGGAGGGGTACACCGGTAGATATCGGGAGGGATACACCGGTAGATATCGGGAGGGATATACCGGTAGATATCGGGAGGGATACACCGGTAGATATCGGGAGGGATACACTGGTAGATATCGGGAGGGGTACACCGGTAGATATCGGGAGGGATACACCGGTAGATATCGGGAGGGGTACACCGGTAGATATCGGGAGGGATACACTGGTAGATAGCGGGAGGGGTACACCGGTAGATATCGGGAGGGATACACCGGTAGATAGCGGGAGGGATACACCGGTAGATATCGGGAGGGGTACACCGGTAGATAGCGGGAGGGATACACCGGTAGATATCGGAGGGGTACACCGGTAGATATCGGGAGGGATACACCGATAGATATCGGGAGGGATATACCGGTAGATATCGGGAGGGATACACCGGTAGATATCGGGAGGGATACACTGGTAGATATCGGGAGGGGTACACCGGTAGATATCGGGAGGGATACACCGGTAGATATCGGGAGGGGTACACCGGTAGATATCGGGAGGGAAACACCGGTAGATATCGGGAGGGGTACACCGGTAGATAGCGGGAGGGATACACCGGTAGATATCGGGAGGGGTACACCGGTAGATATCGGGAGGGATACACCGGTAGATATCGGGAGGGGTACACCGGTAGATATCAGGAGGGGTACACCGGTAGATAGCGGGAGGGATACAACAGTAGATATCGGGAGGGATGCACCGGTAGATATCGGGAGGGATACACCGGTAGATATCGGGAGGGGTACACCGGTACATATCGGGAGGGGTACACCGGTAGATATCGGGAGGGATACACCGGTAGATATCGGGAGGGGTACACCGGTAGATATCGGGAGGGGTACACCGGTAGATATCGGGAGGGGTACACCGGTAGATATCAGGAGGGGTACACCGGTAGATAGCGGGAGGGATACAACGGTAGATATCGGGAGGGATGCACCGGTAGATATCGGGAGGGATACACCGGTAGATATCGGGAGGGATACACCGGTAGATATCGGGAGGGATGCACCGGTAGATCTCGGGAGGGGTACACCGGTAGATAACGGGAGGGATACACTGGTAGATATCGGGAGGGATGCACCGGTAGATATCGGGAGGGGTACACCGGTAGATATCGGGAGGGATGCACCGGTAGATATCGGGAGGGTTACACCGGTAGATATCGGGAGGGATGCACCGGTAGATATCGGGAGGGGTACACCGGTAGATATCGGGAGGGATACACCGGTAGATATCGGGAGGGATGCACCGGTAGATATCGGGAGGGATACACTGGTCGATATCGGGAGGGGTACACCGGTAGATATCGGGAGGGGTACACCGGTAGATATCGGGAGAGGTACACCGGTAGATATCGGGAGGGATACACCGGTAGATATCGGGAGGGATACACCGGTAGATATCGGGAGGGTTACACTGGTAGATATCGGGAGGGATACACCGGTAGATAGCGGGAGGGATACACTGGTAGATATCGGGAGGGATACATTGGAAGATATCGGGAGGGGTACACCGGTAGCTATCGGGTGGGATACACCTGTAGATATCGGGAGGGATACACCGGTAGATATCGGGAGGGGTACACCGGTAGATATCAGGAGGGATACACCGGTAGATAGCGGGAGGGATACACCGGTAGATAGCGGGAGGGATACACCGGTAGATATCGGGAGGGATACACCGGTAGATAGCGGGAGGGATACACCGGTAGATATCGGGAGGGGTACACCGGTAGATATCGGGAGGGGTACACCGGTAGATATCGGGAGGGGTACACCGGTAGATATTGGGAGTGGTACACCGGTAGATATTGGGAGGGGTACACCGGTAGATATCGGGACGGATACACCGGTAGATAGCGGGAGGGATACACCGGTAGATATCGGGAGGAGTGCACCGGTAGATATCGGGAGGGATACACCGGTAGATAGCGGGAGGGATACACCGGTAGATGTCGGGAGGGGTACACCGGTAGATATTGCGAGGGATGCACTGGTAGATAGCGGGAGAGGTACACCGGTAGATATCGGGAGGGATACACCGGTAGATAGCGGGAGGGATACACCGGTAGATATCGGGAGGGGTACACCGCTAGATAGCGGGAGGGATACACCGGTAGATATCGGAGGGGTACACCGGTAGATATCAGAAGGGGTACACCGGTAGATATCGGGAGGGATACACCGGTAGATATCGGGAGGGATATACCGGTAGATATCGGGAGGGATACACCGGTAGATATCGGGAGGGATACACTGGTAGATATCGGGTGGGGTACACCGGTAGATATCGGGAGGGATACACCGGTAGATATCGGGAGGGGTACACCGGTAGATATCGGGAGGGATACACCGGTAGATATCGGGAGGGGTACACCGGTAGATAGCGGGAGGGATACACCGGTAGATATCGGGAGGGGTACACCGGTAGATATCGGGAGGGATACACCGGTAGATATCGGGAGGGGTACACCGGTAGATATCAGGAGGGGTACACCGGTAGATAGCGGGAGGGATACAACGGTAGATATCGGGAGGGATGCACCGGTAGATATCGGGAGGGATACACCGGTAGATATCGGGAGGGATGCACTGGTAGATATCGGGAGGGGTACACCGGTACATATCGGGAGGGGTACACCGGTAGATATCGGGAGGGGTACACCGGTAGATATCGGGAGGGGTACACCGGTAGATATCAGGAGGGGTACACCGGTAGATAGCGGGAGGGATACAACGGTAGATATCGGGAGGGATGCACCGGTAGATATCGGGAGGGATACACCGGTAGATATCGGGAGGAATACACCGGTAGATATCGGGAGGGATGCACCGGTAGATCTCGGGAGGGGTACACCGGCAGATATCGGGAGGGATACACTGGTAGATATCAGGAGGGATGCACCGGTAGATATCGGGAGGGGTACACCGGTAGATATCGGGAGGGATGCACCAGTAGATATCGGGAGGGGTACACCAGTAGATATCGGGAGGGATGCACCGGTAGATATCGGGCGGGGTACACCGGTAGATATCGGGAGGGATACACCGGTAGATATCGGGAGGGATGCACCGGTAGATATCGGGAGGGATACACCGGTAGATATCGGGAGGGGTACACCGGTAGATATCGGGAGGGATACACCGGTAGATAGCGGTAGGGATACACCGGTAGATAGCGGGAGGGATACACCGGTAGATATCGGGAGGGATACACCGGTAGATCGTGGGAGGGATACACGGGTAGATATCGGGAGGGGTACACCGGTAGATATCGGGAGGGGTACACCGGTAGATATCGGGAGAGATACACCGGTAGATATCGGGAGGGGTACACCGGTAGATATCAGGAGGGGTACACCGGTAGATAGCGGGAGGGATACAACGGTAGATATCGGGAGGGATGCACCGGTAGATAGAGGGAGGGATACACCGGTAGATATCGGGAGGGGTGCACCGGTAGATATCGGGAGGGATACACCGGTAGATAGCGGGAGGGATACACCGGTAGATATCGGGAGGGGTACACCGGTAGATATCGGGAGGGATACACTGGTAGATAGCGGGAGGGGTACACCGGTAGATATCGGGAGGGATACACCGGTAGATAGCGGGAGGGATACACCGGTAGATATCGGGAGGGGTACACCGGTAGATAGCGGGAGGGATACACCGGTAGATATCGGAGGGGTACACCGGTAGATATCGGGAGGGATACACCGGTAGATATCGGGAGGGATATACCGGTAGATATCGGGAGGGATACACCGGTAGATATCGGGAGGGATACACTGGTAGATATCGGGAGGGGTACACCGGTAGATATCGGGAGGGATACACCGGTAGATATCGGGAGGGGTACACCGGTAGATATCGGGAGGGATACACTGGTAGATAGCGGGAGGGGTACACCGGTAGATATCGGGAGGGATACACCGGTAGATAGCGGGAGGGATACACCGGTAGATATCGGGAGGGGTACACCGGTAGATAGCGGGAGGGATACACCGGTAGATATCGGAGGGGTACACCGGTAGATATCGGGAGGGATACACCGATAGATATCGGGAGGGATATACCGGTAGATATCGGGAGGGATACACCGGTAGATATCGGGAGGGATACACTGGTAGATATCGGGAGGGGTACACCGGTAGATATCGGGAGGGATACACCGGTAGATATCGGGAGGGGTACACCGGTAGATATTGGGAGGGAAACACCGGTAGATATCGGGAGGGGTACACCGGTAGATAGCGGGAGGGATACACCGGTAGATATCGGGAGGTGTACACCGGTAGATATCGGGAGGGATACACCGGTAGATATCGGGAGGGGTACACCGGTAGATATCAGGAGGGGTACACCGGTAGATAGCGGGAGGGATACAACAGTAGATATCGGGAGGGATGCACCGGTAGATATCGGGAGGGATACACCGGTAGATATCGGGAGGGGTACACCGGTAGATATCGGGAGGGATACACTGGTAGATATCGGGAGGGATGCACCGGTAGATATCGGGAGGGGTACACCGGTAGATATCGGGAGGGATGCACCGGTAGATATCGGGAGGGTTACACCGGTAGATATCGGGAGGGATGCACCGGTAGATATCGGGAGGGGTACACCGGTAGATATCGGGAGGGATACACCGGTAGATATCGGGAGGGATGCACCGGTAGATATCGGGAGGGATACACCGGTCGATATCGGGAAGGGTACACCGGTAGATATCGGGAGGGGTACACCGGTAGATATCGGGAGAGGTACACCGGTAGATATCGGGAGGGATACACCGGTAGATATCGGGAGGGATACACCGGTAGATATCGGGAGGGTTACACTGGTAGATATCGGGAGGGATACACCGGTAGATAGCGGGAGGGATACACTGGTAGATATCGGGAGGGATACATTGGAAGATATCGGGAGGGGTACACCGGTAGCTATCGGGTGGGATACACCTGTAGATATCGGGAGGGATACACCGGTAGATATCGGGAGGGGTACACCGGTAGATATCGGGAGGGATACACCGGTAGATATCGGGAGGGGTACACCGGTAGATATCGGGAGGGATACACCGGTAGATATCGGGAGGGGTACACCGGTAGATATCAGGAGGGGTACACCGGTAGATAGCGGGAGGGATACAACGGTAGATATCGGGAGGGATGCACCGGTAGATATCGGGAGGGATACACCGGTAGATATCGGGAGGGATGCACTGGTAGATATCGGGAGGGGTACACCGGTACATATCGGGAGGGGTACACCGGTAGATATCGGGAGGGGTACACCGGTAGATATCGGGAGGGGTACACCAGTAGATATCAGGAGGGGTACACCGGTAGATAGCGGGAGGGATACAACGGTAGATATCGGGAGGGATGCACCGGTAGATATCGGGAGGGATACACCGGTAGATATCGGGAGGGATACACCGGTAGATATCGGGAGGGATGCACCGGTAGATCTCGGGAGGGGTACACCGGCAGATATCGGGAGGGATACACTGGTAGATATCAGGAGGGATGCACCGGTAGATATCGGGAGGGGTACACCGGTAGATATCGGGAGGGATGCACCGGTAGATATCGGGAGGGGTACACCAGTAGATATCGGGAGGGATACACCGGTAGATATCGGGAGGGATGCACTGGTAGATATCGGGAGGGGTACACCGGTACATATCGGGAGGGGTACACCGGTAGATATCGGGAGGGGTACACCGGTAGATATCGGGAGGGGTACACCGGTAGATATCAGGAGGGGTACACCGGTAGATAGCGGGAGGGATACAACGGTAGATATCGGGAGAGATGCACCGGTAGATATCGGGAGGGATACACCGGTAGATATCGGGAGGGATACACCGGTAGATATCGGGAGGGATGCACCGGTAGATCTCGGGAGGGGTACACCGGCAGATATCGGGAGGGATACACTGGTAGATATCAGGAGGGATGCACCGGTAGATATCGGGAGGGGTACACCGGTAGATATCGGGAGGGATGCACCGGTAGATATCGGGAGGGGTACACCAGTAGATATCGGGAGGGATGCACCGGTAGATATCGGGCGGGGTACACCGGTAGATATCGGGAGGGATATACCGGTAGATATCGGGAGGGATACACCGGTAGATATCGGGAGCGATACACTGGTAGATATCGGGAGGGGTACACCGGTAGATATCGGGAGGGATACACCGGTAGATATCGGGAGGGGTACACCGGTAGATATCGGGAGGGATACACTGGTAGATAGCGGGAGGGGTACACCGGTAGATATCGGGAGGGATACACCGGTAGATAGCGGGAGGGATACACCGGTAGATATCGGGAGGGGTACACCGGTAGATAGCGGGAGGGATACACCGGTAGATATCGGAGGGGTACACCGGTAGATATCGGGAGGGATACACCGATAGATATCGGGAGGGATATACCGGTAGATATCGGGAGGGATACACCGGTAGATATCGGGAGGGATACACTGGTAGATATCGGGAGGGGTACACCGGTAGATATCGGGAGGGATACACCGGTAGATATCGGGAGGGGTACACCGGTAGATATCGGGAGGGAAACACCGGTAGATATCGGGAGGGGTACACCGGTAGATAGCGGGAGGGATACACCGGTAGATATCGGGAGGGGTACACCGGTAGATATCGGGAGGGATACACCGGTAGATATCGGGAGGGGTACACCGGTAGATATCAGGAGGGGTACACCGGTAGATAGCGGGAGGGATACAACAGTAGATATCGGGAGGGATGCACCGGTAGATATCGGGAGGGATACACCGGTAGATATCGGGAGGGGTACACCGGTACATATCGGGAGGGGTACACCGGTAGATATCGGGAGGGATACACCGGTAGATATCGGGAGGGGTACACCGGTAGATATCGGGAGGGGTACACCGGTAGATATCGGGAGGGGTACACCGGTAGATATCAGGAGGGGTACACCGGTAGATAGCGGGAGGGATACAACGGTAGATATCGGGAGGGATGCACCGGTAGATATCGGGAGGGATACACCGGTAGATATCGGGAGGGATACACCGGTAGATATCGGGAGGGATGCACCGGTAGATCTCGGGAGGGGTACACCGGTAGATAACGGGAGGGATACACTGGTAGATATCGGGAGGGATGCACCGGTAGATATCGGGAGGGGTACACCGGTAGATATCGGGAGGGATGCACCGGTAGATAGCGGGAGGGATACACCGGTAGATATCGGGAGGGGTACACCGGTAGATAGCGGGAGGGATACACCGGTAGATATCGGAGGGGTACACCGGTAGATATCGGGAGGGATACACCGGTAGATATCGGGAGGGATATACCGGTAGATATCGGGAGGGATACACCGGTAGATATCGGGAGGGATACACTGGTAGATATCGGGAGGGGTACACCGGTAGATATCGGGAGGGATACACCGGTAGATATCGGGAGGGGTACACCGGTAGATATCGGGAGGGATACACTGGTAGATAGCGGGAGGGGTACACCGGTAGATATCGGGAGGGATACACCGGTAGATAGCGGGAGGGATACACCGGTAGATATCGGGAGGGGTACACCGGTAGATAGCGGGAGGGATACACCGGTAGATATCGGAGGGGTACACCGGTAGATATCGGGAGGGATACACCGATAGATATCGGGAGGGATATACCGGTAGATATCGGGAGGGATACACCGGTAGATATCGGGAGGGATACACTGGTAGATATCGGGAGGGGTACACCGGTAGATATCGGGAGGGATACACCGGTAGATATCGGGAGGGGTACACCGGTAGATATCGGGAGGGAAACACCGGTAGATATCGGGAGGGGTACACCGGTAGATAGCGGGAGGGATACACCGGTAGATATCGGGAGGGGTACACCGGTAGATATCGGGAGGGATACACCGGTAGATATCGGGAGGGGTACACCGGTAGATATCAGGAGGGGTACACCGGTAGATAGCGGGAGGGATACAACAGTAGATATCGGGAGGGATGCACCGGTAGATATCGGGAGGGATACACCGGTAGATATCGGGAGGGGTACACCGGTACATATCGGGAGGGGTACACCGGTAGATATCGGGAGGGATACACCGGTAGATATCGGGAGGGGTACACCGGTAGATATCGGGAGGGGTACACCGGTAGATATCGGGAGGGGTACACCGGTAGATATCAGGAGGGGTACACCGGTAGATAGCGGGAGGGATACAACGGTAGATATCGGGAGGGATGCACCGGTAGATATCGGGAGGGATACACCGGTAGATATCGGGAGGGATACACCGGTAGATATCGGGAGGGATGCACCGGTAGATCTCGGGAGGGGTACACCGGTAGATAACGGGAGGGATACACTGGTAGATATCGGGAGGGATGCACCGGTAGATATCGGGAGGGGTACACCGGTAGATATCGGGAGGGATGCACCGGTAGATATCGGGAGGGTTACACCGGTAGATATCGGGAGGGATGCACCGGTAGATATCGGGAGGGGTACACCGGTAGATATCGGGAGGGATACACCGGTAGATATCGGGAGGGATGCACCGGTAGATATCGGGAGGGATACACCGGTCGATATAGGGAGGGGTACACCGGTAGATATCGGGAGGGGTACACCGGTAGATATCGGGAGAGGTACACCGGTAGATATCGGGAGGGATACACCGGTAGATATCGGGAGGGATACACCGGTAGATATCGGGAGGGTTACACTGGTAGATATCGGGAGGGATACACCGGTAGATAGCGGGAGGGATACACTGGTAGATATCGGGAGGGATACATTGGAAGATATCGGGAGGGGTACACCGGTAGCTATCGGGTGGGATACACCTGTAGATATCGGGAGGGATACACCGGTAGATATCGGGAGGGGTACACCGGTAGATATCAGGAGGGATACACCGGTAGATAGCGGGAGGGATACACCGGTAGATAGCGGGAGGGATACACCGGTAGATATCGGGAGGGATACACCGGTAGATAGCGGGAGGGATACACCGGTAGATATCGGGAGGGGTACACCGGTAGATATCGGGAGGGGTACACCGGTAGATATCGGGAGGGGTACACCGGTAGATATTGGGAGTGGTACACCGGTAGATATTGGGAGGGGTACACCGGTAGATATCGGGACGGATACACCGGTAGATAGCGGGAGGGATACACCGGTAGATATCGGGAGGAGTGCACCGGTAGATATCGGGAGGGATACACCGGTAGATAGCGGGAGGGATACACCGGTAGATGTCGGGAGGGGTACACCGGTAGATATTGCGAGGGATGCACTGGTAGATAGCGGGAGAGGTACACCGGTAGATATCGGGAGGGATACACCGGTAGATAGCGGGAGGGATACACCGGTAGATATCGGGAGGGGTACACCGCTAGATAGCGGGAGGGATACACCGGTAGATATCGGAGGGGTACACCGGTAGATATCAGAAGGGGTACACCGGTAGATATCGGGAGGGATACACCGGTAGATATCGGGAGGGATATACCGGTAGATATCGGGAGGGATACACCGGTAGATATCGGGAGGGATACACTGGTAGATATCGGGTGGGGTACACCGGTAGATATCGGGAGGGATACACCGGTAGATATCGGGAGGGGTACACCGGTAGATATCGGGAGGGATACACCGGTAGATATCGGGAGGGGTACACCGGTAGATAGCGGGAGGGATACACCGGTAGATATCGGGAGGGGTACACCGGTAGATATCGGGAGGGATACACCGGTAGATATCGGGAGGGGTACACCGGTAGATATCAGGAGGGGTACACCGGTAGATAGCGGGAGGGATACAACGGTAGATATCGGGAGGGATGCACCGGTAGATATCGGGAGGGATACACCGGTAGATATCGGGAGGGATGCACTGGTAGATATCGGGAGGGGTACACCGGTACATATCGGGAGGGGTACACCGGTAGATATCGGGAGGGGTACACCGGTAGATATCGGGAGGGGTACACCGGTAGATATCAGGAGGGGTACACCGGTAGATAGCGGGAGGGATACAACGGTAGATATCGGGAGGGATGCACCGGTAGATATCGGGAGGGATACACCGGTAGATATCGGGAGGGATACACCGGTAGATATCGGGAGGGATGCACCGGTAGATCTCGGGAGGGGTACACCGGCAGATATCGGGAGGGATACACTGGTAGATATCAGGAGGGATGCACCGGTAGATATCGGGAGGGGTACACCGGTAGATATCGGGAGGGATGCACCGGTAGATATCGGGAGGGGTACACCAGTAGATATCGGGAGGGATGCACCGGTAGATATCGGGCGGGGTACACCGGTAGATATCGGGAGGGATACACCGGTAGATATCGGGAGGGATGCACCGGTAGATATCGGGAGGGATACACCGGTAGATATCGGGAGGGGTACACCGGTAGATATCGGGAGGGATACACCGGTAGATAGCGGTAGGGATACACCGGTAGATAGCGGGAGGGATACACCGGTAGATATCGGGAGGGATACACCGGTAGATCGTGGGAGGGATACACGGGTAGATATCGGGAGGGGTACACCGGTAGATATCGGGAGGGGTACACCGGTAGATATCGGGAGGGATACACCGGTAGATATCGGGAGGGGTACACCGGTAGATATCAGGAGGGGTACACCGGTAGATAGCGGGAGGGATACAACGGTAGATATCGGGAGGGATGCACCGGTAGATAGAGGGAGGGATACACCGGTAGATATCGGGAGGGGTGCACCGGTAGATATCGGGAGGGATACACCGGTAGATAGCGGGAGGGATACACCGGTAGATATCGGGAGGGGTACACCGGTAGATATCGGGAGGGATACACTGGTAGATAGCGGGAGGGGTACACCGGTAGATATCGGGAGGGATACACCGGTAGATAGCGGGAGGGATACACCGGTAGATATCGGGAGGGGTACACCGGTAGATAGCGGGAGGGATACACCGGTAGATATCGGAGGGGTACACCGGTAGATATCGGGAGGGATACACCGGTAGATATCGGGAGGGATATACCGGTAGATATCGGGAGGGATACACCGGTAGATATCGGGAGGGATACACTGGTAGATATCGGGAGGGGTACACCGGTAGATATCGGGAGGGATACACCGGTAGATATCGGGAGGGGTACACCGGTAGATATCGGGAGGGATACACTGGTAGATAGCGGGAGGGGTACACCGGTAGATATCGGGAGGGATACACCGGTAGATAGCGGGAGGGATACACCGGTAGATATCGGGAGGGGTACACCGGTAGATAGCGGGAGGGATACACCGGTAGATATCGGAGGGGTACACCGGTAGATATCGGGAGGGATACACCGATAGATATCGGGAGGGATATACCGGTAGATATCGGGAGGGATACACCGGTAGATATCGGGAGGGATACACTGGTAGATATCGGGAGGGGTACACCGGTAGATATCGGGAGGGATACACCGGTAGATATCGGGAGGGGTACACCGGTAGATATCGGGAGGGAAACACCGGTAGATATCGGGAGGGGTACACCGGTAGATAGCGGGAGGGATACACCGGTAGATATCGGGAGGGGTACACCGGTAGATATCGGGAGGGATACACCGGTAGATATCGGGAGGGGTACACCGGTAGATATCAGGAGGGGTACACCGGTAGATAGCGGGAGGGATACAACAGTAGATATCGGGAGGGATGCACCGGTAGATATCGGGAGGGATACACCGGTAGATATCGGGAGGGGTACACCGGTAGATATCGGGAGGGATACACTGGTAGATATCGGGAGGGATGCACCGGTAGATATCGGGAGGGGTACACCGGTAGATATCGGGAGGGATGCACCGGTAGATATCGGGAGGGTTACACCGGTAGATATCGGGAGGGATGCACCGGTAGATATCGGGAGGGGTACACCGGTAGATATCGGGAGGGATACACCGGTAGATATCGGGAGGGATGCACCGGTAGATATCGGGAGGGATACACCGGTCGATATCGGGAAGGGTACACCGGTAGATATCGGGAGGGGTACACCGGTAGATATCGGGAGAGGTACACCGGTAGATATCGGGAGGGATACACCGGTAGATATCGGGAGGGATACACCGGTAGATATCGGGAGGGTTACACTGGTAGATATCGGGAGGGATACACCGGTAGATAGCGGGAGGGATACACTGGTAGATATCGGGAGGGATACATTGGAAGATATCGGGAGGGGTACACCGGTAGCTATCGGGTGGGATACACCTGTAGATATCGGGAGGGATACACCGGTAGATATCGGGAGGGGTACACCGGTAGATATCGGGAGGGATACACCGGTAGATATCGGGAGGGGTACACCGGTAGATATCGGGAGGGATACACCGGTAGATATCGGGAGGGGTACACCGGTAGATATCAGGAGGGGTACACCGGTAGATAGCGGGAGGGATACAACGGTAGATATCGGGAGGGATGCACCGGTAGATATCGGGAGGGATACACCGGTAGATATCGGGAGGGATGCACTGGTAGATATCGGGAGGGGTACACCGGTACATATCGGGAGGGGTACACCGGTAGATATCGGGAGGGGTACACCGGTAGATATCGGGAGGGGTACACCGGTAGATATCAGGAGGGGTACACCGGTAGATAGCGGGAGGGATACAACGGTAGATATCGGGAGGGATGCACCGGTAGATATCGGGAGGGATACACCGGTAGATATCGGGAGGGATACACCGGTAGATATCGGGAGGGATGCACCGGTAGATCTCGGGAGGGGTACACCGGCAGATATCGGGAGGGATACACTGGTAGATATCAGGAGGGATGCACCGGTAGATATCGGGAGGGGTACACCGGTAGATATCGGGAGGGATGCACCGGTAGATATCGGGAGGGGTACACCAGTAGATATCGGGAGGGATGCACCGGTAGATATCGGGAGGGGTACACCGGTAGATATCGGGAGGGATACACCGGTAGATATCGGGAGGGATGCACCGGTAGATATCGGGAGGGATACACCGGTAGATATCGGGAGGGGTACACCGGTAGATATAGGGAGGGATACACCGGTAGATAGCGGTAGGGATACACCGGTAGATAGCGGGAGGGATACACCGGTAGATATCGGGAGGGATACACCGGTAGATAGTGGGAGGGATACATGGGTAGATATCGGGAGGGGTACACCGGTAGATATCGGGAGGGGTACACCGGTAGATATCGGGAGGGGTACACCGGTAGATATCGGGAGGGGTACACCGGTAGATATCAGGAGGGGTACACCGGTAGATAGCGGGAGGGATACAACGGTAGATATCGGGAGGGATGCACCGGTAGATAGAGGGAGGGATACACCGGTAGATATCGGGAGGGGTGCACCGGTAGATATCGGGAGGGATGCACCGGTAGATAGCGGGAGGGATACACCGGTAGATATCGGGAGGGGTACACCGGTAGATATCGGGAGGGATACACTGGTAGATAGCGGGAGGGGTACACCGGTAGATATCGGGAGGGATACACCGGTAGATAGCGGGAGGGATACACCGGTAGATATCGGGAGGGGTACACCGGTAGATAGCGGGAGGGATACACCGGTAGATATCGGAGGGGTACACCGGTAGATATCGGGAGGGATACACCGGTAGATATCGGGAGGGATATACCGGTAGATATCGGGAGGGATACACCGGTAGATATCGGGAGGGATACACTGGTAGATATCGGGAGGGGTACACCGGTAGATATCGGGAGGGATACACCGGTAGATATCGGGAGGGGTACACCGGTAGATATCGGGAGGGATACACCGGTAGATAGCGGGAGGGGTACACCGGTAGATATCGGGAGGGGTACACCGGTAGATAGCGGGAGGGATACACCGGTAGATATCGGGAGGGGTACACCGGTAGATAGCGGGAGGGATACACCGGTAGATATCGGAGGGGTACACCGGTAGATATCGGGAGGGATACACCGATAGATATCGGGAGGGATATACCGGTAGATATCGGGAGGGATACACCGGTAGATATCGAGAGGGATACACTGGTAGATATCGGGAGGGGTACACCGGTAGATATCGGGAGGGATACACCGGTAGATATCGGGAGGGGTACACCGGTAGATATCGGGAGGGAAACACCGGTAGATATCGGGAGGGGTACACCGGTAGATAGCGGGAGGGATACACCGGTAGGTATCGGGAGGGGTACACCGGTAGATATCGGGAGGGATACACCGGTAGATATCGGGAGGGGTACACCGGTAGATATCAGGAGGGGTACACCGGTAGATAGCGGGAGGGATACAACAGTAGATATCGGGAGGGATGCACCGGTAGATATCGGGAGGGATACACCGGTAGATATCGGGAGGGGTACACCGGTACATATCGGGAGGGGTACACCGGTAGATATCGGGAGGGATACACCGGTAGATATCGGGAGGGGTACACCGGTAGATATCGGGAGGGGTACACCGGTAGATATCGGGAGGGGTACACCGGTAGATATCAGGAGGGGTACACCGGTAGATAGCGGGAGGGATACAACGGTAGATATCGGGAGGGATGCACCGGTAGATATCGGGAGGGATACACCGGTAGATATCGGGAGGGATACACCGGTAGATATCGGGAGGGATGCTCCGGTAGATCTCGGGAGGGGTACACCGGTAGATATCGGGAGGGATACACTGGTAGATATCGGGAGGGATGCACCGGTAGATATCGGGAGGGGTACACCGGTAGATATCGGGAGGGATGCACCGGTAGATATCGGGAGGGTTACACCGGTAGATATCGGGAGGGATGCACCGGTAGATATCGGGAGGGGTACACCGGTAGATATCGGGAGGGATACACCGGTAGATATCGGGAGGGATGCACCGGTAGATATCGGGAGGGATACACCGGTCGATATCGGGAGGGGTACACTGGTAGATATCGGGAGGGGTACACCGGTAGATATCGGGAGAGGTACACCGGTAGATATCGGGAGGGATACACCGGCAGATATCGGGAGGGATACACCGGTAGATATCGGGAGGGTTACACTGGTAGATATCGGGAGGGATACACCGGTAGATAGCGGGAGGGATACACTGGTAGATATCGGGAGGGATACATTGGAAGATATCGGGAGGGGTACACCGGTAGCTATCGGGTGGGATACACCTGTAGATATCGGGAGGGATACACCGGTAGATATCGGGAGGGGTACACCGGTAGATATCAGGAGGGATACACCAGTAGATAGCGGGAGGGATACACCGGTAGATAGCGGGAGGGATACACCGGTAGATATCGGGAGGGATACACCGGTAGATAGCGGGAGGGATACACCGGTAGATATCGGGAGGGGTACACCGGTAGATATCGGGAGGGGTACACCGGTAGATATCGGGAGGGGTACACCGGTAGATATTGGGAGTGGTACACCGGTAGATATTGGGAGGGGTACACCGGTAGATATCGGGACGGATACACCGGTAGATAGCGGGAGGGATACACCGGTAGATATCGGGAGGAGTGCACCGGTAGATATCGGGAGGGATACACCGGTAGATAGCGGGAGGGATACACCGGTAGATGTCGGGAGGGGTACACCGGTAGATATTGCGAGGGATGCACTGGTAGATAGCGGGAGAGGTACACCGGTAGATATCGGGAGGGATACACCGGTAGATAGCGGGAGGGATACACCGGTAGATATCGGGAGGGGTACACCGCTAGATAGCGGGAGGGATACACCGGTAGATATCGGAGGGGTACACCGGTAGATATCAGAAGGGGTACACCGGTAGATATCGGGAGGGATACACCGGTAGATATCGGGAGGGATATACCGGTAGATATCGGGAGGGATACACCGGTAGATATCGGGAGGGATACACTGGTAGATATCGGGTGGGGTACACCGGTAGATATCGGGAGGGATACACCGGTAGATATCGGGAGGGGTACACCGGTAGATATCGGGAGGGATACACCGGTAGATATCGGGAGGGGTACACCGGTAGATAGCGGGAGGGATACACCGGTAGATATCGGGAGGGGTACACCGGTAGATATCGGGAGGGATACACCGGTAGATATCGGGAGGGGTACACCGGTAGATATCAGGAGGGGTACACCGGTAGATAGCGGGAGGGATACAACGGTAGATATCGGGAGGGATGCACCGGTAGATATCGGGAGGGATACACCGGTAGATATCGGGAGGGATGCACTGGTAGATATCGGGAGGTGTACACCGGTACATATCGGGAGGGGTACACCGGTAGATATCGGGAGGGGTACACCGGTAGATATTGGGAGGGGTACACTGGTAGATATCAGGAGGGGTACACCGGTAGATAGCGGGAGGGATACAACGGTAGATATCGGGAGGGATGCACCGGTAGATATCGGGAGGGATACACCGGTAGATATCGGGAGGGATACACCGGTAGATATCGGGAGGGATGCACCGGTAGATCTCGGGAGGGGTACACCGGCAGATATCGGGAGGGATACACTGGTAGATATCAGGAGGGATGCACCGGTAGATATCGGGAGGGGTACACCGGTAGATATCGGGAGGGATGCACCGGTAGATATCGGGAGGGGTACACCAGTAGATATCGGGAGGGATGCACCGGTAGATATCGGGAGGGGTACACCGGTAGATATCGGGAGGGATACACCGGTAGATATCGGGAGGGATGCACCGGTAGATATCGGGAGGGATACACCGGTAGATATTGGGAGGGGTACACCGGTAGATATCGGGAGGGATACACCGGTAGATAGCGGTAGGGATACACCGGTAGATAGCGGGAGGGATACACCGGTAGATATCGGGAGGGATACACCGGTAGATAGTGGGAGGGATACACGGGTAGATATCGGGAGGGGTACACCGGTAGATATCGGGAGGGGTACACTGGTAGATATCGGGAGGGGTACACCGGTAGATATCGGGAGTGGTGCACCGGTAGATATCGGGAGGGGTACACCGGTAGATATCGGGACGGATACACCGGTAGATAGCGGGATGGATACACCGGTAGATATCGGGAGGGGGGCACCGGTAGATATCGGAGGGGTACACCGGTAGATATCGGGAGGGATACACCGGTCGATAGCGGGAGGGATACAACGGTAGATATCGGGAGGGATGCACCGGTAGATATCGGGAGGGATACACCGGTAGATATCGGGAGGGATACACCGGTAGATATCGGGAGGGATGCACCGGTAGATCTCGGGAGGGGTACTCCGGTAGATATCGGGAGGGATACACTGGTAGATATCAGGAGGGATGCACCGGTAGATATCGGGAGGGGTACACCGGTAGATATCGGGAGGGATGCACCGGTAGATATCGGGAGGGGTGCACCGGTAGATATCGGGAGGGATGCACCGGTAGATATCGGGAGGGGTACACCGGTAGATATCGGGAGGGATACACCGGTAGATATCGGGAGGGATGCACCGGTAGATATCGGGAGGGATACACCGGTAGATATCGGGAGGGGTACACCGGTAGATATCGGGAGGGATACACCGGTAGATAGCGGTAGGGATACACCGGTAGATAGCGGGAGGGATACACCGGTAGATATCGGGAGGGATACACCGGTAGATAGCGGGAGGGATACACGGGTAGATATCGGGAGGGGTACACCGGTAGATATCGGGAGGGGTACACCGGTAGATATCGGGAGGGGTACACCGGTAGATATCGGGAGTGGTGCACCGGTAGATATCGGGAGGGGTACACCGGTAGATATCGGGACGGATACACCGGTAGATAGCGGGAGGGATACACCGGTAGATATCGGGAGGGGTGCACCGGTAGATATCGGAGGGGTACACCGGTAGATATCGGGAGGGATACACCGGTCGATAGCGGGAGGGATACACCGGTAGATATCGGGAGGGGTACACCGGTAGATATCGGGAGGGATACACCGGTAGATATCGGGAGGGATGCACAGGTAGATATCGGGAGGGGTACACCGGTAGATAGCGGGAGGGATACACCGGTAGATATCGGGAGGGGTACACCGGTAGATAGCGGGAGGGATACACCGGTAGATATCGGGAGGGGTACACCGGTAGATATCGGGTGGGATACACCGGTAGATATCGGGAGGGGTACACCGGTAGATATCAGGAGGGGTACACCGGTAGATAGCGGGAGGGATACACCGGTAGATATCGGGAGGGATGCACCGGTAGATATGGGGAGGGATACACCGGTAGATATCGGGAGTGATACACCGGTAGATATCGGGAGGGGTACACCGGTACATATCGTGGAGGTGTACACCGGTAGATATCGGGAGGGGTACACCGGTAGATATCGGGAGGGGTACACCGGTAGATATCGGGAGGGGTACACCGGTAGATATCGGGAGGGGTACACCGGTAGATAGCGGGAGGGGTACACCGGTAGATATCGGGAGGGATACACCGGTAGATAGCGGCAGGGATACACCGGTAGATATCGGGAGGGGTACACCGGTAGATAGCGGGAGGGATACACCGGTAGATATCGGAGGGGTACACCGGTAGATATCGGGAGGGATACACCGGTAGATATCGTGAGGGATATACCGGTAGATATCGGGAGGGATACACTGGTAGATATCGGGAGGGGTACACCGGTAGATATCGGGAGGGATACACCGGTAGATATCGGGAGGGGTACACCGGTAGATATCGGGAGGGATACACCGGTAGATATCGGGAGGGGTACACCGGTAGATAGCGGGAGGGATACACCGGTAGATATCGGGAGGGGTACACCGGTAGATATCGGGAGGGATACACCGGTAGATATCGGGAGGGGTACACCGGTAGATATCAGGAGGGGTACACCGGTAGATAGCGGGAGGGATACAATGGTAGATATCGGGAGGGATGCACCGGTAGATATCGGGAGGGATACACCGGTAGATATCGGGAGGGATGCACCGGTAGATATCGGGAGGGGTACACCGGTAGATATCGGGAGGGGTACACCGGTAGATATCAGGAGGGGTACACCGGTAGATAGCGGGAGGGATACAACGGTAGATATCGGGAGGGATGCACCGGTAAATATCGGGAGGGATACACCTGTAGATATCGGGAGGGATACACCGGTAGATATCGGGAGGGATGCACCGGTAGATCTCGGGAGGGGTACACCGGTAGATATCGGGAGGGATACACTGGTAGATATCGGGAGGGATGCACCGGTAGATATCGGGAGGGGTACACCGGTAGATATCGGGAGGGATGCACCGGTAGATATCGGGAGGGGTACACCGGTAGATATCGGGAGGGATGCACCGGTAGATATCGGGAGGGGTGCACCGGTAGATATCGGGAGGGATACACCGGTAGATATCGGGAGGGATGCACCGGTAGATATCGGGAGGGATACACCGGTAGATATCGGGAGGGGTACACCGGTAGATATCGGTAGGGATACACCGGTAGATAGCGGTAGGGATACACCGGTAGATCGCGGGAGGGATACACCGGTAGATATCGGGAGGGATACACCGGTAGATAGCGGGAGGGATACACGGGTAGATATCGGGAGGGGTACACCGGTAGATATCGGGAGGGGTACACCGGTAGATATCGGGAGGGGTACACCGGTAGATATCGGGAGTGGTGCACCGGTAGATATCGGGAGGGGTACACCGGTAGATATCGGGACGGATACACCGGTAGATAGCGGGAGGGATACACCGGTAGATATCAGGAGGGGTGCACCGGTAGATATCGGAGGGGTACACCGGTAGATATCGGGAGGGATACACCGGTTGATAGCGGGAGGGATACACCGGTAGATATCGGGAGGGGTACACCGGTAGATATCGGGAGGGATACACCGGTAGATATCGGGAGGGATACACAGGTAGATATCGGGAGGGGTACACCGGTAGATATCGGGAGGGATACACCGGTAGATATCGGGAGGGGTACACCGGTAGATATCGGGAGGGATACACCGGTAGATATCGGGAGGGGTACACCGGTAGATAGCGGGAGGGATGCACCGGTAGATATCGGGAGGGGTACACCGGTAGATATCGGGAGGGATACACCGGTAGATATCGGGAGGGGTACACCGGTAGATATCAGGAGGGGTACACCGGTAGATAGCGGGAGGGATACACCGGTAGATATCGGGAGAGATGCACCGGTAGATATGGGGAGGGATACACCGGTAGATATCGGGAGGGATACACCGGTAGATATCGGGAGGGGTACACCGGTACATATAGTGGAGGTGTACACCGGTAGATATCGGGAGGGCTACACCAGTAGATATCGGGAGGGGTACACCGGTAGATATCGGGAGGGGTACACCGGTAGATATCGGGAGGGGTACACCGGTAGATATCAGGAGGGGTACACCGGTAGATATCGGGAGGGGTACACCGGTAGATATCGGGAGGGGTACACCGGTAGATATCGGGAGGGATACACCGGTAGATATCGGGAGGGATGCACCGGTAGATATCGGGAGGGATACACCGGTAGATATCGGGAGGGATACACCGGTAGATATCGGGAGGGATACACCGGTAGATATCGGGAGGGATACACCGGTAGATAGCAAGAGGGTACACCGGTAGATATCGGGAGGGGTACACCGGTAGATAGCGAGAGGGATACACCGGTAGATATCGGGAGGGGTACACCGGTAGATATCGGGAGGGGTACACCGGTAGATAGCGAGAGGGATACACCGGTAGATATCGGGAGGGGTACACCGGTAGATAGCATCGAAACATAGAAACATAGAGATAGGAACAGGAGTAGGCCATTCGGCCCTTCGAGCCTGCTCCGCCATTCAATGAGATCATGGCTGATCTTCGTCTGAGATCATAGCTGATCTTATCAGTTCAGTACCCCGTCCCCGCCTTTTCTCCGTAACCCTTAATCCCCTTAGCCTTCAGAAATATATCCAATTCTCTCTTGAAAATATTTATTGAATTAGCCTTCACAGCCCTCTGTGGCAGGGAATTCCACAGGCTCACCACTCTTTGAGTGAAGAAATTCTTCCTCATCTCTGTTTTAAATGATTTGCCCGCTATTTTTAGACTGTGGCCCCTGGTTCTGTGCTCCCCGGCCATTGGAAACATTCTCTCTGAATTCAGACTGTCCAGGCCTGCCATAATTTTATATGTTTCGATGAGATCCCCTCTCAATCTTCTAAACTCCAGTGAGTACAAGCCCAAACTATTTAATCTCTCTTCGTAGGTCATTCCCACCATTCCAGGTATCAGCCTGGTGAATCGCCGTTGCACTCTTTCCATGGCAAGAACATCCTTCCGCAGATGGGGCGACCAAAACTGTACACAATACTCCAGATGCGGTCTCACCAGCACCTTGTACAGCTGTAGTAAGGTATCCCTATTCCTATACTCGAACCCCCTTGATATGAAGGCCAACATACCATTTGCCTTCTTAATCGCCTGTTGCACCTGCATGCTCTCCTTCAGTGACTGGTGCACAAGAACACCCAGGTCCCTCTGCACTTCCCCATCTCCCAATCTATTGCCATTTAGATAATAATCTACCCTCCTGTTTTTACCCCCAAAGTGGATAACCTCGCATTTATCCACATTATAGTGCATCTGCCACGTATCCGCCCATTCCCCCAACCTGTCCAAATCGCACTGTAGCCTCCTGACATCCTCATCAGAGCCCACCCCTCCTCCTAGTTTAGTGTCGTCAGCGAATTTGGAAATATTGCATCCAATTCCCTGATCCAGATCATTTATATATATTGTGAACAGCTGGGGTCCCAGGACAGATCCTTGCGGCACCCCGCTGGTCACTGCCTGCCACTCCGAAAACGAGCCGTTTATTCCAACTCTCTGTTTTCTATCCGCCAGCCAGTTCTCTATCCACGTTAATACTTTGCCCCCAATTCCATGAGCCTTAATTTTGCATGATAATCTTTTGTGTGGAACCTTATCGAAGGCTTTCTGGAAGTCAAGGTACACCACATCCACTGGCTCTCCCCCATCTATTTTACCAGTTACTTCCTCAAAAAATTCCAGCAGATTAGTCAAACACGATTTACCCTTTGTAAATCCATGTTGACTCTGTCCGATCCTTTCCCCATTTGTCAAGTGCTCCGCTATTTTATCCTTAATAATGGACTCTAGCATTTTGCCCACAACCGATGTAAGGCTTACTGGTCTATAATTCCCTGCTTTCTCTCTACCCCCCTTTTTAAATATTGGGGTAACATTAGCTACCCTCCAATCCACGGGTACTGTTCCCGAGTCAATGGAGTTCCGGAAGATGATCCTTAGAGCATCTGCTATCTCCAGGGCCACCTCCTTAAGTACCCTAGGATGTAGTTTATCAGGCCCCGGGGATTTGTCGGCCTTCAGTCCCCTCAACTTACCCAACACCATATCCCTAGAGATACTAATTTCTGTCAGCTCCTCCCTCTCATTAGTCCCTATGTTTGCCGATATTCCTGGGAGGTTATTTGTGTCCTCCTTTGTGAATACAGAACCAAAGTATGAGTTTAATTGGTCTGCCATTTCCTTATTCTCCATTATATATTCTCCCGAATCAGACTGCAAGGGACCGACTTGGGATTTTACCAGTCTTTTCCTCCTGATATACCGATAAAAGCTTTTGCAGTCTGTCTTTATGTTTGCTGCAAGTTTACTTTCGTATTCTATTTTCCCCTTCCTGATTAATCCCTTTGTCCTCTTTTGCTGTATCCTGTACTGCCCCCAATCTTCCGGTCTGGTGCTTTTTTTTGCCAGTTGATATGCCCTTTTTTTTGATTTTATGCTGTCCCTAATTTCCCTCGTTATCCACGGTTGAGTCACCTTTTTAGGTTTATTTTTATGCCAAACCGGTATAAACATGTTCTGGAATTCTTCCATTCTATCTTTGAATGCTTGCCATTGTCTATCCACTGTCAATCCCCCCAGAAACACCACCCAATCAATCTTACCCAATTCCCGTCTCATACCCTCGTAATTCCCTTTATTTAAGTTCTGGACCTTAGTCTCTGATTCAATTTCCTCACTCTCCATCTCGACTGAGAGCTCGATCATATTATGATCGCTCTGACCCAAGGGGCCTCGTACAAGAAGATTGCTGATAAGTCCCTTCTCATTGCACAATACCCAGTCTAAAATGGCCTGATCTCGAGTCGGCTCCTCGACATATTGGTCCAGATAACCGTCCCGAAAACATTCCAGGAATTCCTCCTCCTCAGAATTTTTACTAATTTGGGTAGTCCAATCAATATGTAAATTAAAGTCACCCATGATGACAGCTGTGCTCTTATCGCACGCTTCTCTAATTTCCCTTTTTATGCCTTCCCTCACCTCCATATTACTATTTGGAGGCCTATATATAATACCCACTAACGTTTTCCTCCCCTTGCTATTTCTCATTTCTACCCATACAGATTCCGTTTCATCCGAGTTAATATCGGGAGGGGTACACCGGTAGATAGCGGGAGGGATACACCGGTAGATAGCGGGAGGGATGCACCGGTAGATAGCGGGAGGGATACACCGGTAGATATCGGGAGGGATGCACCGGTAGATATCGGGAGGGGTACACCGGTAGATATCGGGAGGGATACACCGGTAGATATCGGGAGGGGTACACTGGTAGATATCGGGAGGGGTACACCGCTAGATAGCGAGAGGGATACACCGGTAGATATCGGGAGGGGTGCACCGGTAGATATCGGGAGGGATACACCGGTAGATAGCGAGAGGGATACACCGGTAGATATCGGGAGGGGTACACCGGTAGATATCGGGAGGGGTACACCGGTAGATATCGGGAGGGATACACGGGTAGATATCGGGAGGGATGCACCAGTAGATATCGGGAGGGGTACACCGGTAGATATCGGGAGGGATGCACCGGTAGATATCGGGAGGGGTACACCGGTAGATATCGGGAGGGATGCACCGGTAGATATCGGGAGGGGTACACCAGTAGATATCGGGAGGGATACACCGGTAGATATCGGGAGGGATGCACCGGTAGATATCGGGAGGGATACAACGGTAGATATCGGGAGGGGTACACCGGTAGATATCGGGAGGGATACACCGGTAGATAGCGGGAGGGATACACCGGTAGATAGCGGGATGGATACACCGGTAGATAGCGGGAGGGATACACCGGTAGATATCGGGAGGGGTACACCGGTAGATATCGGGAGGGGTACACCGGTAGATATCGGGAGGGGTACACCGGTAGATATCGGGAGTGGTACACCGGTAGATATCGGGAGGGGTACACCGGTAGATATCGGGACGGATACACCGGTAGATAGCGGGAGGGATACACCGGTAGATATCGGGAGGGGTACACCGGTAGATATCGGGAGGGATACACCGGTAGATAGCGGGAGGGATACACTGGTAGATATCGGGAGGGGTACACCGGTAGATATCGGGAGGGATACACTGGTAGATAGCGGGAGGGGTACGCCGGTAGATATCGGGAGGGATACACCGGTAGATAGCGGGAGGGATACACCGGTAGATATCGGGAGGGGTACACCGGTAGAGAGCGGGAGGGATACACCGGTAGATATCGGAGGGGTACACCGGTAGATATCGGGAGGGATACACCGGTCGATAGCGGGAGGGATACACCGGTAGATATCGGGAGGGATATACCGGTAGATATCGGGAGGGATACACTGGTAGATATCGGGAGGGGTACACCGGTAGATATCGGGAGGGATACACCGGTAGATATCGGGAGGGATACACCGGTAGATATCGGGAGGGGTACACCGGTAGATATCGGGAGGGATACACCGGTAGATATCGGGAGGGGTACACCGGTAGATAGCGGGAGGGATACACCGGTAGATATCGGGAGGGGTACACCGGCAGATATCGGGAGGGATACACCGGTAGATATCGGGAGGGGTACACCGGTAGATATCAGGAGGGGTACACCGGTAGATAGCGGGAGGGATACACCGGTAGATATCGGGTGGGATGCACCGGTAGATATCGGGAGGGATACACCGGAAGATATCGGGAGGGATACACCGGTAGATATCGGGAGGGGTACACCGGTACATATCGGGAGGGGTACACCGGTACATATCGGGAGGGGTACACCGGTAGATATCGGGAGGGGTACACCGGTAGATATCGGGAGGGGTACACCGGCAGATATCGGGAGGGGTGCACCGGAAGATTTAGGGAGGGGTACACCGGTAGATATCGGGAGGGGGACACCGGCAGATATCGGGAGGGGTACACCGGTAGATATCGGGAGGGGTACACCGGTAGATATCGGGAGGGATACACCGGTAGATATCGGGAGGGATGCACCGGTAGATATCGGGAGGGATGCACCGGTAGATATCGGGAGGGATACACCGGTGGATATCCAGAGGGATACACCAGTAGATATCGGGAGGGATACACCGGTAGATATCGGGAGGGATACACCGGTAGATAGCAAGAGGGATACACCGGTAGATATCGGGAGGGGTACACCGGTAGATAGCGAGAGGGATACACCGGTAGATATCGGGAGGCGTACACCGGTAGATATCGGGAGGGGTACACCGGTAGATCGTGAGAGGGATACACCGGTAGATATCGGGAGGGTTACACCGGTAGACATCGGGAGGGATACACCGGTAGATAGCGAGAGGGATACACCGGTAGATATCGGGAGTGGTACACCGGTAGATATCGGGAGGGGTACACCGGTAGATAGCGGGAGGGATACACCGGTAGATATCGGGAGGGATACACCGGTAGATATCGGGAGGGATGCACCGGTAGATATCGGGAGGGGTACACCGGTAGATATCGGGAGGGATGCAGCGGTAGATATCGGGAGGGGTACACCGGTAGATATCGGGAGGGATGCACCGGTAGATATCGGGAGGGGTACACCGGTAGATATCGGGAGGGATACACCGGTAGATATCGGGAGGGTTACACTGGTAGATATCGGGAGGGATGCACCGGTAGATATCGGGAGGGGTACACCGGTAGATATCGGGAGGGATGCACTGGTAGATATCGGGAGGGGTACACCGGTAGATATCGGGAGGGGTACACCGGTAGATATCGGGAGGGTTACACTGGTAGATATCGGGAGGGATGCACCGGTAGATATCGGGAGGGGTACACCGGTAGATATCGGGAGGGATACACCGGTAGATATCGGGAGGCGTACACCGGTAGATATCGGGAGGGGTACACCGGTAGATCGCGAGAGGGATACACCGGTAGATATCGGGAGGGGTACACCGGTAGATATCGGGAGAGATACACCGGTAGATAGCGAGAGGGATACACCGGTAGATATCGGGAGGGGTACACCGGTAGATATCGGGAGTGGTACACCGGTAGATAGCGGGAGGGATACACCGGTAGATATCGGGAGGGATGCACCGGTAGATATCGGGAGGGGTACACCTGTACATATCGGGAGGGATACACCGGTAGATATCGGGAGGGATGCACCGGTAGATATCGGGAGGGGTACACCGGTAGATATCGGGAGGGATGCACCGGTAGATATCGGGAGGGGTACACCGGTAGATATCGGGAGGGATGCACCGGTAGATATCGGGAGGGGTACACCGGTAGATATCGGGAGGGATACACCGGTAGATATCGGGAGGGTTACACTGGTAGATATCGGGAGGGATGCACCGGTAGATATCGGGAGGGGTACACCGGTAGATATCGGGAGGGATACACCGGTAGATATCGGGAGGGATGCACCGGTAGATATCGGGAGGGGTACACCGGTAGATATCGGGAGGGATACACCGGTAGATATCGGGAGGGGTACACCGGTAGATATCGGGAGGGGTACACCGGTAGATATCGGGAGGGGTACACCAGCAGATATCGGGAGGGGTACACCGGTAGATATCGGGAGGGATACACCGGTAGATATCGGGAGGGATACACCGGTAGATATCGGGAGGGGTACACCGGTAGATATCGGGAGGGATACACCGGTAGATATCGGGAGGGGTACACCGGTAGATATCGGGAGGGGTACACCGGTACATATTGGGAGGGATTCACCGATAGATATCGGGAGGGATACACCGGTAGATATCGGGAGGGTTACACTGGTAGATATCGGGACGGATACACCGGTAGATAGCGGGAGGGATACACTGGTAGATATCGGGAGGGATACACTGGAAGATATCGGTAGGGGTACACCCGTAGCTATCGGGTGGGATACACCTGTAGATATCGGGAGGGATACACCGGTAGATATCGGGAGGGGTACACCGGTAGATATCAGGAGGGATACACCTGTAGATAGTGGCAGGGATACACCGGTAGGTAGCGGGAGGGATACACCGGTAGATATCGGGAGGGATACACCAGTAGATAGCGGGAGGGATACACCGGTAGATATCGGGAGGGGTACACCGGTAGATATCGGGAAGGGTACACCGGTAGATATCGGGAGTGGTACACCGGCAGATAACGGGAGGGGTGCACCGGTAGATATCGGGAGGGATACACCGGTAGATAGCGGGAGGGATACACCGGTAGATATCGGGAGGGATACACCGGTAGATATCGGGAGGGATACACCGGTAGATATCGGGAGGGATACACCGGTAGATATCGGGAGGGATACACCGGTAGATAGCAAGAGGGATACACCAGTAGATATCGGGAGGGGTACACCGGTAGATAGCGGGAGGGATACACCGGTAGATATCGGGAGGGGTACACCGGTAGATATCGGGAGGGATACACCGGTAGATATCGGGAGGGGTACACCGGTACATATCAGGAGGGGTACACCGGTAGATAGCGGGAGGGATACAACGGTAGATATCAGGAGGGATGCACCGGTAGATATCGGGAGGGATACACCGGTAGATATCGGGAGGGATACACCGGTAGATATCGGGAGGGGTACTCCGGTACATATCGGGAGGGGTACACCGGTAGATATCGGGAGGGATACACCGGTAGATATCGGGAGGGGTACACCGGTAGATATCGGGAGGGGTACACCGGTAGATATCGGGAGGGGTACACCGGTAGATATCGGGAGGGGTACACCGGTAGATATCGGGAGGGATACACCGGTAGATATCGGGAGGGATACACCGGTAGATATCGGGAGGGATACACAGGTAGATATCTGGAGGGATGCACCGGTAGATATCGGGAGGGATACACCGGTAGATATCGGGAGGGATACACCCGTAGATATCGGGAGGGATACACCGGTAGATAGCAAGAGGGATACACCGGTAGATATCGGGAGGGGTACACCGATAGATAGCGAGAGGGATACACCGGTAGATATCGGGAGGGGTACACCGGTAGATATCGGGAGGGATACACCGGTAGATAGCGAGAGGGATACACCGGTAGATATCGGGAGGGGTACACCGGTAGATATCGGGAGGGGTACACCGGTAGATAGCGGGAGGGATACACCGGTAGATATCGGGAGGGATGCACCGGTAGATAGCGGGAGGGGTACACCGGTAGATATCGGGAGGGGTACACCGGTAGATATCGGGAGGGATACACCGGTAGATAGCGAGAGGGATACACCGGTAGATATCGGGAGGGGTACACCGGTAGATATCGGGAGGGGTACACCGGTAGATAGCGGGAGGGATACACCGGTAGATATCGGGAGGGATGCACCGGTAGATATCGGGAGGGGTACACCTGTACATATCGGGAGGGATACACCGGTAGATATCGGGAGGGATGCACCGGTAGATATCGGGAGGGCTACACCGGTAGATATCGGGAGGGATGCACCGGTAGATATCGGGAGGGGTACACCGGTAGATATCGGGAGGGATGCACCGGTAGATATCGGGAGGGGTACACCGGTAGATATCGGGAGGGATACACCGGTAGATATCGGGAGGGTTACACTGGTAGATATCGGGAGGGATACACTGGTAGATATCGGGAGGGATACACTGGAAGATATCGGTAGGGGTACACCCGTAAATATCGGGTGGGATACACCTGTAGATATCGGGAGGGATACACCGGTAGATATCGGGAGGGGTACACCGGTAGATATCAGGAGGGATACACCTGTAGATAGTGGCAGGGATACACCGGTAGGTAGCGGGAGGGATACACCGGTAGATATCGGGAGGGATACACCAGTAGATAGCGGGAGGGATACACCGGTAGATATCGGGAGGGGTACACCGGTAGATATCGGGAAGGGTACACCGGTAGATATCGGGAGTGGTACACCGGCAGATAACGGGAGGGGTGCACCGGTAGATATCGGGAGGGATACACCGGTAGATAGCGGGAGGGATACACCGGTAGATATCGGGAGGGATACACCGGTAGATATCGGGAGGGATACACCGGTAGATATCGGGAGGGATACACCGGTAGATATCGGGAGGGATACACGGGTAGATAGCAAGAGGGATACACCAGTAGATATCGGGAGGGGTACACCGGTAGATAGCGGGAGGGATACACCGGTAGATATCGGGAGGGGTACACCGGTAGATATCGGGAGGGATACACCGGTAGATATCGGGAGGGGTACACCGGTACATATCAGGAGGGGTACACCGGTAGATAGCGGGAGGGATACAACGGTAGATATCAGGAGGGATGCACCGGTAGATATCGGGAGGGATACACCGGTAGATATCGGGAGGGATACACCGGTAGATATCGGGAGGGGTACTCTGGTACATATCGGGAGGGGTACACCGGTAGATATCGGGAGGGATACACCGGTAGATATCGGGAGGGGTACACCGGTAGATATCGGGAGGGGTACACCGGTAGATATCGGGAGGGGTACACCGGTAGATATCGGGAGGGGTACACCGGTAGATATCGGGAGGGATACACCGGTAGATATCGGGAGGGATACACCGGTAGATATCGGGAGGGATACACAGGTAGATATCTGGAGGGATGCACCGGTAGATATCGGGAGGGATACACCGGTAGATATCGGGAGGGATACACCCGTAGATATCGGGAGGGATACACCGGTAGATAGCAAGAGGGATACACCGGTAGATATCGGGAGGGGTACACCGATAGATAGCGAGAGGGATACACCGGTAGATATCGGGAGGGGTACACCGGTAGATATCGGGAGGGATACACCGGTAGATAGCGAGAGGGATACACCGGTAGATATCGGGAGGGGTACACCGGTAGATATCGGGAGGGGTACACCGGTAGATAGCGGGAGGGATACACCGGTAGATATCGGGAGGGATGCACCGGTAGATAGCGGGAGGGGTACACCGGTAGATATCGGGAGGGGTACACCGGTAGATATCGGGAGGGATACACCGGTAGATAGCGAGAGGGATACACCGGTAGATATCGGGAGGGGTACACCGGTAGATATCGGGAGGGGTACACCGGTAGATAGCGGGAGGGATACACCGGTAGATATCGGGAGGGATGCACCGGTAGATATCGGGAGGGGTACACCGGTAGATATCGGGAGGGCTACACCGGTAGATATCGGGAGGGATGCACCGGTAGATATCGGGAGGGGTACACCGGTAGATATCGGGAGGGATGCACCGGTAGATATCGGGAGGGGTACACCGGTAGATATCGGGAGGGATACACCGGTAGATATCGGGAGGGTTACACTGGTAGATATCGGGAGGGATGCACCGGTAGATATCGGGAGGGGTACACCGGTAGATATCGGGAGGGATACACCGGTAGATATCGGGAGGGATGCACCGGTAGATATCGGGAGGGGTACACCGGTAGATATCGGGAGGGATGCACCGGTAGATATCGGGAGGGGTACACCGGTAGATATCGGGAGGGATGCACCGGTAGATATCGGGAGGGGTACACCGGTAGATATCGGGAGGGATACACCGGTAGATATCGGGAGGGGTACACCGGTAGATATCGGGAGGGATACACCGGTAGATATCGGGAGGGGTACACCGGTAGATATCGGGAGGGATACACCGGTAGATAGCGGGAGGGATACACCGGTAGATAGCGGGAGGGATACAATACAATACAATACAATACAAATCGCTTTATTGGCATGATAAGGTACATCTTATGTTGCCAAAGCATCAAAATACATTTATGGTTGAACACATAAACGCGGTTCCATTCATACAGTGTATAAACAGGTATATCCCTGAGTTTATAAATATATTTTCGCCTTGTTTATATATACTCTTGTCTTAGTTTACTGGTTGTCCCTCTGTTCATGGCAAGCTGTAACATAGTGTGCCGCCAGTGTTACACAGCTTCTCTCCTCCCCCAGTAGGAATGGGAGTTTTTGGTTGTCAGTCAGATTTCTGAATTCAGGGCATATTTGTGAGAATTTTTGATAGAAATTCTCTCTGATGCCCTGATATTTTCCACAGGCTGTGAGGAAGTGCATCTCTGTCTCAACTACTCCCTGACTGCAGTGAGAGCATATCCTGTCTTCTCTTGGCAGCCTGGTCTGCCTGTGTCTGCCTTTTTCGATCGCTAGGCTATGTTCGCTAAGTCTGTACCTTGTCAAGGTTCTTCTCAGTTTGTTATCCTTTACCATGGTCAGGTAATCAGCTATGTTGTATTGTCTGTTTAGGGCCAAGTAGCAATTGAGTTTGCTTTGGGTTTTTGTTGTTTCTGCCCAATATGACAGATATTTTTCCTTTTGCTTAGCGACGATTGTGTTGGGTCGAATTCTTTGTGTTACCCTGTCACTGTCCTGGGGCTGGTTATTGTTAGTATTGTTATTAGTTACTTTATTGAGTCCCAGGACTAGTTGACTGAGGGTATTCTTCTTTATGGTCAGCTCTTGGCATTTCAGGGCGTCGTAGTGATAGCATTGGGGGTTGCTCATTTGTAGGTGATTCCAAAATTTGGTGGCTCTTTTTTGGATAGTGATTATTAATGGGTATTGGCCTAGTTCCGCCCTGCATGCGTTGTTTACTGTTTTCCTTTGAGTCCGGAGGATACTTTTACAGAATTCCGCATGTAGGATCTCAATTGGGTGTTTGTCCCATTTTGCAAAATCTTGTTGTGTTAGTGGTCCCCAGATCTCACTGCCATAGAGTGCAATTGGTTCAATTACTGATTTGAAAATTTTGAGCCAAATGCTAATTGGGATTTCTATTTGGATTGATTTTTTGATGGCATAGAAAGCCCTTCTTGCTTTCTCTTTCAGTTCATTCACAGCCAGTTTGAAGTTTCCCGTAGAACTGATTTTTAAGCCCAAGTATGTGTAGTGAGTGGTTTGTTCAATTTTGGTTGTTCCTACTGTGAAATTTATTGTGGGTCCATGTTGTTTGGATCTTTGCTGGAACACAAGGACTTTGGTTTTTTGGGGATTTATTGTCAGGGCCCAAGTCTGGCAGTACGACTCCAGCAGGTCCAGGTTCTGCTGTAGACCCTCCTTAGTTGGTGACAGCAGAACCAGGTCGTCGGCATAGAGGAGGAATTTAACCTTGGATTCATATAGGGTGAGGCCGGGTGCTGTAGATTGTTCAAGTAGTTTTGCCAATCCATTAATGTAAATATTAAAGAGTGTCGGTGAGATTGGCGAGCCCTGCGTCACCCCCCGCCCCTGTGGGAAGTATTTTGTTTGTTTGTCTCCAATTTTAACTGCACATTTATTGTTTGTATACATTGATTTAATTACATCATATGTTTTCCCTCCTACCCCGCTTTCGATAAGTTTCAGGAATAAACCGTCATGCCAGATGGAGTCGAAAGCCTTCTGGAAATCTACAAAGCATGCGTAGATTTTGCTTTTGTTATGGTGAACGTGTTTGTCAATTAGGGTCTGTAGGGTGAAGATATGATCGGATGTTCTATAGTTTGGCAGGAATCCAATTTGGCTTTTACTCAAGACATTGTGCTCTTCAAGGAAGTTTATAAGTCTTTTGTTTATGATGCTACAGAATACCTTCCCCAGGTTACTGTTTACACAGATGCCTCGATAGTTGTTTGGGTCGATTTTGTCCCCACTTTTGTATATGGGTGTTATGAGTCCTTTGTTCCAGATGTCAGGGAAATAACCGACACTCAGAACCAAGTTGAAGAGTTTTAGGATAGCCAGTTTCAGTTTGTCGTCTGCGTGTTTAATCATCTCGTTTAGTATGCCGTCTGTCCCACAAGCTTTTCCTGGTCGCAGGTCCTTGAGTTTTTCAAGAAGTTCTTTTTCTGTTATTATGGCGTCTAGCGGGTTTTGGTTATCTTTTATGGCCATTTCAAGCTTTTCAAGTTTTTTGCGTATTTGGTGTTGCTCTGGTCCTAGTGTGTTTTTCTGGTATAATTTTTCAAAGTGGTTTACCCATGTGTCCCCATTTTGAATGGACAAATCGTCGTGTTGTTTTTTGTGTAGTGTTTTCAAGTTGTCCCAGAAACAATTCGACTCAATGGATTCCTCCATGGAGCTGAGTGTATTCTTAATAAATTGCTCTTTTTTGGTCCTGAGTGTGTTTCTGTATTGTGTTAGCGTCTGACAATAAGTAAGGCGTAATTCCTCGTTTTCTGGATGTCTGTGTTTTTGGTTTGATAGTTTTCTAAGTTTTTTCCTCATGTTATGGCAATCATGGTCAAACCATTTTTCATAGTTTTTTGTTTTGGGTTTGTTCTTGCGAGCTTTCAAGTTTGCATTTGTTGCCAAATTATCAAAAATATTGTTTAGTTTACTAACTGCCCGGTTTACGCCTTCTTTATTGTGAGTGTATATGTTATCCAGAAAGGTGTCGAAGAGAGCTTGAGTTGATGCATTGCTAATTGTTTTCTGGTATTTTTCCGTGTCGTTTTTGGCCCATCTGTACGATTTTTTGGTGTTGTACAGTTTACTGGGTTGTGTTTCTATGTTGTTTGTTTCTGTCTTTTTGAGAAACATAGTAATTTGACTGTGATCTGACAGTGTTGTTTGTGGTTTGACTGTGAATGCTCTGAAAGAGGATGGGTCCAAGTCTGTAATCATATAGTCTACTGTGCTGCAGCCAAGAGGTGAGCAGTAGGTCGATCTTCCTAGGAGGTCTCCTATGAACCTACCATTGACAATGTACAGACCCAGGTTTCGACAGAGCTGTAGGAGCTGTTTACCGTTGGTATTTGACTGCTTGTCGCAGTTATGCCTGTATGGAAGGGAAGGGATGTCAAAGTGGTTATTCCCGAATACGTAATTGTTTCCCTGATTATTGGTGAAGTCTGGTTCTTCGCCCGTTCTTGAATTGAGGTCCCCACAGATCAACACGTTCCCCTGGGCCTGGTATTGGATAATTTCCCCCTCCATGTTGGAGAAGGTGTCCTCTTTGTAGTACGGGGAATCGATTGGAGGGATATAAAGTGCGCAAATGTAAACATCTTGGGTGTTTGAGATAATCTCCCTCTCAAGTTTGAGCCACATATGGTTTTCGCCCTTTTTTATAAATTTGATGTAATTCTTAAGTTCTGTTTTAAACCAGATCAGTATGCCTCCGGAGTCTCTGCCTTGGGTTACACTTGGTAATTTATTGGAGGGGACCACTAGCTCAGTGTACCCTTGGGGACAGCCGGTGTGTCCTTTTCCTTTATACCAAGTTTCCTGTAAAATGATAATATCTAGATCTTTAGTTTCCTCTATGAACTCTGGGGTCCTACTCTTCACTTCTCGCAGTGAAGAGCGTAGACCTTGGATATTCCAGGTCAAAATATATAAGGATTTCATGTTAAGTTTTATCTTTTTCTATGATAGGTTAAAGAGTGGTACGTGTTTGTCGTGTCTAAGTGTGGGTAGATATCGGGAGGGATACACCGGTAGATAGCGGGAGGGATACACCGGTAGATATCGGGAGGGGTACACCGGTAGATATCGGGAGGGGTACACCGGTAGATATCGGGAGGGGTACACCGGTAGATATCAGGAGTGGTACACCGGTAGATATAGGGAGGGGTACACCGGTAGATATCGGGACGGATACACCGGTAGATAGCGGGAGGGATACACCGGTAGATATCGGGAGGGGTGCACCGGTAGATATCGGGAGGGATACACTGGTAGATAGCGGGAGGGATACACCGGTAGATATCGGGAGGGGTACAGCAGTAGATATCGGGAGGGATACACTGGTAGATAGCGGGAGGGGTACACCAGTAGATATCGGGAGGGATACACCGCTAGATAGCGGGAGGGATACACCGGTAGATATCAGGAGGGGTACACCAGTAGATAGCGGGAGGGATACACCGGTAGATATCGGAGGGGTACACCGGTAGATATCGGGAGGGATACACCGGTCGATAGCGGGAGGGATACACCGGTAGATAACGGGAGGGATATACCGGTAGATATCGGGAGGGATACACCGGTAGATATCGGGAGGGGTACACCGGTAGATATCGGGAGGGATACACCGGTAGATATCGGGAGGGATACACAGGTAGATATCGGAAGGGGTACACCGGTAGATATCGGGAGGGATACACCGGTAGATATCGGGAGGGGTACACCGGTAGATATCGGGAGGGATACACCGGTAGATATCGGGAGGGGTACACCGGTAGATAGCGGAAGGGATACACCGTTAGATATCGGGAGGGGTACACCGGTAGATATCGGGAGGGATACACCGGTAGATATCGGGAGGGGTACACCGGTAGATATCAGGAGGGGTACACCGGTAGATATCAGGAGGGGTACACCGGTAGATAGCGGGAGGGATACACCGGTAGATATCGGGAGGGATGCACCGGTAGATATCGGGAGGGATACACCGGTAGATATCGGGAGGGATACACCGGTAGATATCGGGAGGGGTACACCGGTACATATCGGGAGGGGTACACCGGTAGATATCGGGAGGGGTACACCGGTAGATATCGGGAGGGGTGCACCGGTAGATATCGGAAGGGGTACACCGGTAGATATCGGGAGGGGTACACCGGTAGATATCGGGAGGGGTACACTGGTAGATATCGGGAGGGATACACCGGTAGATATCGGGAGGGATACACCGGTAGATATCGGGAGGGATGCACCGGTAGATATCGGGAGGGATACACCGGTAGATATCGGGAGGGATACACCGGTAGATATCGGGAGGGATACACCAGTAGATATCGGGAGGGATACACCGGTAGATATCGGGAGGGATACACCGGTAGATAGCAAGAGGGATACACCGGTAGATATCGGGAGGGGTACACCGGTAGATAGCGAGAGGGATACACCGGTAGATATCGGGTGGCGTACACCGGTAGATATCGGGAGGGGTACACCGGTAGATCGCGAGAGGGATACACCGGTAGATATCGGGAGGGGTACACCGGTAGATATCGGGAGGGATACACCGGTAGATAGCGAGAGGGATACACCGGGAGATATCGGGAGGGGTACACCGGTCGATATCGGGAGGGGTACACCGGTAGATAGCGGGAGGGATACACCGGTAGATATCGGGAGGGATGCACCGGTAGATATCGGGAGGGGTACACCGGTAGATATCGGGAGGGATACACCGGTAGATATCGGGAGGGATGCACCGGTAGATATCGGGAGGGGTACACCGGTAGATATCGGGAGGGATGCACCGGTAGATATCGGGAGGGGTACACCGGTAGATATCGGGAGGGATGCACCGGTAGATATCGGGAGGGGTACACCGGTAGATATTGGGAGGGATACACCGGTCGATATCGGGAGGGTTACACTGGTAGATATCGGGAGGGATGCACCGGTAGATATCGGGAGGGGTACACCGGTAGATATCGGGAGGGATACACCGGTAGATATCGGGAGGGATGCTCCGGTAGATATCGGGAGGGGTACACCGGTAGATATCGGGAGGGATACACCGGTAGATATCGGGAGGGGTACACCGGTAGATATCGGGAGGGGTACACCGGTAGATATCGGGAGGGGTACACCGGTAGATATCGGGAGGGGTACACCGGTAGATATCGGGAGGGGTACACCGGTAGATATCGGGAGGGATACACTGGTAGATATCGAGAGGGGATACACCGGTAGATATCGGGAGGGGTACACCGGTAGATATTGGGAGGGATACACCGGTAGATATCGGGAGGGGTACACCGGTAGATATCGGGATGGGTACACCGGTACATATTGGGAGGGATACACCGGTAGATATCGGGAGGGATACACCGGTAGATATCGGGAGGGTTACACTGGTAGATATCAGGAGGGATACACCAGTAGATAGCGGGAGGGATACACTGGTAGATATCGGGAGGGATACACTGGAAGATATCGGGAGGGGTACACCGGTAGCTATCGCGTGGGATACACCTGTAGATATCGGGAGGGATACACCGGTAGATATCGGGAGGGGTACACCGGTAGATATCAGGAGGGATACACTGGTAGATAGCGGGAGGGATACACCGGTAGATATCGGGAGGGATACACCGGTAGATATCGGGAGGGATACACCGGTAGATATCGGGAGGGGTACTCCGGTACATATCGGGAGGGCTACACCGGTAGATATCGGGAGGGATACACCGGTAGATATCGGGAGGGGTATACCGGTAGATATCGGGAGGGGTACACCGGTAGATATTGGGAGGGGTACACCGGTAGATATCGGGAGGGGTACACCGGTAGATATCGGGAGGGATACACCGGTAGATATCGGGAGGGATACACCGGTAGATATCGGGAGGGATACACAGGTAGATATCGGGAGGGATGCACCGGTAGATATCGGGAGGGATACACCGGTAGATATCGGGAGGGATACACCGGTAGATATCGGGAGGGATACACCGGTAGATATCGGGAGGGATACACCGGTAGATATCGGGAGGGATACACCGGTAGATATCGGAAGGGATACACCGGTAGATAGCAAGAGGGATACACCGGTAGATATCGGGAGGGGTACACCGGTAGATAGCGAGAGGGATACACCGGTAGATATCGGGAGGGATACACCGGTAGATATCGGGACCTGTAGATAGCGAGAGGGATACACCGGTAGATATCGGGAGGGGTACACCGGTAGATATCGGGAGGGGTACACCGGTAGAAAGCGGGAGGGATACACCGGTAGATATCGGGAGGGATGCACCGGTAGATATCGGGAGGGTTACACCGGTAGATATCGGGAGGGATACACCGGTAGATATCGGGAGGGGTACACCGGTAGATATCGGGAGGGGTACACCGCTAGATAGCGAGAGGGATACACCGGTAGATATCGGGAGGTGTACACCGGTAGATATCGGGAGGGATACACCGGTAGATAGCGAGAGGGATACACCGGTAGATATCGGGAGGGGTACACCGGTAGATATCGGGAGGGGTACACCGGTAGATAGCGGGAGGGATACACCGGTAGATATCGGGAGGGATGCACCGGTCGATATCGGGAGGGGTACACCGGTAGATATCGGGAGGGGTACACCGGTAGATATCGGGAGGGATACACCGGTAGATATCGGGAGGGATGCACCGGTAGATATCGGGAGGGGTACACCGGTAGATATCGGGAGGGATGCACCGGTAGATATCGGGAGGGGTACACCTGTAGATATCGGGAGGGATGCACCAGTAGATATCGGGAGGGGTACACCGGTAGATATCGGGAGGGATACACCGGTAGATACCGGGAGGGATGCACCGGTAGATATCAGGAGGGGTACACCGGTAGATATCGGGAGGGATACACCGGTCGATATCGGGAGAGATGCACCGGTAGATATCGGGAGGGGTACACCGGTAGATATCGGGAGTGATACACCGGTAGATATCGGGAGGGGTACACCGGTAGATATCGGGAGGGATACACCGGTAGATATCGGGAAGGGTACACCGGTAGATATCGGGAGGGGTACACCGGTAGATATCGGGAGGGGTACACCGGTAGATATCGGGAGGGATACACCGGTAGATATCGGGAGGGATACACCGGTAGATATTGGGAGGGATGCACTGGTAGAATCCAACATTTCAGCTCTTTTCAGATGGTCTGCAGCTGAATTTTGCATCATGAAACATGAATTTTTCTTGTTTGTTTTTAATATTCACTTTGAGATAATTTGCTGCACTCCTTTTGTCCTGGTTTACTTTGCCTCCTTCGACAAGATGTTAATTTCTGCCCCTCGTTAAAGACCTTTATTAATTACAAGTCACTCTCCTTTACATCGCTTGTTAATTCAGGCTGACATTTTGGTTCAGTACTGAGGGAGTGCTGCACTGTCAGAGATGCCATCTGTTGGATGAGACATTAAACTGAGGCCCTGTTTACCCTCTCAGATGGACTCAATATTTATCCCTCAACCAACATCATTAAAACAGATGATCTGGTCATTATCACATTGCTATTTGTGGGACCTTGCTGTGCGTAAATTGTGCTGTGTGAGGAGAGGGAAGTTAGTGACAGAATAGTGATAGATAGAGAAGACGCACTAAAAAGATTAGCATTACTGAAAGTTGGTAAGTCACCTGGTCCAGATGGAATGCATCCTAGGTTGCTGAAAGAAGCAAAGGTAGAAATAGCAGAGGCATTGGTCACAATCTTTCAATCCTCATTGGATACAGGAGTAGTGTCGGAGGACTGGAGGGTTACTAATGTTATACCACTATTCAAGAAAGGGGAGAGGGATAAACCAGGAAACTATAGGCCAGTCAGCTAAACATCAGTGGTGGGGAAGTTAATGGAAACCATTATCAGGGACAAAATAAACTTCCATTTGGAAAGGCATGGGTTAATCAAGGAGAGCCATCGTGGATTTGTCTGACTAACTTGATTGAATTCTTTGATGAATTAACAGGGAAGGTTGATCAAGGTAGTGCAGTAGATGTTGAATCTATCGACTTTTGGAACGCATTCAATGAAGTGCCACACAGGAGGCTTATTGAGAAGGTGGAAGCTCATGGAATTAAGGGGAAAGTGGCGGTATGGATACAAAATTGGCTCAGTGACAGGAAGCAGAGGGTGGTGGTGGATGGATGTTTTCCAGACTGGGAGGTGGTTTGCAGTGGTGCTCCCCAAGGGTCAGTTTTGGGTCCATTACTCTGCAATTTTTATAAACGACCTAGACTCGGGTGTAGGGAGCAGCATTAAAGTTTGCAAATGATACGAAACTTGGCAAAGTAGTAGATAGTGATGAGGATAGTTGTGGAATTCAGGATAACATAGACAGGATGGTGAAATGGGCAGAAGCATGGCAGATGGAGTTCAATGTAGATAAGTGTGAAGTAATGCACAGTGGGTGGATTATTACCCAAAAAGACAGATTTAAAAAAAATGTGTTTATGGGATGGGGGCGTCGCTGACAAGGCCAGCATTTAATGCCCATCCCTAGTTGCCCTTGAGAAGGTGGTGGTGAGCCGCCTTCTTGAACCACTGCAGTCCGTGTGGTGAAGGTACCCCCGCAGTGCTGTTAGGAAGGGAGTGCCAGGATTTTGACCCAGTGACGATGAAGGATTGGCAATATACTTCCAAGTCAGGATGGTGTGTGACTTGGAGGGGAACTTGGGTGTTCCCATGCACCTGCTGCCTTTGTATTTCTAGGTGGTAGAGGTTGCGGGTTTGGGAGGTGCTGCCGAAGAAGCCTTGGCGAGTTGCTGCAGTGCATCTTGTAGATGGTACACACTGCCGCCATGGTACACCGGTAGTGGAGGGAGTGATTGTTTAAGGTGGTGGATGGGGTGCCAATCAAGTGGGCTGTTTTGTCCTGGATGGTGTTGAGCTTCTTGAGTGTTGTTACAGCTGCACGCATCCAGACAAGTGGAGAGTATTCCATCACACTCCTGTCTTGTGCCTTGTCGATGGAGGAAAGGTTTTGGGGATTTAGGAGGTGAGACACTCGCCGCAGAATGCCCAGCCTCTGACCTGCTCTTGTTGTCACAGTATTTATGTGGCTGGTCCAGTTAAGTTTCTGGTCAATGGTGACCCCCAGAATATTGATGGTGGGGGATTCGGTGATAGTAATGCCACTGAATGTCAAAGGGCGGTGGTTAGACGCTCGCTTATTGGAGATAATCATTGCCTGGCACTTGTGTGGCACGAATGTTACCTGCCACTTATCAGCCCAAGCCTGAATGTCGTCCAGGTCTTGCTGCATGCTTCATTATCTGAGGAGTTGCGAATGGCGCTGAACACTGTGCAATCATCAGCAAACATCCCCACTTCTGACTTTATGATGGAGGGAAGGTCATTGATGAAGCAGCTGAAGAAGGTTGGGCCTAGGACACTGCCCTGAGGAACACGTGCAGCGATGTCCTGGGGCTGTGATGATTGACCTTCAATCACCACAACCATCTTCCTTTGTGCTAGGTATGACTCCAGCCAGTGGAGAACTTTCCTCCCGATTCCCATTGACTTCAGTTTTACTAGGGCTCCTTGGTGCCACACTTGGTCAAATGCTGCCTTGATGTCAAGGGCAATCACTCTGGAATTCAGCTCGTTTGTCCATGTTTGGACCAAGGCTGTAATGAGGTCCGGAGCCAAGTGGTCTTGGCGGAAGCTAAGCTGGGCATCAGTGAGCAGGTTATTAGTGAGTAAGTGCTGCTTGATAGCACTGTCGACGACACCTTCCATCACTTTGCTGATGATTGAGAGTAGACTGATGGGGTGGTAATTGGCCGGATTGGATTTGTCCTGCTTTTTGTGCACAGGACATAACTGGGCAGTTTTCCACATTGTCGGATAGATGTTGTAGCTGTACTGGAACAGCTTGGCTAGAGGCGCGGCTAGTTCTGGAGCACAAGTCTTCAGCACGACAGCCGGGATGTGGTCGGGGCCCATAGCCTTTGTTGTATCCAGTGCACTCAGCCGTTTCTTGATATCACGTGGAGTGAATCGAATTGGCTGAAGACTGGATTCTATGGTGGTGGGGACCTCAGGAGGAGGCCGATATGGATCATCCACTCGGCACTTCTGGCTGAAGATGGTTGCAAACGCTTCAGCTTTGTCTTTTGCACTCATGTGCTGGGCTCCACCATCATTGAGGATGGGGATATTCATGGAGCCTCTTCCTCCCATTAGTTGTTTAATGTTCCACCACCATTCACGACTGGATGTGAAAGGACTGCAAAGCTTTGATCTGATCCGTTGATTGTGGGATCGCTTAGCCCTGTCTATAGCATGCTGCTTCCGCTTTTAAGCATGCATGTAGTCCTATGTTGCAGCTTCCCCAGGTTGACACTGCATTTTTCAGTACGTCTGGTGCTGCTCCCGGCATGCTCTTCTACACTCCTTGTTGAACCAGAGTTGGTCCCCTGGCTTGGTGGTAATGGTAGAGTGAGGGATATGCCGGGCCATGAGGTTACAGATTGTGGTGGAGTACAATTCTGCTGCTGCTGATGGCCCACAGCGCCTCATAGATGCCCAGTTTTGAGCTGCTAGATCTGCTCTGAATCTATCTCATTTAACACGGTGGTAGTGCCACACATGATGGAGGATGTCCTCAGTGTGAAGATGGGACTTCGTCTCCACAATGACTGTGCAGTGGTCATTGCTACCAATGCTGTCATGGACAGATGCATCTGCGACAGGTAGATTGGTGAGGACGAGGTCAAGTAGGTTTTTCCCTCGTGTTGGTTCTCTCACCACCTGTTGCAGGCTCAGACTGGCAGCTATGTCCTTCAGGATTCGGCCAGTTTGGTCAGTAGTGGTGCTACCGAGCCACTCTTGGTGATGGCCATTGAAGTCCCCCACCCAGAGTAAATTCTGTGCCCTTGCTGCTCTCAGTGCTCCTTCCATGTGGTGTTCAACATGGAGGAGTACTGATTCATCAGCTGAGGGAGAGTGGTAGGTGATAATCAGCAGGTGGTTTCCTTGCCCATGCTTGACCTGAAGCCAGGAGACTTCATGGAGTGCAGAGTCAATGTTGAGGGCTCCCAGGGCCACTCCTTCCTGGCTGTATACCACTGTGCCGCCACCCCTGGTGGGTCCGTCCTGCTGGTGGGACAGGACATACCCAGAGATGGTGATGGAGGAGTTTAGGACATTGGCTATATAATATATATATAGCCACTACTATAAATGGAGTTGAAGTTGAGCAGAGAGATCTTGGTGGCCATATACACAAATCCTTAAAGGTGGCAGGGCACGTTGATAAGGTGGTTAAAAAGGCATATGGGTTACCTGGGTTTATAAATAGAGGCCATGGGCTGGATTTTGATACAGGGGCGGGCTGGGGTCGTGTAATCCGCAGTTCGTGTTAGCCACCCGATTTTAAATCGATGTGGGAAAATGATGCCATTTTAACTTAATTGGCCAATTGAGTTCCAACGTGTGGGAACCCATGGCCAATGAGTTTTTCCAGTCTGAAAGTCGCCTCCGATGACATCATCATTGCTGCTGCATTTAAGGTCTGCAACAAGCCTTGCTTCTTCTGCAGACTGCCAACCTTTTGGCCTTTCATGTTAGAGGGACCTGGAGGCAGAATGACCAGCGAGAGACCTAGGTCTGCTCCCAGGTTTGATGACGTTGCCCTGCAAGCTTTAGTAGAGGGAGAAAGAGCAAATAAAGAGGTGCTTTTCCCTTCTTCAGGGAGGAAGAAGCCTCCCCAGCAAACCAAGGCTGTGTGAATCCAGGTGGCAGAGGAGGTCAACTCTTTGTCAATAACCCGCAGAACCTGGCTTCAGTGCAGGAAGAGGTTTCATGACCTTCTGCGCACTGGAAAAGTGAGTATGACTTTCCCATCACCCTCAATCTGATCCCCATTGCCTCTCCTCACCAGAACTCAGCTTTAGCAATCTCTTCCTCCACATCCCACTTGACACTGACATCCATGCACCCTTACCCATTCCCTCTCTCTCTATGGTCACATTCACCTAACTATTCGACTATGCAGCCCTCACACTCCCTATCACTGTGATGCTATGAAAACAACTGACAACACACAGGGAGGGCCCTTGGTCTTGCCACTTCACTCCATCTTTGTCTCCTTCTAAGCATCTAAGCTATGGATTCCCTACACTCACTCCTTCATTCTCACTCAAACTCCACTTGTCTCCCTCATTGCAGGAAAAGAGAGCTCACAATAAGAGGGAACTAGCGATGACAGGAGGAGGGCCACCCTCAGTAGCACAGCTCAACACCTGGGAGGAGGCGTTCCTGGAGATCGTGGGAGTGGAGGTAGATTCCCAAGTGGGGGGAAGGACAGACGGGTGCATCACAGCAAGCTGGTGACAGAATAGTTTTCCATCTCTCTCATTGACATTGCATGAGTCACTGATAATGATTCTGAAGCTCCAACAGATGGACTTATGATCATCTGCAATATGCAATGTGCATGTAACCTTGGCCTCACATCTCTGACTCTTTCCTTTACTCCCCCACAGGACCATCGCAAGCACCCGTCCCCACTATCCAGGAGGAAGAGCATGAGCCTCAAGAATCCTCAGAGGAAGCTGCAACCTCTGAGGGTGCAGCGTCAGCAGAATTCACCGCACCCAGCACCAGCGCAGACACTCACACCTCGGAGGGAACATCGCGAGATAGAGTAGTGTTGTCACCTGTGTATCACAGCTCACAAGTGAGCATCAGCAGATTGTGAAGACAGGGACAGCAGTGGAGAGTTCTAGTCGGAAGGCGCAGGACTCTGCCAGCTCGGCTCAGCTGCATGTTGACCCTCTGCCTTTGGGTCCATCCATAAGATCAGTGGTGCTGGAACTCCAGGAACAGATGCAGGAGTCTCTGGCAGGTTTTGTCTCCAGGGTCTCTGTGAATGTGGAGCGAATGGAGGAGTCCATTGCGAACATGAGCAGAGCCTTTGTGGAGTCATTGGCGCATGAACGCATCACCATGGAAAGGATGGCAACCTCCATGGAGGTGATAAGTCGCCAGAGTGCAGAAAAGATGGCGAGTGTTCTGAATAGAATGACATCTCTGGAGGAGCGATGGTCATCTATTGAACAGAGAAACCAGACCTTCATGGAAGTCTTTCTGAGTAGGACTGCTAGTGCAGAAACGAGTCCCCATGGCCCCCCTGATGTGCAGCAAGGTGCTCTCAAGCCACTTGCAAGTGCTGAGGGGGACCTGACCCATGAGAGGGAAGTTGGTGGCAGACATCAAGGAAGTGGGGGCTCCTCTCCAAGCGCTCACACTTCCATGCCACTGCAGAGCCCTCGGTCAGAGCCCCACCAGAGTCCACAGCCAACTGAGATCGGCGTCTCAACCCCTGCACAGCCGCAGGAGCAGCAGACTGTTGACGAGCCCTCACAGTTTCGCAACCCCAGAGAACGCCCGCCAAAGGTGTCGAGACAGGAGCAGCAAAAAACTGAGCATGGGGCCTCCACATCTGCTGAAGCCACAGGGGAAACATCACGTAGGCGCACGCGTAAGAGAAAGATACTGCACAAATAGTCACAAGGGTAGTCACTTGGGTGAAATTTGATGTTTTATGTTAAAAAGCCATCAGATGATTATTGTAAATAAAAATTCTGATGGCTACTGCTGTAGTTGTGGCGTGTGTCATTTCGCGAATGGGACTTCCACATTGAGGGCTTAGGATTACTTGCAATTGTCAGTATGGTGCTCAAATTGCTAGGAATCCACTGGTTCTTGGCCATTGTCGATGCTCAGGTAAGAAGCTGCGAGGCAAAAGTGCTTGATTGGCTAGGCTAAGCAAATCTGGCCAAGATGAGTGCGTTCCTTGCATCCCGGGCAGCAATGTTCTCGCGTACTGCTGCCGCTGGTTGATGGGCCTCTGCAAGATGTTCGTTTTCGCTCTCCTCCTCCTCCTTCTCATCTGAGGAGGATATGTGATGAGCCATTTGTTTCTCAGGAATCTGCAAGCCACGACACTGTGCCATGTTGTGAAGTGCACAGCAAACTACGATGATTCTGGAGACCCTGGCTGCTGAGTACTGCAGAGCTCTGTCTTGTTTTGCACACTTTGTACAAAAATAATAAATTGCAGGACAACGGAGTATTACAGTTTAAACTCTTTTAATGAAGCATCAGGTCTGTTCTTACTCACAGCAGTACAGCACCGTGTGGACAAGATGGAGTCAGGACCCCTGGGTCTTCTAAACAATAGCGGTCCTTACAGATGCCTGCAGGCCAATGACAACTCAGCATGTGATCACATGTGAATATAATAGGTATTCCTTACAGATGCCTGCGGGCCAATGATAAATCAATATGCAAATGTTACATCCCCTTTCTTTTAAAAGAAAAATGTTATGCATTACTTTTGAACCTTTCTTCTACATAATGTTCTCAGTAGCATCAACATATAAGTAAACTCAACATTTAACTAGCACTGAAAACAACTCAAAGTTTCAATAACGATGTACAGTTTTTTTAGGGCAGCGATCCGCCTACACTCTTTGGCAGTTCACAAGTCAAGGATAACTCTAGGCTTGACCTCTCGTCGGAATGATGGTGTTGTTCCTTGGTGTTCAGGAGGTGCCTGCGATTGCGGCGGTACACCTGTCCTTCTGGGGTGCGGACGTGATACAATCGCTCAGTGTCAGCTGGCTGGATGACGACTGCTGGCTTCCAGTAGTCATGCTCCTGGATTCTGATGGATTCTCCATTGTGCAGCAGCGGCAGTAGTCTAGCTGACCTGTCATAGTATCTCTTTTGGTGTTGCTGTCTCTGTACACGTTTTGCATGCACTTGCTTGCAGCCGATGACCTGCCAGGGCCTGTCTGGGATACGGTGAGGTATCATGGGCTCTTTGACATTTGATGGGTGGTGTTCTAGACAAATGGAACATTTTCCGACAATGTCCTCAATGTGTTTGCACATTCCGGGCCAAAACATAATGTCACGTGCTCTTTGTTTGCGTTTTTCCATGCCCATATGTCCAGCATGAATTTTTGTCAACATCTCTTCTCGGAGACTGGTAGGAATGATGATTTTCTCCCCTTTGAAGATGATTCCGTTGATTTGTGACAGTTCGTCTCTGTGGTTCCAGAATTCAGATATGCTCTGAGGGCATTTCCTCCTTTCCTCAGGCCATCCTTTGCGTATGACTTTGCTCAGCAGTGTGAGTTGTGCATCTTTCTCTGTTCCTGCTCGGATCTCCTTCAGTTTTGAGTCACTCACAGGTAAGCTGTTGTCACCATCTGCACATCCATGCCTTCACTGAGGCTGCTGTCCTGGTAGCTAAGAGACTTTCTGGAGAGCGTGTCTGCGACAGGAATGTCTTTGCCTGGACGGTGAATGATTGTGAAGTCGTACTTCTGTAGCTGAAGGATCATTCTCTGTAGCCTTGGTGGGGCTGCGGCTAGTGGTTTCCTCACGATTGATTCGAGGGGCTTGTGGTCGGATTCCACAATGACTTGTCGGCCATAGACGTACTGGTGGAAACGCTTACATCCGAACAGAATTGCATATAGCTCTTTCTCGATTTGAGCATAGTTGATTTCACTGTCTGTGAGAGATCTGGAAGTGTAGCCGATGGGCTTTCCTTCTTGCAGTAATACTGCGCCTAGTCCGTACTTTGATGCGTCCACTTGTAGTCTGAGCTCTTTGTTGGGGTCGAAGTAGGCAAGGACTGGTCCTGGTCCTCTGGTGATTAGGTCTTTCATTTTCTGAAATGCTGTGTCATGTTGTTTGTCCCACAGGATCTCATTGGATTGTTTGAGCAACTGACGCATGGGTGCGTTGATTTCGGAGAGGCTCGGGGCAAACTTGGCTAAGTAGTTAACCATGCCTAGTGCTGTCCCTAGCTCTGCGCGGTTCTTCGGCGGCTCCATCTTCTTGATGGCGGAGATTTTCTCTGGATCCGGCTTAATGCCATCAGTTGAGAGGCAATGCCCGAAATAACTGATCTCGGTGGATCCGATTATGCTTTTCTCGGGGTTGAGCCGGATACCTTTCTCCCGTGATCTTTGTAGCATTGCACGGAGGTTCCTGTCATGTTCCTCTCTATTCCTGCCATAGATGAGGATGTCGTCTACGATTGCGACTACTCTGTCGAGGCCTTCATAGGTTTCGTCGCTCTTCCGCTGGAATTCATCCTGAGCTGAGATAAGACCAAATGGTAAACGCAGAAATCGGTAGCGTCCAAATGGTGTGTTGAACGTTGTTAGCTTAGATGACTCTTCCGTGAGCTTGATAGTCCAGTATCCTGATCGTGCGTCCATTACACTGAAGTAACGTGCTGCCACTAGTTTGGGTGTGATGTCATCTAGCGTTGGTAGAGGGTAGTGAGGGCGTTTGATAGCCTTGTTCAAATCTCTGGGGTCGAGACAGACTCTGAGCTTGCCTGTACGTGGTTTCTCAACCACTACTAACGCGTTGACCCACTCTGTCGGTTCTGTTTCCCAGACGATGATTTGTGTATTCTCCATGCTCTGCAGCTCCTCCTTCAGGCGACTACGTAGAGCAAGGGGTATCCTTCTCGGTGGGCAAACCACAGGGGTTGCTGCTGGGTCAAGGTGAATAGTGCATTCACCTGGGAATAGTCTGATTCCTTTGAAAACATCAGCAAACTCCTCCATAACTGTCTGCTTCTCAACTGGTGCTGTCAATGATAGCACTAGCTTGACGAGGTCCATGTCTAAGCATGCCTTTAGACCTAGCACTGGAGGTGCTTGAGTGTCAACAATGTAAAAATCCAACATCATGTCGCTTTCTTTGTACTTGCATTTCATCGCGCATGTGCCTTTTACAATGAGCTGCTCACCTCCATAGCCGGTCAGTCTGCGTGAGGTGGGCTGTAGCTCACACTCATCCTTCAAGCTGTGATACTCACTCAGAGGAATTACATTAACCTGAGATCCAGTGTCTAGTTTAAACTTAAGGGCCTAGAAATTAGGTTTGCCTCCGCCAGGGCTTTTGCGCCCGAAATTTTGCGCCCGCGATAATTGCCGCTGCGCCCGCCAAAAATTCAGCTGCCCCGCGCCCAGACGGCTGCGGGTGCTAATGGAGGGTTTCAGCGCCTCGCTATGGGCGCTGAATGCAGGTTAGCGGCACTAATCCCCCGGTGCGGCACCCGATGCGGTGCGGCAGGCTGGGGTACTGCAGGCCTCCTCCTTCTGTTAAGGAGGAGCTGCCTGCAGCCGACCGCTGACCGGTCGATTCGCCCGACAAATGAGCCCGGCACCTCGGAGAAGTGCCGGGCTCGCGGGCCACACACATCAGTGCCGCGGGGGGGTGGTGGAGGAGTCCAGGGAGGGAGGTGCGGGCAGGCGGCCGCCGGGAAAGCGGCCGGCCGCCGCTCCACCTTAATGCGCCGGCGCTACGTGCTGCAACATCCCGTTGAACAATCGTTGGTTGCGGCTGCCACGGGCGAGGCGGCCGCAACTGAATTTGGGCGTCCGGCCGCGTTACCACAGCAACCGGGACGCTGCGCACACCGATGACGTCATCGGTGCCGGCGCAGCGCTACCGGCTAACGCCGATGGTAGGGCCCAACGCAATTTCGATCACGGCTATAATTCCGGCGCAAGGCCCTCTAACGCCTCTAATTGGGCGCTAACCCCACCGAATTTCTAGGCCCAGCTCTTTGCCCTGTTTTCCTATCTCAATATCGGCAAAAGCTTGCTCAGTCTCTGAAATCTGTTTTTTCTGTGACACAGAATCAATAAACAGTTCCTCTGTATTTGGCTCTCTAACTGGCATTTGGCTGTCACTCACTGTGTGTACTGCTTTTCCGAAAACAGCCTTGCAAACTTTAGCAAAGTGGTTCCGTTTACCACATTTAGTACATTGCCTTCCTTTTCTCCATGCCAGTTGTTTCCACAATATCCACAGTTTTTGAAGCGTTTTATGTCTATGTCGCCCATTTTTAGAACTCTCGCTGTTCTTTCTGCTCTGAAACGCGCTCTCTGGGCAGTGTTCTTTGGTGTGTATCTATTAACTGTGTGCACTGTCTGTTCACGCGAGCTGCTCGTGGCGCCGGTTATGGTTTTCAACTGTGCTTGGGCTATCTCGTGCGATCTAGCTATGTCTATAGCTTTGTCCAGCGTTAGCCCGGACCCAACATTCAAAAGTTTCTCTCTCACTTTAGCTGAATGTATTCCAAACACGATGCGGTCTCTGACCATCTCATCTTTATCTGCATATACACAGTCTTTTACCAGCAATTTTAACTCAGTCACGAACTGTTCAAACGACTCACTAGCTCCTTGTACTTTCTCCTGAAACTTGTACCTAGCGAATATCGTATTTGTCTTGGGCATCACATATGATTCAAAACGGTCAAAATAACTTTTCAGTACCTTTGCTTCATCTGCGGTGAGAGACCATGTGTTAAAAATGTCTCTCCCTTTTTCTCCGATCCACAGGAGTAGGTAGCTGCATTTTTCTTCCTCCCCTTTGCTTTTTAATGGACCCGAGAACATTAACTCCACGTGTTGCTTGAACTTGCTCCATTCTCTAGGTAAGTTCAAAGATTACCAATTCATTCGAGGTAATGGGGCTCCAACGATGTCCATTTCAAATCCCTGTTCTGACACCATGTCTTGTTTTGCACACTTTGTACAAAAATAGTAAATTGCAGGACAACGGAATATTACAGTTTAAACTCTTTTAATGAAGCATCAGGTCTGTTCTTACTCACAGCAGTACAGCACCGTTTGGACAAGATGGAGTCAGGACCCCTGGGTCTTCTAAACAATAGCAGTCCTTACAGATGCCTGCAGGCCAATGACAACTCAGCATGTGATCACATGTGAATATAATAGGTATTCCTTACAGATGCCTGCGGGCCAATGATAAATCAATATGCAAATGTTACAGGCTCCACCTGATCTATCCAGGCATCTGAAACGCATCTTCAGCAAACCAATGGTTTGCTCGATTATGGCTCTGGTAGCCATGTGGCTGAAGTTGTAGCTCTCCTCAGCTTCGTTGGATGGGCTCCTCAATGGCGTCATTAGCCATGTCTTCAGGGGATAGCCCTTGCCTCCAAGTAGTTAAGTTGGTCTGGCAGACTGAATAACGGAGGCACACTAGACTGGCGCAATATGAAGGAGTCATGGCAACTGCACAAACATGCAAAATTTCCTTCTTGTGGTCACACACCAGCTGAACGTTAAGAGAGTGGAAGCCCTTGTGGTTGACAAAAATACCTGGATTGCGATGGGGTGCCTTAAGGACCACATGTGTGCAGTCAACAATGCCCTGCATCCTTGGAAAGCCTGCCGGATTAGCTAATCCAACCACATGCGCCGTGACACTTGCTTGATCCTTGGTGAAATGGATGTGATTGTGCGCGATGGCAAAGAGGGCATCGGTTACCTGCGTGATGCAAGTGTGTGCTGCCACCTAGGAGATGCCGCTGATGTCTGCTGCTAATCCCTGGAATGAGCCTGAGGCAAAAAAGTTGAGTGCGGTGGTGACTTTGACGGCCACTGGTAAGGGTTGTCCACTTGGTCCTCTAGGCTCCAGGTCTTGTTGCAGCATTGCGCAGATGTCACCCACTACCTCTCGCGAAAGTCAGAGCCGCCTTTGGCACTGCTGCACAGACATGTTGAGGTAGCTGACCCTGTGTCTGTAGATGCTGGAAATCCGAAATAACAACAGAAAATGCTGGGAAAACTCAGCAGGCCAGGCAACATCCGTGGAGAGAGAAATAGAGTCAACGTTTCAGGTCAAAACCCTTCATCGGGACTGAAAAAACACAGGAAATGAAAAAGATTAAAAGGCCAGTTTGGGGGCTGGGAAATGGGGATGAAAGAACAAAAGAGAAGTGAAGAGACATTAAGAGGTACTCAAAACGAGACGAGATGGTGATAGGACGAGTAAAGAGACAAAAGACGGCTCTAGATCAGGTGTGAAATGCGCTGGCAGAATGAGAGACAGCTGCCATGCGGGGGGGGGAGGGGAAGGGCACAAAACAAAGGTGTGGATAAAAAATATATAGGGGTCGAGGTTATGATCTGAAATTGTTGAACTCAATATTGAGTCCGGAAGGCTGCAAAGTGCCTAATCAGAAGATGAGGTGTTGTTCCTCGAGTTTACGTTGAGCTTCCGTGGAACAATGCAAGAGCCCGAGTACAGTGAGGTCCGAGTGGGGATGGGGCGGTGAATTAAAATGACAGGCTCGGGGTCACCCTTACGGACTGAACGGAGGTGTTCCGCAAAGCGGTCACCCAATCTGCGTTTGGGCTCCCCAATGTAGAGGAGACTGCATCGTGAGCAGTGAATACAGTATACTAGATTGCAAGAAGTACAAGTAAATCGCTGTTTCACCTGGAAGGGGTGTTTGGAGCCCTGGACAGTGGGAAGGGGGGAGGTATAAGGGCAGGTGTTGCCAGGTGAAGGGGAAGGGGTGCTGGGGGTGATAGAGGAGTGGACTAGGGTGTCTCGGAGGGAGCGGTCCCTACGGAATGCTGAAAGGGGACGGGAGGTGAAGATGCGTTTGGTGTCTGTAGACCCTGTTTGGGGGGTATCTCCTGTGCCGATGGGATTCCATGCACTGGCCCCTTCTGGCCTGTGCATCTTCAGGTGGGTGAGCAGCAGCTTGGCGCTCCTGTTGTTGCTGCTGCTGTTGGTGCTGCTGCTGTTGGTGCTGCTGCTGTTGGTGCTGCTGTTGTTCATGGTTCTGCTGGTGCTGCGGCTGGTCTTTGTCCTCATCTGATGTCCAGAAGAGAAGGAAATAAATGCCTCCCATGCTTCTGGTATATGCCTCAGTTGAGGAAGCGCTCAGTCAAGGTGGCGAGAGGGGTTTCCCAGGAGGTCACACTGGAGATGGGTGTCAGGCTCCAAACTTCCACAGCTGTGGTTATGCCTTCTAAAAGTTCCCCCAGACCTGAGACAACAAAGTCCTGCCACATGCAAATGATGGCTGATCAAATCTCTTTAATGGTTGAGCTGCAGCTGATAGTCAGCAATCCAATTGTGCTACTGCCAGGTTTCACCGTCATGTTTCAGAACAGGCGTGCTTCACGTGAGAAAAGGGTTAAAATCACAAAGGCCTATCAAAATGGCATTATAGAGGCAATTTAGTTCTTGTTAAGGGCCTTAACGGCCTATCCCGCCTCTTGGAGGCGGGACGGAGGCGGGACCAGTAGACACGATTTAATGAAAACTGCTCGGAGGCAGGATGGAGGCGGGGTTGGGCCCGCCCACAAGTTTTTGCAATTTTAACCCCCCCCCACACACCTCCAATCCCGCTTCAACGGCCCGATGAAATTCAAGCCCATAGAATATAGAAGCAAAGAGATCATGCTAGAACTTTATAAGTCACTGGTTAGGCCTCAGGTCTGTTCGGTCAGTAGTAGTGCTACCGAGCCACTCTTGGTGATGGACATTGAAGTCCCCCACCCAGAGTACATTGTGGACAATTCTGGGCACCACACCTCAGGAAAGAATTAAAGGCCTTAGAAAGGGTACAGAGGAGGGACTTCAGTTATGAGGAGAGGTTGGAAAAGTTAGGACTGTTCTCCTTGGAACTGTGATGGTTGAGAGGTGACCTCATAGAGGTTTTCAAGATGATGAGAGGTTTTGATAGAGTAGATAGAGGAAAACTATTCCCTCTGGTGAGTGGGTCAATAACCAAAGGTCACAGCTTTAAAAACATTGGTAAAAGATCTAGAGGGGAGAGGAGGAGAATTTGTTTTCACTCAGAGAGTTGTCGTGATCTGGAACGCTCCACCTGAAAAGGTGGTGGAAGCTGATTCGATAAATAATTTTAAAAGGGAGTTGAACAGATACTTTAGGATGACAAATTTACAGGGTTAAGGACAAAAGATGGGAGTGTAGGACTAAGCACGACTGCTCTTTCAAAGAGCCAGCACAAGCACGATGGGCCGAATGGCCTCCTTCTGCGCTGTAAGTGTCTATAGGGTTATGATTCTATGAAATTAGCTGACACTTCAAAACTATTTCATTGTGGTTGCGAAAGGCACTATATTGCGTATTAGGTATACATTCACATGTATTATTATTATATTGTATATTTAGACACTTTGTGGGAGTGGATGATGCCAAAAGGCAGCTTCTATTTCAGTGGAAATTACTGATTCATGTTCCTGTTTATTTTGGACCAGATCTTGCTCCGATCAATTCAATGGCTAAATGTAGCTCACATTTCAAAAATTAAATAGATTCACAAATATGTGGCTGCCAATCCTTTCGGTTTCTAACACCCATGGCGTGGAGAGATAAGCCAATGGTTTGTGACTGCAGTTCTCCATATCGTGAGTTCCTGATCTTCGTCAGGTGTAAAAGTGCTGAATGAAGGTGATGGACATCTCCATAGGCAAAGGGGAGGGTGGAACATCAATGGCTGAGCCAATTTGGACCACCTCCAACCAGCTGTTTATAAAGCCACAGAGAACATCAGATGCCTGAGGGCTTAAATTGTTTTTACCATTATTGGGCATTTAAGAAAGTTTATTTTATGAATCCATAATACATTATGTGTACATTCACCCTTATGTTATGAAGCTAGAGACTTGAGTACAAAATCTAGGCTGACATTCCAGTGCAGTACTGAGGGAGTGCTGCACTGTTGGAAGTGCTGTCTTTAGGATGAGACGTTAATCCAAGGCTCCACCTATCCTCTCAGGTGGACGTAAAATATCACATGGCATTATTCGAAGAATAGCAGGGGAGTTCTTCCCGGTATCCTGGCCAATATTTATCCCTCAACCAACATCGCTAAAAACAGATTATCTGGTCTTTTATCTCACTGCTGTTTGTGGGACCTTGCTATATGCAAATTGGCTGCTGCGTTTCCTACATTACAACAGTGACAACTGTTCAAAATTATTTAATTGGCTGTAAAGCGCTTTGGGACATCTTGAGATCAAGTAAGTCACTATATAAATACAATCTTTCTTTCTATAAATGTTTGATTGGCTTGGCTTCATTAGCAAATGATGGTGACCCACAGCATTTTATGCTCACCTTTTTGCAGTAGGAGTCTCGTTTCTGCATTTGGTAGTTACATTATTATATACACGATACTTCATGTGATCCAGTGCCCCTTGAATATCATAATACTAGAGGCTGCCTCAAGTTGTAGTTGTCTTTTCCAGTCTCCCCTACCAGATCATTAGCTGCCATTTGAAAATCAAACTGGGAATTTGGAGTAAACAGTCTGGGCTGGTGGTATTTGGGTCTATGTTTAACTTTCCTTTTACCTGGGTTTAACTCCAGCCCTGTCTACCTGGTTGAAGCACACCTCTCTTGGCCTATGTGAAATGAGTTTTGGCACCCTCAGTTGGTTCCTTAGTGTGCCCACAACACATGCACTGCTCCTAAATTTGTTCTCACTCAGTGAAACCACTGGAGATTGAAGAATTTGCCTTGGGAAGTTGGTGCCTTCTGATGCTGGGGCTACTTGTAGGTGAGGGTCCATGAATGTTGGGTGAGGGTAAGATCAGGTTCACTAGTAAACCACCCATCTAATAGGTCTAATAGCCTCGTAGCATTTAACCTCTTAGCTTACACATGAAGAAATGATTACATGAGCAAGATGCCAGATGACGGCCAGCACCTAGAACCATGAACTGTTCCATCCCATCAAATCTATGCCAGTTATTTTCTCCACTTGCGCCACCTCGTCCAATCTCTTCTCCTGCTTGCTTTCTCTATCTTGTAATATTCCTTGTTTTTTTTAAGCATCTATCTAATTTCCTTTCAAAAGCATTCATGCTTTCTGCTTCAACAACAGTTTGTGGCAAACTTCCATATTCTAGCCACACTCTCTGTTTTAACATCTTCATTATTTCACTTTCTGATCATCTTAAATTTGTACCCTCTTGTTCTGTCCTGCCGACCCATGGAAACAATTGTCATTATTTATACTTTTATCTTAACCCTTCATAATCTTGAAGATCTTGATCTGGTCATCCATAATCTTTTAAACTCTAGTGAAATAGCCCTGCTTTCTAAAGCCTCTCTTCATAACTGCTGTGCTTCATCTCCGGTAACATCCCAGTGAATCTTTTCCATGGTTTTATATCCATTCTGTAATCGGGTTCCCAAGACTACACCATACTCCAACTGCAGTCCAACTAAGGTCTTGTATGAATTCCACTTATGGGGAGTCCAAAACTAGGGGGTCATAAATATAAGATAGTCACTAATAAATCCAATAAGGAATTCAGGAGAAATGTATTTACCCAGAGAGCGGTTAAAATGTGGAACTTGCTACCACAAGGAGTGGTTGAGGAGAATAGCATAGATGCATTTAAGGGGAAGCTAGATAAATACATGAGGGAGAAAGGAATAAAAGAGAAAGGAATAGAAGGTTATGCTGATAGGGTTAGATGAAGAGGGGTGGGAGGAGGCTGGTGTGGAGCATAAACACCGGCACAGACCAGTTGGGCTGCATGGTCTGTTTCTGTGCTGTAAATTCTATATAATTCTATGTAATTTGCATGAAAAATTCCTCTAACCTAACCCTAATCTGAAATGAATTTGATGGTTTTGCTGCATTAAATGCAAACTGTTGTGTCTCAGTGGAGAAAAATATGACCTCAATTGGATCTGTTGCCTTGAGTTGAGAAAGAAATGGTTAGACGTCTTGAGTTGTACAATAATGCAGGGGACTTCCATTAAAGCAAGATCAATCTGGTCTCGGATTATATATTCTTTGTACGCATTCCATTCACTACAATACCCACGATCAGAGTTAAAATCAGTCATGTTTCAGGTCACATTTCTCAGCAAGAAACTGGAGTTCCAGGTAATTGGAGATCCGGTTCTTTCTTGTACCTTAATAACAGGCTGCCAAGGATGTGCATTCAGCTCTCAGCTTTTGAAGGTCAAAAATGAGGGACTTTGTAAAGTTTGAAGCCACGGTCATGTAAAGGTGTACTGTCAGCCGATGAGGTGGATCATATATCCCACAGCACCTCAACTATGCTGATGAAAGGCAAGAAGATCGCTTCCCGCAGTATATCAGCCAAGTTGATGGGGAACCATTAGAGATCATCTGTTCCATTGCTAATTTGTTCCATGCCTGCCCTTTGAATTTTAATCCGATTAGTAAACTGATTATCTACTTCAACAGACACTTTTTAAAAAAAATCACTTTGCCTTGTGGAAATTCCATCCACAACCTTGGGCTACTGGACCCTCCTTCTCAGTATTTCGTCTTCTCGCTTTATATTTCTGCTTTAAATACCGTTTCCCTCATCAGTCTTTCTTCAGAGGAACCCGAGCCGAATGGGCAGCCGCCGGTGTCTCCCTTGTCTGCCCATATCCTAACTCTCACCAAGTCCCATTCAACACTCCTGTGCTCGCTGACCTACACTGGTGCCTGGCCCACTAACACCTCGATTTTAACATTTTCATCCTCCTGTTCAAGTCCCTCCATGGCCTCACCCCTCCCTGTCTCTTGTATTATACAGCGCCTTTAAGGTTGCAAAGTGTCCCAAGGCGCTTCACAGGAGCATTTTCAAAATAAAATTGACACCGAGCCACATACGGAGATATTAGGGCATAAAAGAGGAAGGTTTTAAGGAGTGTGTTAAAGGAGAAAAGAGAGGTAGAGATGTTTAGGGAGGGAATTCCAGAGCTTAGGGCCTTGGCAGCTGAAGGCACAGCTGCCAATGGAAGAGCAACTAAAATCAGGGATGCTCAAAAGGCCAGAATTGGAGGAGCGCAGACGAGATCTTGGAGGAGATTACAGAGATAGGGAGGGGCAAGGCCACAGCGGGATGAGAATTTTGAAATCGAGGCGTTGCTTAACCGGAAGCCAATGTAGGTTAACGAACATAGGGGTGATGGGTGAATGGGACTTGGTGCGAGTTAGGACATGGGCAGCCGAGTTTTCGATGACCTCAAGTTTACGGAGGGCAGAACGTGGGAGGCCGGCCAGGAGTGCGTTGGAATAGTCGTGTCTAAAGGTAACTAAGGCATGGATGAGGGTTTCAGCTGCAGATGAGCTGAGGTAGGGTCGGGCGATGTTGTGGAGGTGGCAAGAGGCAGTCTTAATGATGGCATGGATATGTGGTCGGAATCTCATCTAGGGGTAAAGTATGACACCAAGGTTGCGAGCAGTCTGGTTCAGTCTCAGACAGCTGTCATGGAGAGCGATGGAGTCGATGGCTAGGGAACGGAGTTTGTGGCGGGGACTGAAGACAATGGGCTAGAAATTGGGTTGCTTTGCGCCTCTCGTTAGCGCCCCTAGCGCCCAGGCGCGGCACCACTAACACCTCCCGCAAAATTCAGCGGGAGGCTAGCGGTGGCGGTAGCTGGTAGCGCCCCACTCCGCTGGCGATGATGACATTATCGTCGTGCGCAGTGCCCCGTTTGCGCACCGGCCACAAACTTCCCTTGCGCCCCCTGACTGATCGGCGGGCAATATGTCCGGCAGGACCAGGGGGCAGTTTTGCAGCGGCGGCGGCGCTACTTAAAGGGCAGGTGTCAGGCGGCCATTTATATTTCGGCTGATTGCCAGCATCTGCCCCCATTCGCTTTTGTATGCGGGGTGCCGGCCACGATCGGGCAGCCCGGCACTCCTCTTGAGTGCCGGGCTGTTTCCATGACACCCCGCTCCCCAGTGGTCCAGCAGGGCGCTGGGGGCGCTGGGGGCGCTAACAAGAGGCACAAAGCAACCCAATTTCTAGCCCAATGGCCTTACAACCCCCCAAGATCTCTGCACTCCTCCAATTCTGGCCTCCTGTGCTTCCACAATTTCCTTCGCCACACTATTGGTGGCCGTGCCTTCAGCTGTCTCGGTTGTACGCTCTGTAATTCTCTCCCTAAACCTCTCTCCCTCTCCATCTCTCTCCTTTAAGATGCTCCTTTAAATCTACCTCTTTGATCAAGCTTTTGGTCACCTATCCCACTATCTCCTTATGTGGTGTCAGATTTTGATTGATAATGCTCCTGTGAAGCGCTTTGGGACCAATGTTCCCTTTAATTTCTTCTTTTAGGTGCATGGCCTCTTTAAGGGGCTGCATGGCCCATTCAAAATACCGGTTATGTGCGTTTTTTCCTATCTAAAAGCCAATGTGCAGGAGCTGCAGAGCTTTAAGGGAACATTGTTTGGGACGTTTTATTACGTTAAAGGCGCTACATAAATACAAGTTGTTGATGACTCCCCACGCCCTCTCCACACCATACGAAATTCACAAATCCACCATCTACTTTGATTCAAGTTGCTGATTTTTTAGTACAATCCCTTTTTCTTTCGCAGATCACTGCACTGTGGAGCCCTCACTTTCTGTTTGCTGTTATGTTGCCAACAGTTTAAATCAAAGATTCAAGGCTTTTTATTGGCACTGGCAACCTGCTCGAGCGCTTGTTATCTTTGTTGTGACAGACTATTATTCAGCATCGGTCAACTAAGAAGTTTATCTGCACCGTATAATTTTTATAATGGAACAGTAGCTCCTAACACTAACGTTTATTAAAAGGTTGTACTTAGTGTTGAATAGGTGTCAGCCATGGCTCAGTGGGTAGCACACTCTAGCCTCTGAGTCAGAAGGTTGTGGGTTCATAGTCCAACTCCAGGGACTTGAGCACATAATCCAGGCTGACACTCCCAGTGCAGTGCTGAGAGAGTGCTGCACTGTCGGAGGTGCCGTCTTGTGGATGAGATGTTCAACCGAGGCCCCCTCTGCTCTCTCAGGTTGGACGTAAAAGATCCCGTGGCACTATTCGAAGAAGAGCAGGGTAGTCCGAGACGATGCGGTCCAGCCCCTTGTGTTGCCTTTTTCCAAGAAAGATGGCGTCCCGTTACAGTCTCCGCCTCAGCAAACGGCTAATATCAGAACAATGCCAAACAAGACGCCTGGTTGTTCTTTTATGCCAAGTAGAGAGTATGAATGATGGAACGGCGACTCTGTGTGCATCATACAGCCCTCGAGCACTGCGTATACTGTTCACTCCCAGCATACACCCTGTATCTGCTACAGTGGAGTCAGCAGGGTGGAGCAGCTCTGTTTGAGAGGAAAGGAAGAACTTGCATTTATATAGCGCCTTTTATGACCTCTGGACGTCCCAAAGCATTTTGCAGCCAACGAAGTACTTTTGAAGTGTAGTCATCATTGCGATGTAGGAAACACAGCAGCTAATTTGTGCACAGTAAGATCCCACAATGTGGTTTTAGGTGTTGGTTCAGGGATTAATATTGGCCAGGACACTGGGGAGAACTCCCCATCTCTTCTTTGAAATAGTGGCACGGGATATTTTATGTCTGTCCGAGAGTCAGGCAGGGCCTCGGTTTAATGTCTCATCTGAAAGATGGCACCTCCGACAGTGCAGCACTCCCTCAGTACTGCACCCGGAGTGTTAGCCTAGCTTGTGTGCTCAAGTCTCTGGAGTGGGACTTGAACCCACGACCTTCTGGCTCAGAGGCGAGAGGATACCCACTGAGCCACAGCTGACACCACAGAGAACCAAGTGGAGACCATTGTGAAGATTAATCCCACAGTGAATTCACTAACAATTTATACTGCAGTACCTCTCCACGAGACCTATCCTAGAGAGAGGTTTGCTTTATTGCTGGGACTGATTCAGAACACAGAATGTGGCAAGTTTACACTTGCCCTTGATGACTGGATTCAGTCAGAGCATAGGTGTGATCTGACCTTTGCTTGCTAATGTAAATGAGTTCCTTGTTGTCATTAGTTCCTGATTCGGCTGTAAAGCCTAATATATCTTTTATTGCTGCAAAGACCTTACACTATATTTACTTTATTTAATGCAGGCCAAGGCTACTCAGAATAATTATGACAGTCTCCAAGCTTAGGCCTGCCACTTTCACACCAGGCCCAACACCGAACCTCACAAATCCCAGGCAATTCCCCAGGCTCTGAAACCCGGCCCCAGAGAAGGAAAGCTTCCCACCGTGGCAGAGCCTGGCACATCTGATGTGAGCTGACAGGCCGGGAGTGGCCTTGGGGTCAGACTTCCATTGTCATGTAAATAAGGCCCTTTTATCACCAGTCACAGAAGTAAAAACCTGCCAAGAGCAATCTCAGCAACATTCTATACTCCCTGAAAACATTTCACAATCACAGAACCCTGGGTGGAAGTGGGGGAGGGGGGGTTGCGGGGGGGGGGGGGAAAGTTTGAAGGATTGCCGGCTATTTTCAAATCAAACTAAATACTAATGCAGACGAGGCCCACTCCATAGGGTCCTACTGCTCATGGACTTTGACCCTGTTAAGTCCAGAAAGAGGCAGTTCTTGGATGAAATCTTCAGATGCTCCCCGAGGTAGGTGGTAACTTGTTGAACGGACGTTGGTGGGTGTTTGGGGAGGGGTAGGAACAATTGCCATGAAACAAATTGTCCTTTATTCTGAATGCGGCATCATATGCATTCATATGGCGCCTTTCATAGACCTCAGGACATCCCAAAGCACCTTACAGCCAATGAAGTATGTTTTGAAGTGTAGTCACTGTTGTAATGTCAGAAATGCAGCGGCCATTTTGTGCCCATAAGGTCCCATAAACAGCAGTGAGGTAATGATAATCTGTTTTAGTGATGCTGGTTAAGGGATAAATATTGGCCAGATCACCAGGGAGAACTCCCCTGCTCGTCTTCGAAATAGTGCCGTGGGATCTTTTACATCCACCTGAGTAGGCAGACAGAGCCTCAGTTTAACCTCTCATCTGAAAGTCAGTGCAGCGCTCCCTTTCGGATACTGCACTGGTGTGTCAGCCTAGATTTTGTGCTCAAGTCTCTGGAGTCTTGTCCCATTACCATCCCCTTTTGCCTTGCACCATCATTTCTTTTGTCAGTCAATCTCTCCTGCCTTCCACCCTATCACAGACCTTCCCTTTTGTTCTTTCCTCCCCTCCCCACTTTCCCTGCCCCTGTGCTTGCTTAAAACCTGTTAAATCTCTAACTTTTTCCAGGTCTGATGAAAGGTCATCGACCTGAAACGTTAACTCTGTTTCTCTCTCTACAGATGCTGCCTGACCTGCTGAGGATTTCCAGCATTTTCTGCTTTTTATCTCTGGAGTCTCTGCTGAAAGAAAGAACTCTAATGTCCTTTATGGAAGGAAGATCCCAAGCATTTTGCACTTGATCTTCTGATGGACGGTGCAGTGGTTCAATTACTGGGCCTCATGCTGTTTTGGGGGCCAGCTGGGTATTGGCATACAATGATATGCATTGGAAAACCATTCCTGGAGCCGCAGAGTTCCAGGGGATACTGTCGCTGTACCTGTGACCAATGATTGAATTGTAGTGAAAGGTCTTTACAGCCCTATGTCAGCCGTGGCTCAGTGGGTAGCACTCTCGCCTGAGTCGGAAGGTTGTGGGTTCAAGTCCTACTCCAGAGACTTGAGCACAAATTCTAGGCTGACACTCCAGTGCAGTACTGAGGGTGTGCTGCACTGTCAGAGGTGCTCTCTTTCAGAGGAGACGTTAAACCGAGGCCCCGTGTGCCTCCTCAAGTGAACGTAAGATCTCATGGCACTATTTGAAGAAGAGCAGAGGAGTTCTCCCTGTGTCCTGGCCAACATTCATCCCTTAATCAACATCACTAAAAAACATTATCTGGTTAATTATCACATTGCTGCTTGTGAGATCTTGCTGTGCGTAAAATGGCTGCCGCGTTTCCTACATTACCACAGCGACTACACTTCAAAATGTACTTCATTGGCTGTAAAGCGCTTTGAGATGTCCTGAGGTTGTGAAAGGGGCTATAGAAATACAAGTCATTACATGTGTGAGCTTGCATTAAGAGAATGTGCTCTTCAACAAAGGAAGGAGCTTTGTCATTTCCCTTAGCTCAGCCTTTACATTGATGGTAGTGCTTTAGCGTTGTCCATTTCATTTGCACTTTGGTTATTAACTGTCCATAAAGTATTAAAAGAAACATAAGAAATTAGAGCAGGAAGTGACCCCTCATTTGGGATGCTCTGCCAACCTGTGGTCTTGTTTACCTTCCAAGTTCTCCTTGATTCCCTCTCCTTACCCCTAACAAGTGGAGTATAGTGGCTCTCTGGTAACTTGTCAAAGTGGCCACGTTTTGTGTGTGAGGCTGAACGCTGAGTATCGACAGGCTATTTGACTACAAGAGGCATCACAGCCAATTTCCCACCACCCTCCCCGTCCCCCCCCTCCCCCCCACAGTGCATGATTTATTTTTTACTCCCTCCTCCCCTGCCCCGGGCACTGAGGCCAATTAATGCTCCCCTCAGTACAAACAAGGGATTAAACTTAGAACCTTCCTACCCTTGTGCTGCTCAGTACCTTTTGGCAGGGGAGGGTGGGGTGTGTGTACCCGCTGTACCATTGAGGGTGCTGGTAAACATTTGATCATTGAGTTGGTGACCGCTTCAATGCACTGGCAATCAACTGGTGCCTGAAAAAATGTTCCCCTTAAAGGAATGGTGCTGTTAATCATGTTTAATAACCAGTCAATCTACTTCCTTTTCGTATCACAATTATAATCTGTCTGGACACTTTCTCCAAATGCTTAACCTGTGTATTTAAGCCCATAGTGACAGCTGCAGGATAATGAATTAGTCCTGCTTCTCACCGTACTTTATTGGCTGTAAAACTCTTTGGGACGTCCTGAAGTTGTGAAAGGCGTTGTATAAATGCAAGTTCTTCCTTTTCTTTCCATTTCCCTTGCCAACGTTTCTCCTTGTTGGGGTACAGTTCACGGTGCTGGATGTTCTCTGGTACCTCACTCAAGTGATCTGACAGTGAGTATTGGAAGGCTATTTCAATAGCACCTCCCAAACCCTCGACCTCCATCACTCCAGAAGGACATGGGCACCAGGCGCATGGAAACACCACCACCTCCAAATTTCCCTCCAAATCACCCACCATCCTGACTTGGAAATATATCACCGATCCTTCATGGTCGCTGGGTCAAAATCCTGGAACTCCCTGCCTAACAGCACTGTGGGAGCACCTTCACCACACGGACTGCAGCGGTTCAAGAAGAAGGCCCACCATCACCTTCTCAAGGCAACTAGAGATGGGCAATAAATGCTGGCCTTGCCAGCGATGCCCATATCCCCAGAATGAATACAACATTTTTAAAATCCATGAAGGGGAGGGGTGAGGTGGGGATTGCACCCGACCTCAATCCTGTCCTCATCTTGCCACTGACACACTCACACTTCCAGCATTGGCAATTGGATGGTGATCAGGAGTGGAAACCCTGGTCATGACCTCCCTTCTAATTCATGGAAGCTGAACCAACTGCAGCATCCTTATTGCTTCTTTCTGGCCCCCTTCACACCCAGGCTGAGATCAGCAACCTTAACCCAAACTGGGCTTGAACCTGGGGCTTTCCTGGTCCATGTTACTCGCTGGATAAGGGGAATTTAGATAAGTACATGAGGGAGAAAGGAATAGAGGAAGTTAGATTAAATAGGGTAGGAGGAGACTTGTGTGGAACATTAACACCAGCATAGACTAGCTGGGCCGAATGGCAGGTTTTTGTGCTGTAAAGTTCTATGTAATAAAATTGCCGTTGTTTATGTGTGGACTATTTCTGACTGATCTGGAAGAAGCCATTATTTTCCAATCGATGCAGTATCTCCACAACTTGGTTCACAATAGAGCAGCTTGAGAGAATCTTTGGAATTCTCTACTCCAAATGGCTGTGGATTGTGAGTCAGTGTATTGAAGGCCGAGATAGATAGTTTGTTGGACTCTAGGGGGAATCAAGGGATATGGAGATTGGGTGGGAAAGTGGAGTTGAGGTTGAAGATCAGCCATGATCTTATTGAATGGCGGAGCAGGCTCGAGGGGCCGTATGGCCTACTCCTGTTCCTAATTCTTATGTTCTTATGTTGTTGAGATGAAAAGAACAACTGCAGTTGCTGGAAATCTGCACCAAAAATCAGGATAATTCATCATCCTGGAAAGACAAGTTAACTTTTATCAGCTGTTGCAGCACCTTTTGTTTGCACGAGTATTGTAAGAAAGAACCTTTGTTTATACAGTGCCTTTCATGCCCTCAGGACATGCTGAAGTGCTTGACAACCAACAGGTTTTTCTGAAATAACAACAGAAAATGCTGGAAAAACTCAGCAGGCCAGGCAACATCCGTGGAGAGAAAATAGAGTCAACGTTTCAGGTCAAACCCTTTGTCAAGACTGAAAAAGCACAGGAAATGAAATTGATTAAAAGGCCAGGCTGGGAGAGAACAAAAGAGAAGTGAAGAGACATTAAGAGGTATTCAAAACGAGACGAGATGGTGATAGGACTAGTGTTGACAAAAGACGGCTCTAGATTAGGTGTGAAATGCGCTGGCAGAATGGGAGACAGCTGCCTTGTGGGAGAGAAAAAAAGGGGGGGGGGGAAAGGGCCAAAACAAAGGTGTGGATAAAAAATAAGTAAAGATGTAATGGGGGCCGAGATTATTTCTGAAGTGCAGTCACAGTTGTTGTGTAGACAAATGTAGCCAATTTGTACACAGCAAGGTCCCACCAACAGCAAGGAGATAAATAACCAATTGATTTATTATGGTGTCCCTCGAGGGATGTGTTGGCCAGGGCACATGTAGAAAAACATCCCAAGGCACTTCACAGAGGCATTAGCAGGCAAAAGTCAAAGCTGAGCCAAAGACGGAGATATTAGGAGGGACAAAGAGGTGGGTTTTAAGAAGGGTCTTAAAGTAGGAGAGAGAAGTGGAGAGGCGAAGAGATTTAGGGAGGGAATTCCAGAGCATTGGGGCTAGATGGCTGAAGGCACTGCCGCCAAGGGAGTGGGGGATGTACAGGAGGCCAGAAATGGAGGAGTGCAAAGTTCTCGGAGGGTTGTAGGCCTGTAGAAGGTTACAGAGATAAGGAGAGGCGAGGCCATGTAAGGAGAATTTTAAATGTGAGACGTTGGGGTCCAGGAGCCAATGTAGTTCAGTGAGCACAGGGGTGATGGGTGAAAAGGTTTTGGTGTGAGTTCGGATACAGGCAGCAGAGTTTTGGATGAGCTGAAGTTTAGCGAGGGTGCACGGGAGAGCATTGCAACAGTAATGTAAAAGCAGCTGTCAATCTGGTTTTTACAGGGGTCCACGAATCTTCCTCAGGGGTAAGGGAGTTGGATTTATTCAGGTAAGGGTCAAGTACTGGCTCGCCGATACCAGTCTCCAGAATTGCAACCAAAATGGTACCGTGTAAAAGTAGCTTGTAGTTGGACACTACAAGAAGATGCTCTCCCTCAGGACAGCCTCTGATGAGCTCTTCACTTCAACTGCACTTTCTTCTTTTGATCAATGCCTTCATAGCCCTGTGACATTCTGTGAATGACATTGACACAAAACAGATGTAATTCAATGACTGCTCTTCTCCCCCACCACCCCCCTGCACCTAAAATCCTATCCCGACCGGGTAATTAAAGGGAAGAAAGAATTTGCGTTCAAGGTTGCTGTCAGTAAAGGTTGGTGTTGGTAAAGGATCTATTGTGGCAACCAAATTCCTTTTGTTTTGCAGACTTTGATTTTTTTTTAAATGAGCTGTTCCAACTCTCCCCTTCCCCCCATCCCCTTTACAATCCAATCCCATTTCTCTTACAGTGTGTGTGACGATCGTTTACTGTTAGTATTAGGCCGTTAACCTGATCCAATATCAGGGTCTGCTCTGTGTCTGTGCTTGTGGAAGGTGACAGGAGAAAGAAAGACATTTCTACAGCGCCTTTCACAGTCTCAGGATGTCTCAAAACACTTTACAGTCTTTGAAAAGTACTTTTTGAAGTGTAGTCGCTGTTGTAATGTAGGTCATGCAGCAGCTAATTTTCGCACAGCAAGCTCCCACAAACAGCAATATGATGATGACTAGATAATCCGTTTTTGTTATATTGGTTGAAGGATAAATATTGGCCAGGACACTGGGGGGAACTCCCCTGCTCTTCTTCGAAACAGTGCCATGGGATCTTTTCCGTCCATCTGAGAAGGCAGATGGGGCTTCTGACAGTGCAGCACTCCCTCAGTACTGCACTAGGAGTGCCAGCCTGGATTATGGGCTCAAGTCTCCGGAGTGAGACTTGAACTCAAATCTTCACACTCAGAGGCAAGAGTGCTGCCACCTGAGCCTCGGAGGCCGAGAGGTGCATGGGGGAATGGTCTCCAAGTGGCAGTATCTTGAGTAATACCCTAAATAAATGTGGAGGTCAACAGGGCCATTCAATGTGAAGGTATAATCCTCTGCATCATATCTTCCTATTCTCATAATCCAAGTTTAAATAATCTTCTTGCATCTATGCTATATATTCCTCTCACCATTTCTGAACCTCTGGATCGCATCTCATCACTCTTTTCTCCAACAGAAATGCACCAAATTTCATTGCACAATTCCCCAATGGCTCAGCAATTTCATCCGGTCAGTAACTGAGCCATACGGACCAGGAAGATCCCAGCTTTAATCCCCCAGCCTGTGCTGAGCCAACTGATTTCACCTGGACTTGGGAGTATGAGTGCTACAACTGGTCTTATTGTCGCAGGTTTGGGAGCAGAGTATCAGCTGGGGTTCCTGCTGCTAATCATTGTCCGGTGATCCCTGTTGGATGTGTGGATGGTGGGCGGGTGAGGGTGGAATTGGGCTTGGCTACGATGCCACCTGTTGTCCAATAGCCTGCTGATGCTTGCTTTTGAGGTTCACATGTGAATAGAGTCATAGAGTCATAGAGTTATACAGCACAGAAAGAGGCCCTTCAGCCCATCGTGTCCGCGCCGGCCATCAAACCCTGTCTATTCTAATCCCATTTTCCAGCACTTGGTCCGTAGCCTTGTATGCTATGGCATTTCAAGTGCTCATCTAAATGCTTCTTGAATGTTGTGAGGGTTCCTGCCTCTACCACCCTTTCAGGCAGTGAGTTCCAGATTTCAACAACCCTCTGGGTGAAAAAGTTTTCCCTCAAATCCCCTCTAAACTTCCTGCCCCTTACCTTGAAACTATGCCCCCTGGTAATTGACCCCTCTACTAAGGGGAAAAGTTCCTTTCTATCTACCTTATCTATGCCTCTCATAATTTTGTACACCTCAATCAGGTCCCCCCTCAGACTTCTCTGCTCCAAGGAAAACAACCCCAGCCTGTCCAGTCTCTCTTCATAGCTAAAGCGCTCCAGCCCAGGTAACATCCTGGTGAATCTCCTCTGCACCCTCTCCAATGCAATCACATCCTTCCTATAGTGTGGCGACCAGAACATGCCCATCTGACCAACCCATCTATATCATCCTGTAGCCTGAGGCTTCCCTCCTCGCTATTTACCACTCCACCAATTTTCGTGTCATCTGAGAACTTACTGATCATACCTCCTACATTCATATCTAAATCATTAATGTACACTACAAACAGCAAAGGACCCAACACCGATCCCTGTGGTACACCACTGGACACAGGCTTCCAGTCACAAAAACAACCTTCGACCATCACCTTCTGCCTCCTGCCACTAAGCCAATTTTGGATCCAATGTGCCAAATTGCCCTGGATCCCATGGGCTCTTACCTTCTTGACCAGCGGGACTTTGTCAAAAGCCTTACTGAAGTCCATGTAGACTACATCAACTACACTACCCTCATCCACACACCTAGTCACCCCCTCGAAAAATTCAATCAAATTGGTTAGACATGACCTCCCCATGACAAAGCCATGCTGACTATCCTTGATTAATCCTTGCCTCTCCAAGTAGAGACAGTGGGCGGTCAAGGAGGTTGTTCGGCCCGACTGCCTGCCACGTTTGCGCCCGGGTGGCCCTGGAGATGGAGCACACAGTGTCCGCCGGCACGCTCGAGGCCTTCCGCAACCGGTGGGCGCCGTGAGGACTGGAGTGCATCATCACCACTGACAGCAAAATTTTAATTTAAGTTAAGTTTGCTTTAATGTTTTATTAGTTACAGGTTATTTGTTTTAGTGCACCCAATCAAAAGAGTACACCAAATTGGAATCCGATCTCAACGATGTGCTGCCTTTAGTTATCGATCATCCAGCGGTGTTGGCGTCAGTTTCAAGTGTAGTAATTGCTCGGTTTTTTTTGGTTTGGCACCTCAGCTTCTGGAGGTGAGCTTGGTCACAATCAATTCCAAACTCACTGAAATAAATGGGTGGGCACAGTTAGTAATTCCATTACAGTGTACAGAAGCACAGACACACACACACGAGAAATAAGAACAGTCACTTTTAATGCAAATCTCTCCTCCTGACCTCTTCCTGTGCAGGGGCTGAAACCAGGGGCAAGGAACAGAGTTGGAATGGAAATTCATCCGTAACGAAATGTAGTAATCTTTCCTTCCTCCCTCTCTCTCCCGTCGTTTTTCAGAGACACAAGTTGTTTGCATGAACTACTGTTCCAGAAGGCAGAATCCGCACTCTTAAAGTATTATGACTGTATAAACTTAACTTAAATTAGATCAATACAATTATTTTGGTTACTTTTGCCAGATAAAAGGTTAGGCGGTAGGACCCAGGGGAATCCACAGCCCGGGGCAGTGAGAGTTAATATTATTCTGCCCGCCTCTCTCTCTCTCTCACACACTTGCTCTCCTTGAGTCAGCTGTTCAGCGGTACCACAGACTCCACGGTTGGGAGCTAAAAAGCCCCTTCAATCTGCTTTCTATGTGCTTTGTCCAAGCCTCCCAACAGTTGCAGAAGTCATGCCTATGAGGAGGTGAGCCCATCACTTTTCTCTCTCTGTCTGTGCTGCTTTGACCAGTTAAGAAAACTTTTCACTTCCCCCCCCCCCCCAAAAAAAAACTTTTTGCTTGTGTGTTTTAAAGTCAGTTTTCTCGTCCACTTCTGCAGGTGCTGTTTGTGGTGGAAGCCAGCGATCTTCATTGTTCTGTCTCTCGGTACTCCAGCAGCTTCCCAGGATCCAGGTAAAATCTCCTCTGTGTGTGGGGAGGGGGTTGGAATTGTTTAGCCTACTTGCCTCAAGTCAGGATGTGCTGTATTTGCAGAAAAGCTTACGAGTTAATCACTCACTGTTAGTTCTGTGTCTTTGCAAGTTTGGGGAGCTGAGTGTCAGACAGTTTGGTGGGGGGTGAGTGTGTGTTGGGGGGGATTGTTTGTTTATTGGGCAGAAAGTTCAGGAATCTGGAGGTACTGCACAGCTTGCGTTGGTCTGGGTGGGATGGGGGGGAGTGGGAGGCGGGTTGAGTGAGTTTCAACATGTCCTGGTTATCTTCAACTGCAGGGCTTTCTCGCTGTGGAGTTTAGCAGGCTAACTGCAGCAGATGCAAACTTTCTTTTTAAGGAGGTTGCGAGATAACGGGAACGTGAGAGAGAAATCTTTTTCAAACTGTTGGGACTCTGCAATTTTTAATCAGGCGTGGGTTTTTTTTGTCAAATTTCCCGTGTGGCTAAGCAGTTACATTGATTTACATAGAATTTACAGCACAGAAACAGGCCATTCGGCCCAACTGGTCTGTGCTGGTGTTTATGCTTCACACCAGCCTCCCATATACTTATCTAGCTTCCCCTTAAATACATCTGATAGTTGCCTCAACTACTCCATGTGGGAGTGAGTTCCACTCTGAGTACAGAAGTTTCTCCTGAATTCCTTATTGGATTTATTAGTGACTATCCTATTTATGGCCCCTAGTTTTGGAGTCCCTCGCATGTGAAAACATTTTCTCTAGTCTATTCCATCAAACCCCTTCATAATTTTAAAGACCTCTATTAGATCACCCCTCAGCCTTTTTTTCTAGCACCAAGTCCAGTTCACCCATCACTCCTGTGCTCGCTGACCTACATTGGCTCCTGGTTAAGTAATGCTTCGATTTTAAAAGTCTCATCCTTGTTTTCAAATGCCTCCATGGCCTCGCCCCTCCCCAGCTCAGTAACCTCCTCCAGCCCCACAACCCGCCCCCGTCCGAGATATCTGCGCTCCTCTAATTCTGGCTGCTTGGACATCCCTGATTATAATCGCTCAACCATTGGTGGCCGTGCCTTCAGCTGCCAAGGTCCTAAGCTCTGGACTCCCTCTCTGCCTCTCGACCTCTCCTCCTTTTAAGACGCTCCTTAAAACCTCCCTCTTTGACCAAGCTTTTGGTCACCTGCCCTAATTTCTCTTTCTGTGGCTCGGTGTCAAATTTTGTTTGCTAAAACTCCTGTGAAGCGCCTTGGGATATTTTACTATGTTAAAGGTACGATCTAAATACAAATTGTTGTTGTCGAGAAAAGAGCCCCAGCCTGTTAAGTCTTTCCTGATATTTGTAACCTCTCAGTTCTGGGATCATCCTTGCAAATCTTTTTAGCACCTTCCCCAGGGCCTCTATCCTTTTTACACCCTGTATCTTATTTGAGCTGTTGGATGCTTGGGTGTGTGATTGCCATACCACTAAGGTTCACTAAGGCTGTATAATTTGTCATTTGGTTTGGAAATCCCTCTGCTGTCTTCATTTGCCAAGACCCAGCAGGAAGGAGCATTGAATAACCTTGAAACTGTGCAGTAGATCTCCTGTGAGCTTGCAAGCATGTAAGATTTGTGTAAATTTTATATTTGATGACCTGTTAATGGAGTGGCCTAGGGGTGATCCTAGAAGAAAGAATTGCAATTCTGTAGCACCTTTCATGACCTCAGGACATCCCAAAGTGCTTTATAGCCAATAAAGTACTTTTGAAGTGTAGTCACTGTTTCCTATATTACAACAATCAGCCAAGTTGCGCACAGCAAGCTCCCACAAACAGAAATATGATAACGACCAGATAATCTGTTTTGGTGAAGTTGGTTGAGGGATAAATGTTGACTGGGACAGCAGGGAGAACTCCCCTGCTGTTCTTCAAAATAGTGCCATGGGATCTTTTGCGTCCACCTGAGAGGGCAGATGAGGCCTCTTGGTTGTTGAGGAGATGTGGATTGTGAGATCTGATTGGCATTTACTAATATTAGCCAGCTTTGTTATTTTGCAGGGAGGAATGAGTGGGGGGGTGCATGAAAGGAGGCAGCCCAGTTGGTAGCACTCATCTCTTGAGTCAAAAGGTCGTGCGTTCAAGTCCCACTCCAGAGACCCGAACACACAATACAAGGCTGACGGTACTGAGGGAGTGCTGCATGGTCATTGCAATCTTTCACGAGACGTTCAAATGGGTGTCTGCAATCTCGGGTAGACGTAAAAGATCCTATTGCGCTATTCAGAGAAGATCAGGAGAGTTGTCCCTGGTGTCCTGGCCAATATTTAGTACTCTACCACCATAGCTAAAACAGATTATCTGGTCATTTATCGCATTGCTGTTTGTGGGACCTTGCTGTGTGCAAATTGGCTGCCTTTTCTGCCTACATAACAATAGCACTTACACTTGAAAAGTACTTCATTGGCTGCAAAATGCTTTGGGCTGTCCTGAGGAGGTACAGGTGCTGTGGAAATGGAGTTTCTTTCTTTATAGAGGAATATTTCCCACAGTGCTTCATTATGGTCTAGTGGTTGACTAAAGAGTGGTATTGACTGCCCGTGGCTGATCCTTAATGAAGAGCACTGTGGGTTGAGGGGAGGGTTGGGCTTGCCTGTGGCATTACAAAGCTTGTGCAGTAGAAGGAGCTTGCCTCTTAGAAAGTCATAGATGTAATCTGAGTGTGCCGGGCTTCAGAATGAACCAGAGCCCGCACTGTGAGCCAGATTGATTAGATGCGGTTTCTAGAGCTGGTTACCTTGAAGCGCATGTGGCACATGCTGGATGTGGGCAGTGTGTGCTCCACTCTGAGACTTGAGTTCTGATACAGGTGTGCACGGTACTTTTTTGACTAGGAAACCAATTGGCTGTTGCCTGTATGGTCATCTGGCCGCAGATGCACACCTTTTCCACAAAGTTGCCTGTACAACAACAACTTTATTTCTTTACATAACGCCTTTAACATCATAACATGTCCCAAGGTGCTTCACAGAAGCGCAATCAGAAAAAATTTGACACCAAGCCACATAAGGCGATATTAGAACAGATGACTCAGGTAGGCTTTAAGGCGCGTCCTTGAAAGAGGAGAGAGAGGTGGAGAAGTTTCGGGAAGGAATTCCAGAGCTTGGGGCTGAGGCAGCTGAAGGCTCGGCCACCCATGATGGGGCAAAGGAAGTTGGGGATGCGCAAGAGGCCAGAGTTGGAGGAACGCAGAGATCTTGATCGATTGTCAGGCTGGAGTGGTTACAGAGATGGGGAGGGGTGAGACCATGAAGGGATTTGAACACTGGGATGAGAAATTTAAAATTGAGGCATTGCCAGACGAGCACAGGGGTGACTGGTGAACGGGACGGTGCGAGTTAGGATACCGGGCAGCAGAGTTTTGTATGAGCTCAAATAACACTCCGTGCAGACCCTGTGTGTAAGTGTAAGCCGAAATAGACTCGCTGTGTTCAATTATCAGACGTGTGCAAGTGTCTTCACCAAAACCTGGTCGGATTATGTTGGAAAGTGGCCCTTTTCCCCACTCTTAATTCAGATTGTCTGTACCCATCGGGATGGAGAGCGGGTGTACAGTGACTGACAATTTAATGGTAGCTGGAGATGAAATCAGGGCAGGGAGTCCGCACTGAATTGAGAATTGGCTTTTAACATCATGATATTACTGGAGACGTGCAGGCACCAGAAACTGGTTCAGTTTCTCGATGAAGCACAGTACTTAATGACTTAAACAGCATTTCCTTTTTTTTAATGGAACGGTTGACTTTTCTGCAATTCTTTTGCATTTGTCAAGTAGCATTTCACATTGTAAAATGAATCTGAAGTCCTTCTGGGAATTGCTCGTTTAGAGCGAATGGAGCATTTTAATACTTTCATTTCTGTGGCGCTTGATCACTTCTCAAACATTTCACACAGTGAATGACTTGTGGAGTGCAGTGACTGTCGTATGACAATGATTACATTTTGTTGGCCCTGCATATTTATATAAACACTTCTTTTTACAGTTTTTGATTCTTTTTGCTAGTGGGGAGGGAGGTTATAGGTAATTGAAAGCCAATACCTCTAAATGTTGCCTGGCTGTGAAATGTCGTATTTGAAATCGGTAAGATTTAATCATGCTAATATCCCCCCCCCCCCCCGCCCCCACCCCCGCATAAGTGTTTCTCGAGTATATTAAGAAAGACTTGCATTTCATACAGCATCTTTTATGACCTCGGGACGTCCCAAAGTGCTTTACAGCCAATGAAGTACATTTGAAGTGTGGTCACTGTTGTAATGGAGGAAACACGCAGCCAATTTGTGCACAGCACGCTCCCACAAATAGCAATGAGATAATGACCAGACCATCTGTTTTTATGGAGTCGGCCATTTAGAGGAGAAATTTCTTCACTGAAAGGGTTGGGAATCTTTGGAATTCTCTACTCCCAGAGGGCTGTGGATGCTCCGTCGTTGGATGTATTCAAGACGGAGATCGATTAGATTTTTGGATACTAAGAGACTCGAGGGATATGGGGATAGTGCGGGCAGGTGGAGTTGAAGTAGAAGATCAGCCATGGTTTCATTGGATGGCGGAGCAGGCTCAACGGGCCGAATGGCCGACTCCTGCTCCTATTTCTTGTGTTCTAGTGAGGTTGGTTAAGGGATAAATATAGCCCATGAAACCAGGGAGAACTCCCCTGCTCTTCTTCGAAATAGTGCCATGGGATCTTTCACATCCACCTGAGAGAGCAGACGGGGCCTCGGTTTAACGTTTCTTCGAAAGACGGCAACTCCGACAGTGCAGCACTCCCTCAGCACTGCACTGGAGTGTCGGCCTAGATTTTTGTGCTCAAGTCTCTGGAGTGGGACTTGAACCCACGACCTTCTGACAGAGGGAAGTGCTACCCACTGAGCCGCGGCTGACACCTTCTGTATAAGTTTGTTCAGAAGCTGTAGTTTATCCAGTTGTTAACCCAGGAGAGACTGATCAAATTTTCGACAGTTGCTGGTTCTCCCCACAGATCACCTCTGTGTTTGGTTTAAATGTTCTAACGTTGAGAAAACCTCTCCTCTGTCGTCCAGCTCTGTGGGACCACCGTTCCTTGACTTCACTCCTACCTGTCCCAAAATACCCGCATGTCTCTTCAAATTGGCTTCTCTTTCCGCCACCGCATGCTCGCCATCACCCCTGTGATCGCTGAGCTACATTGGCTCCTGGTCCAGCAACACGCTGAATTAAAAGTTCTCCTCCTTATGTTCAAATCCTTCCATGGTCTCGCCCCCCCCTTATCTCTGTAACCTCCTTCAGCCCTACAACCCTCCCAAATCTCTGTGCTCCTCCAATTCTGGCCTTTTTTGCATCTGTTTTCCTTCGCCCCACAATTGGTGGCCTTGCTTTTAGCTGTCCAGGCCCTCCGCTCTGGAACACACACTCTACACTTCTCCACCTCTCTCTCTCTTTCCTCCTTTTAAGGTGCTGCTTAAAACTTAACTCTTTGACCAAACTTTTGGCCACTTGTCCCAATATCTCCTTAATTGGCTCGGTGTCAAATTTTGTCTGAAAGCTCCTGTGATGCGCCTTGGGACGTTTTACTATGTTAAAGGTGCTATATAAATGCAGGTGGTTGTTGTTGGAAGTGCCCCAATGTTCCATCCTCGGCCCCTTCCTTTTGCTCATTTGCATATTGCAGATTGACAGGATGATCTAGAGATGTGGGTGTCAGCTCCCATGTGTGTGCCGACAACACCCAGTTCTACTGCTCCACCAGCACCACGTCGAATTGCTCATCTGACTTCAATTCGTGGATGAGTTAGAACCTTCTCCAGTTGAACATTGGGAAGACCCAGACCATTCAATTCAGCTCCCACCAAATCTCTGTAGCCTTGCCCCCCAACTCCCAGTGCTCGGGCTGAACCAGATGTTGAAGGACCTAATTTTCTTGTTTGAATCCTGAGCTGAGCTGCAAACCCTATATATTAATCCATTGCCAAGACTGCAAAATCACCTGCCTTCCACCTTTCCTTCCCTCCAGAATCGACTTTTCTGACACTAGAGCCACCAGTACTATAACTCCTCCAAGTTCCACTGCCCGCCTGTTCCCTGCACACCCATTACTCCTATTCTTGCCAACCTCCATTGGATCCCTGTCCCCAATGCATTGAAATCAAAATCCTCTTGCCTGTCTACACATCTCTTCATGGCCTCACCATACCTAGGCAACCTTCTCCAGTCCTTCGTTCCTGACTATTCCTTTCATTTTTCCACTGCCCCCCACCCCTCCCCTCCACTCTGCTCCTCTATCAGTGGCAAAGATTCCAGCCATCTCAGTCTTACTATCTTTGGGGGGAATCCGTCCCTGAATCTCTCTGCCTTGCTGCTCCTTTCATGTTCCTTTTATTGTTTAAAAAAAAAACACACTTTCCGAACTCCGAAACCTTCCTTTTATTGTTTAAAAAAAAAAACACACTCTCCGAATTCCGAAACCTATCACTTGGACCTTACTTTTGGTCAGGTCTCCAAACTGGTCTGCTATTCGCTGATATTGTTACCTCCTTCGTTTGGATGCTTACTGAGTTAAAAGGCTCTGCTTAAAACATGTGGCTAGTGAGGGTTGTTCTAACTGTTTCAGCACCTGCCATTGGCAGCCGTGCCTTGGCCCTAAACTCTGGAATTCCCTCCCTAAACCTCTCCACGCCTCTCTCCTTTTTAAGGCACTCCTTAAAACCTACCTCATTGACCGTGCACTCTCCTAATATCTCCTTTATATGGCTCCGTGTCAAATTTTGCCTGATAACGCTTCCGTGAAGCACCTTGGGATGCTTTACTACATTTAAAGGTGCTGTATAACTGCAAGTTGTTGTATAGGCTGAGAATGGGACCTGAATCACTGGCCTGCACAGGATTGCAGGTGCAATGATAAGATTTGCGAGCAATGGCCATTTACCTTGTGCCTGTCTTTTTAAAGCGGGCAATGAATTCCACGCCCCCCCCACCACCCCCCCCCTTAACCGCCTCGATGACATGGGTGTTGTAGTGCTGGCTCGGAAGCTGAGGCTGCCCTGTAAATGGGGTATTATAGTAAGCCTTGGAATAAAAGCTGTTCTCTGAATGTCATTTCATTAAAGGACTGGCATGTGGAAGACTGTATTAGCCGATCTCTCCTTATCAGTTCAGTCTGGGTTATCCTTTCCATGAGTTGGAGATGGAGCAAATCCCCTTGAATGAGGGCTGAGATATGTCCCAACTTGCACTAAGAAGGATTATGGCAGACTTTCTTAAACATCATAATTCAAAGTTCTCCACATTTTCAGGAGGTTGGGAGGGATTAGAGGCTGCTGAAAGCTGCCTTGTAAGGACGTTCATCGAGTCACCTTGGATTTTTAAAAAAACTTTTAAAGGGGCTGCATTCTGGTTAGCCTCATTATGCCTGTGTTTCAAAGCTATTAAAATCGCATGTATGCATTCAATCACAGAAACCTCACAGTGCAGATAGAGGCCATTTCGGCCCATCGAGCCTGCACCGACACATTGTTCCATTTTAACGTTCTTTACCTTTACAAACCGATTTACTCCTGTCAACAATAGTCCATTGAATAATTCAAGTCATTTCATTCATCAAAGTATGGAGTTGAAATGAGCCAAATCGTTGACCAGAGATTAGTGCTCTGTGTGGGCATCTGCTCAAGTCAGAGTGACCTTAATCTTACAACGCTACTCCTTTTTAGTCTGTAGACCCAGCAACGAGTGCAGTAACCTCCGGCGCTGATGTAGAAACGATTGTTCGCGAAAGGTCGATTTAAAAAAAAAAAAAAAGTCCCTTGCACGTCCCCATATTGCAAAATGGTGTTGGAGGCAGTTTGTCAATAATAGGTTGTGGGCCCCAAATGTCCATTGAAACTTAACTGCCCTCATTGCCAAGTGCAGGGGTTGCACTGTGTCATTCTGGTTGGACCCACTAAGGTCAGGGAGACTACAACAACAACTTGCATTTATATAGCACTTTTAACACTGTAAAATGTCCCAAGGTGCTTCAGGGGAGTGTTATCAGACAAAATGACACCGAGCCACAGAAGGAGATATTAGAACAGGTGACCAAAAACTTGGAGGCTGAGGTTTTAAGGAGGGTTTTAAAGGGAGAGAGAGTCAGGAAGGTTTAGGGAGGGAAATCCAGAGCTTAGGCCCGAGGCAGCTGAAGAGACAGATGCAAATGTTGGAGCGAAGGAAATCGGAGATGCGCAAGAGGTCAGAGCCGGAGGAGTGCAGAGATCTCGAAGGGTTGTAGGGCAGGTGGAGGTTACAGAGATGGGGAGGTGTGATGTCATGGAGGGATTTGAAAACCAGGATGAGAATTTTAAAACTGAGGTGTTGACAGACTGGGAGCCAATGTAGGTCAGCGAGCACAGAGGCGATGGGTGAAGTACAACCATTCTGTAGTAGAGCAGTGTTACACTGGTATCTATTAACAAGATTCTTGAATGCCATACAATACAGGCTTTGCCCAACCAACAGATTTCTTTTTAACAATGTGACGTTACTCAGAAGTACAGATTGTAGCAAAAATGGTGGAATGGGGAAGTAGTGGAAAGTATCAAACTGAATCTAGCAAAGGCTTGTTTGTAGTTTATCATATAAACTCGTTTTGTACTATGAATAATTTACCCCTCCTTCATTTCTGCAGATGCTCATCCTTAAAAGATGTACAAGTTTTCTATGTAACTCCCTTTATCAAAAAAAATGCCAGGTTCAGCTTTGTCTTCCCCCATATTCCTGGCAGTGTATTCATCACTCAACCTGGAAAAAGCTGAAATATTTCAGTCTTATCGTCAGATATGTCAGAACCTGGGTTGCCGGGAGATTGAGACTGCAATTAAAAGCCTCTCCTCTATGAATGGGACTTCTGAAGGCTGTAGATGAAAAACCCCGACTTATTTTGCAGGGACCCATCTGCTTGTTGTAGCTGGGTGGTCAGATAAGGACTTTGACAGCTTACATCTGTCAGGGACCTCCTCTCTCTCTATTCTGCTTTGTGTACGTGTGTGTGTGTATTCCAGCTATTCCACTTCTTGCAATTGTGAATTCTGAACTAACTTTACGAACACACAACCTCAGAATATACCAGCAACTTTAATGTCTAGAGGGCAGTTTCTATCCCTGCTCTAACATACAGAATGTCTTCTGTCTCAGCCGTGGCTCTGTGGCAGCCCTCTCGCCTCCGAGTCCGAAGATGGTGGCTTCGAATCCCACTCCAGAGATCTGAGCACAAAATCTAGGCTGACTCGCCAGTGCAGTACTGAGGGAGTGCTGCACTGTTGGTGGTGCCGCCTTTTGGGTGAGACGGAGGGCCCGTCTGCCCTCTCGGGTGGACTTCTAAGATCCCATGGGACTATTTTGAAGAAGAGCAGAGCAGTTCTGCCCAACATTTATCCCTGAACCATCATCACAAATACTTCCCTACTCTTCTTCAAAATAGTGGGATCTTTTACATCCACCTGAGCGGGCAGTCATGTCCTCGGTTTAACATCTCATCTGAAAGACGGCACCTCCGACAGTGCAGCACTCCCTCAGTACTGTACTGGGAGTGTCAGCCTAGATTTTTGTGTTCAAGTCTCTGGAGTGGGAACTTGAACTCACAACTGAGGTGAGAAAGTGCTACAAACTGAACCACAGATTATGAGCTGAGATGGGGGATGGTTTTGATATGACATAGTGCAGCCCAGTGTTTGGTCAGCAATGAAGTCAGGCGAGTTAAATTAATCTTTTGGCTTTAGCCAAGTGGTAGCTTGCTGATCAGAAACTTGGCCAGCTGGTTTGTCCTTCACTGGGAACGCAGGCTTTATAGATCACTCGCGAGTGTTTGATGCTGCTACTGGGAGCACACTGTTAATCTGTGGGGATTGCTGGGTGGGTTGGGCACTGTGCTGTATCGGACCAGGGAGTTCCTTGATGGCTTGTCTTTGTTCAGGAATCTGTTTGAAGCGCTCCAGCAGCATTTCTACACTAAAGTAAACCACAGCAAGAATCAACCTGTAGTTTAAATCAGAGAAAAATGTTGCAAGAGGAAAAGAGTGTCCTCCAGTCCAAAGAGCTGTGTAACTGTACTGTAGTGCTCTGATGTTAACTGAAAAGGCCCTTTTTGGTTTCCAATCAATAACGACTTGCATTTGTATAGCGCCTTTAACATCGTGAAATGTCCCAAGGCACTTCACAGGAGTGTAATCAGACCGAATTTGATATTAATAAGAAAGAAAAACTTGTATTTATATAGTGCCTTTCAAGACCACCGGACCTCCCAAAGTGCTTTACAGCCAATGAAGTACTTTTTGAAGTGTAGTCACTGTTGTAATGTGGGAAACATGGCAGCCAATTTGCGCACAGCAATGTCCCACAAACAGCAATGTGATAATGACCAGATAATCTGTTTAGTGATGTTGGTTGAAGGATAAATATTGGCCCAGGACACCGGGGAGAACTCCCCCGCTTTTCTTCAAAATAGTGCCATGGGATCTTTTACATCCACCTGAGAGAGCAGACGGGGCCTCGGTTTAACATCTTGTCCGAAAGACAGAGTGTCAGCCTAGATTTTTGTGCTCAAATCTCTAGAGTGGGACTTGAACTCACAGCCTTCTGACACCGAGGCGAGGGTGCTAGCCACTGAGCTATAGGTTTTAAGGAGCATCTGAAAGGAGGAGACTGAGGTAGAGAGATGTAGAGGTTTAGGGAGGGAATTCCAGAGCTTTGGGCCAGGACAGCTACAGGCACATTCTCCAGTGGAAGCGGGGTGGGGGGCCGGGGTGGGGGTGGGTGGGCGGGGCGGATGGACAAGAGGCCAGAGTCGGAGGACAGCCAAGTTCACAGAGGTAGTAGGGCTGGCGGAGGTTACAGAGACAGGGAGGGCAGAAGTCTCGATCGGATTTGAACGCTAGGATGAGAATTTTAAATTGGAGAAGTTGATGGACCAGGGGCAAATGTAGCCCAGTGAGCACGAGGATGATGGGATCATGCTTTTTAAAATTTTTATATTTCTTATGGTCTTATGTTCTTATGCCTGTTAAATGTCGCTAAAAGATGTTGAGGATCTTTGTGGTTCCTTTAATTCGTGATGATTCCCAGACTCCTGGTGGGAGCTCCTCATGTCGGTGCAAGTCATTCATTATACACGATGCAGTCACTCCTGGAAAATTTCCTCTAATTGCAGCTCGTAACCTCATCCTCTGCAAACTAGTTTCAACTTGATTCCAATTGGAAAGGGAAACTTCCTTCCGTTGGTTAGGAGACCGAGGTTCACTGAAGGAGTTGCTATGACTGACCACTGCTGGCTGAAACTTGGCTCCATTTCTAACCCATTCCCCAGTGTTTTAATGGAATTTGGTGTAGGGTCAGCACTTGGAATAGATTCTTCCACAAGGCCACAGTACCATGTACTCTGCTGTTACTGAATGGAATGTAAGCATTCTTAATCAATTGTATTTAGAAAGACGTTGTCTGATACGTGACTGGGACAAATATTTGGTTGCTGAATAAGATTTTCCTTTTGTCGCCCTCGCCCCCCCCTTACCGGCCACTCAATGCTTAATTTCTCTCCTAAAGGGAGTGATTCATCATGCTGCTTCTGCTCCTATGGGCACTGGCAGGCCCTCTGGCATTCTATACAGGTGGCCATTCTTTGCGAGTGGTCCATCCTCTACCCTCCGTAAACGTGAGCTCATCCAAAACTCTGCTGCCTGCTTCTTAACTCGCACCAAGTCCTGCTCCCAGTCCAACAACGCCTCAGATTTAAAATTTCTCATCCAAGTTTTTAAGTCCCTCCATGGCCTCCCCGTCCTAGCTTTACAATCTCTTCTAGCCCTAGAAAACCTCCCAGATCGCTGCGCTCCTCCAGTTCTGGCCTCTCGTGCATCCCCGATTATTATCGCTCCACCGTTGACGGCCGTGCCTTCAGCTGCCGAGGTCCTAAACCCTGGAATTCCCTCCCTAAACTTCTCCGCCTCTCTCCTTTTGCAGTCAGAATCAGGGGAATTTATAATGGGGAACAAAGAAATGGGAGACCTATTAAATACATACTTTGGTTCTGTCTTCACAAAGGAGGACACAAATAACCTCCCAGAGATGTCGGGGAACATAGGGTCTAATGACAGGGAGGAACTGATAGAAATCAGTATTTGTAGGGAAATGGTGTTAGGGAAATTGATGGGATTGAGGGCCGATAAATCCCCAGGGCCTGATAATCTACATCCTAGAGTACGTAAGGAAGTGGCCCTAGAAATAGTAGATGCATTGCTGGTCATCTTCCAAAATTCTATAGACTCTGGAACAGTTCCCATGGATTGGCGGGTAGCTAATGTTACCCCACTGTTCAAAAAGGGTGGTAGAGGGAAAACGGGGAATTATAGACCGGTAAGCCTGACATCGGTAGTGGGGAAAATGCTAGAGTCCATTATAAAGGATGTAATAGCAGAGCACTTGGAAAAAAGTGACAGGATCGGACAAAGTCAACATGGATTTACAAAAGGTAAATTGTGCTTGACTAATCTACTGGAATTTTTTGAGGATGTAACTGGTAAAATAGATAAGGGAGAACCAGTGGATGTGGTGTATTTGGATTTTCAAAAGGCTTTCGATAAGGTCCCGCATAAGAGATTAGCGTGTAAAATTAAGGCACATGGGATTGGGGGCAGGGTATTGACTTGGATAGAGAACTGGTTGGCAGACAGAAAGCAAAGAGTTGGAATAAACGGCTCTTTTTCTGAGTGGCAGGCAGTGACTAGTGAGGTACCGCAGGGATCGGTCCTTGGACCCCAGCTATTCACAATATATATTAATGATCTGGACGAGGGAACTAGATGTAATATCTCCAAGTTTGCAGACGACACACAGCTGGTTGGGCGTGTGTGCTGTGAGGAGGATGCCGAGAAACTCCAGTATGATTTGGACAGGTTGGGTGATTGGGCATAAGCATGGCAGATGCAATATAACGTGGATAAATGCGAGGTTATCCACTTTGGTGTCAAAAACAGGAAGGCAGAGTATTATCTGAATGGCAATAGACTGGGAGAAGGGGAAGTGCAATGAGACCTGGGCGTCCTTGTGCACCAGTCGCTGAAAGTAAGCATGCAGGTGCAGCAGGCGGTTAAGAAGGCAAATGGTATGTTGGCCTTCGTAGCGAGAGGGTTTGAGTACAGGAACAAGGATGTCTTGCTGCAGTTGTACAGGGCCTTGGTGAGACCACGCCTTGAGTATTGTGTGTAGTTTTGGTCGCCTTATCTGAGGAAGGATGTTCTTGCCATGGAAGGAGTGCAGCAAAGATTCACCAGGCTGATACCTGGGATGGCAGGAATGATGTATGAGGAGAGATTGGGTCGATTGGGCTTGTACTCGCTGGAGTTTAGAAGAATGAGAGGGGATATCATTGAAACTTATAAAATTCTAACAGGACTAGACAGACTAGATGCTGGAAGGATGTTCCCGATGGCGAGGGAGTCCAGAACCAGGGGTCACAGTCTAAGGATAAGGGGTAAGCCATTTAGGACAGAGATGAGGAGGAATTTCTTCACCCAGAGAGTGGTGAACCTGTGGGATTCTCTACCAAAGAAGGCAGTAGAGGCCAATTCATTAAATATATTCAAGAAGGAGTTGGATATATTTCTTAAGGCTAGGGGGATCAAGGGATATGTAGAGAAGGCAGGAACAGGGTACTGAATTTGGATGATCAGCCATGATCTCATTGAATGGCGGAGCAGGCTCGAGGGGCTGAATGGCCTACTCCTGCTCCTATCTTCTATGTTTCTATGTAAGACCCTGGGTTGCACTGCATTAAAGGTGCTATATAAATGCAAGTTGCTGTTGTTGGTCAGCAGGCTAGTTAATCGTTGGTCGAAGCTCAGCCCAATCTTTCCTTTCCTGTCGTTCACATGGCCTGCAGGGTAAGAATCAGGAGCAGGAACAGTTTTTTCTTTACATTTTCTTTCCCCTTCCCAACTCGGGGATGCTGAGCATCGGCCAATGCCATTGTAGCAGAGATCAGCTAACTGAGCACAGGCCAGGGATTGAACCTGGGACCTCCCTGCTCTCTTCAGCTTAAATATGGTGCATTTAGTCACTGGATCTGCCAGTCTGTCTTTCTCTTCTAAATTGACTCTTCACTCGCTGCGGGGCAGTTACTGTTCCAAATCAGATAAAATCCAAAAGGAGAACATTAGGCAGCCATACCATTCGAAGCACCTGTTTATTGGGTTGGAGTGAGTTGCAGGGTTTTGTCACCAGGTGACCCTACAACAACAACTATTTGTATTTATATAGCACCTTTTTAATGTAGTAAAATACCCCAAAGAGCTTTACAGGAGCGTTATCAGACTCAATTTGACACCAAGCCACATAAGGAGATATTGGGATTGGTGACCAATAGCTTGCCTGAAGAGGTGGGTTTTAAGGAGTGTATTAAAATGGAGAGAGAGGCGGAGAGGTTTATGGAGGGAATTCCAGAACTTCGTGCCTAGGAAGCCGGAGGCATGGCCGACAATGTTAATTGCTGAAACAGTTGTAACAGCCCTTGCTAGTCAAATGTCTTGGGAGTTAATTATTCCTGTTGGACTGCAATTATTCCTGTTGGACTGCAAACTTGCTTTACATTAGCAAGTGTTATCGGTCACCAATTGAGCTCATAGATTGAGAAAAGCCACTTTGATGCGATGTGTGGGAACTGCTGGCATCTGTGGAACAGTACCCACAATGAGTGACTGCCTTGAGGAGGGCTGAAGGAAACGACACTGGGGGACGGGGAGTATTGTTGACATTTTAATAGAAAAAAATATTGAAAAAGGAAAGCTGTAAGGAAGATGGTGAGAACATGAGCTGAGTGGAATGCAGTGCATCCAAAAGGGAGGAAGTCAAGATTTGGAGATGGGTGGCAAGGTTTAATTTTTCCAAAAAGCTACTTGCCTATGGTGAGCTAGCAGGAGGCATTTCAACCCATGGCATCAGGTGATGTCAGCCATCTGTACATGGGCACTATTGTACAGTGCCATGGCCAAACCTTTTGCCAATTCTTGGATCGGCCAGAGTTTTGATCGCTTAAAGGGGTCAGATAGAAACTTCACAGATTTTGATCCCCCAAATTGGCCTGGGGTTAGTGTCTGGGTTTTCACCTCTCCCAGGAGATCACATGGTGTTGGGTAGGATGGGGAGTGTCTATATTGTGATGTGCAAAGCACCGCAATTGTGTGACAGGCTGGATGGACCGGAGGGTCTTTTCCTGTCTGTCATTGTTCGTAAGAAACTAAATACTAAGGGGGGGAAAATTGGGTTGCTTTACGCCCTAAGAGGGTGCTAACTGGGCGCAAAGCAACTAGCGCCCGGGCGCAGTGCCGCCCACACCTCCTGCGAAATTCAGCGGGAGGTTAGTGGCGGCGCTAACTGGTAGAGCCCGGCGGTGCTGCGCCGCCGGCGATGATATCATCGCTGTGCGCAGCACCCCGGCCGCGATCTTTGGGAGCGTCCCCTGACTTACCACCGGGCGCTATGTCCGACGGGATCAGGGGGGCCTGCCTACAGCTGGGGAGACGCTACTTAAAGGCGAGGTGCGGGGTGGCCATTTTTGTTGCTTGCCGCCCCGCATCTGCCTGTGCTCCCGTCCCCGGTCTCCTGAACCGCACCCCCTGCCAGGCGGAGTGCTGGCTGTGCTCCAACTGGGCCCCGGGTTGTGCTGCGCAAGGCCCCTCCCCTTTAAGAAGGGGAGGAAAGCCAGCAATACCGCGGCGCGACGCTGCGGCACGTAGCGCCACGATATTGACTCTCGGCGCCCCAAGAGGGATGCAGGGTGCTTCCAGTAGCTTCCCTCTTGGGGCGCAACCACTCCATTTCTGGCGCGGGGGCGCTGATCTTTCCGGGGCACTAAAAGTAGCACCCCGGCAAAGTTATTAATTATTAGCCCTAAATATTTGCCCCGTTTCATGTGGTAGATAATTCCAAAGACTTGAGGGGTTTTTGAAATAACATGAGCGGACAGTTGGTGCTGTGGAGGAGTGATCTTTGGGAAGAGTGGTCTTTTTTGTTCATTTGACAGCTCTTTTATGGGTGACATAAAGCAGGGGCAAAAATTTAAACCTTGTAAAGATACTGTGCATTTTTAAGATGTGCTTGTTACCATAGTGCAGGATCTTTGTGAAGGGTTAAAGGTAATTTGTGTCACTCACTGAAAAGCACTGGGAGTGGTGACTTCAAGATAGCCTGCTTGTTTAGCGACACTGCATTCTTCCTCCGTGTAAATGCGGGCCTTCTGTAAACTACTTCGCAACCGCAGTTTTAACGTGTGTTACCCCTACTGACGCCATACATAACGTGACCTAAGTACTCAAAAGCTTGACCTTCAAAGAGAATTTGCTTTGAAGCTGTCCTGTACTTCACGAAGCAATGGACTGAAATTTCAATATGCGGCTCCTCTTCATAGAAGGGAGACAATGCTGGCAAATTAACCGAGAGTTACTATCATTGAAAAGCTACCATGAAACTTAGGAGAGCCTTTTATTTGCCCCAGTATCCCCAGATGGGAACAAAAAGCTTTACGGTAAGTGCCCTGGGGTACCAGAAATATGATAAACAAATAATAAATAGTCCGGCACAATAGAGCGCTATTGCACACAATAATTAACTCCATAATGGGATTGTGAGCATGAATTATCGGCTCTAAACCTTGTGGTTCCCACTGGTCATAGAAGGCCACGCGTGTACAATTAGGCACCACATGTTACATTTCTAGGGCCGCCCAGGCAAGACCGTAGAAAAGAGGCAGGCAACTAGAGCGATCACCCCATGGGGCTTGCCCATCCTGGACCAGCAAATTACTGTTTTAGCCAGGCCCTAGTGATCAGTGAATACGAGAAGATCCTCCAACTTACCTGCCCCTACCCCCCCACCCCGCACCGGGACCCAAGGTTAAGAGCATGGGGCTAAAGTGCACCAAAAGTGGAGGAGCAACCCCTTCAGGTAACTATACAGGGGCCGCAACCTCTCGCACTGTACGTACACATGGACCATGGTTTCTGCTAGGCCGCAAAAATCAGACATTATCTAAAGTGTCCATTGTTGATTCTTTTGGAAGATTTGACTGTTTGGTGATGAGAATTTATTCCTTTGCTAAACCTAAAGGTGCTGCAGAGAAAGGGTTGGCAAATGAGCAGTTGCATTATTGATGGGGTAGACAGCGAGAAACTGTTTCCTTTGGTGGGGGAGTCTAGAACAAGGGGGCGTAACTGAGATTGATAGATTTTGGTTAAGTAAGGGTTGTGGAACCAACACGGGTAAATGGAGTTGAGATTATAGATCAGCCATGATCTAAATAAATGGCGGAACAGGCTCGAGGGGCCTCAATGTCCTCCTCCTGTTCCTATATCCCATTGGGCAATTCCCGTGACCCAAGTCACAGAAGAGTGACCTTTCTGCACCGGATCCCTGTGTCTGCGAGCACCCCCCCCCCCCCCCCCTTTATTCAAACTATGGTTGTCAATTCTGGTTGGACATATTCCTGGAGGTTTTATTATGCAATCTCCTGCCTCCAACCGCCCCGCCCCCACACTCCTGCCATTGGTCGCCCGACATGCCCATCCTGATAGCCTTCCCCCCCACCAATTGGAAAGCAAACAGACTCTTCAGTACCTGATTGGATGATTGACTGTGTCAAACCATCTCTTCTCAGTCTCCAATATTTCTATAACTAATAACTGAAAGTAGTCAAAGAAAATGAAAGAATACGTTTTTTTAATGGCCCTATGACTATTATCCCGGATTTCTCGCAGCAGTGACCTGGAGATTAATCTTCAATTCCTGGAGGGTTGGTAACCCTTATCCCAATGCAAGAATCACAAACCCAGGAAGTTGTGGGTCTACAATTCTGGCATTGGAGGGGTGAAAGGGAGCCAGTTTCAGCACTGCAAGTGTGAGAGGCCGGCTCAAGGAACCGGCTCGGTCACAACCCGAGCTGCAGAATGTAATCTGTAAACACAGTTTTGTTCCCTGTTGGTTTTCACTCTGTCTGGCAGTGCTATAGAAAGAAGAAGAAAGAACAAACTTTTATTTCTGTGACGCCTTTCATGACCTTGGGACATCCCAAAGCGCTTTGAAGTATTTTTGACGTGTAGTCACTGTAGGAAACACAGCAGCCAAAATTGCGCACAGCAAGCTCCTACAAACAGCAATGTGATGATGTAATCTGACTTTTTTAGTGATGTTGGTTAAGGATTAAATAGGATTGGACACTAGGATAACTCCCCTGCTCTCCTTCGAAATAGTGCCATGGGATCTTTTACGTCCACCTGAGAGGGTAGACGGGGCCTCGGTTTAATGTCTCATCTGAAAGACGGCACCGCCGACAGAGCAGCACTCCCTCAGTACTGCAGTGGGAGTATCGGCCTGGATTTTGTGCTCCGGTCTCTAGAGTGGGACTTGAACCCACAACTTACTGATGCAGGTGAGAATGCGACCCACTGAGGCACGGCTAACACATATAGAAGTAAAGAGCAGTGTAGTTCTCGACAACGATTACGATCTGATTGTTTGCAAGTGTCCTCGAGTGTAAAGATTTGTGCTTGGGAGTCTGCTGATGCCTGTCCTGTATCCTGCACATTGAACACGGAGCAGATTGCTATCCTAACATTGGTTTGACCTCGCTCCTCCTGTGCAAAGTTAGAAAGCTGACAAGATTTATTAAACTGTGAAAACGTTCTTTTTTTAAAAAATAAACCAAGTCAGTCCCTTTATGTGGCCTTGTGGCCAAAACCAACTGGTCGTCTCCCGAAGGAATTAATGGAAATTCTTCAAATTCTTAGGAGCAAAAGGGTGAAAGAGAAATGGAATCCCTGGGGGATGCAGCAATTTGGAGGTTAAATTTAAACTGTCAGTCTTTGCTGCTGATTCTTTTTAGTGGGATCTGAAAGGACTCCCGACTACAATGCCCCTGTTCATCTGCCTGTGCATGTTATGTGCGTCTATTAATGAGATGGACCAGCTAGCCAGGATGAATCTATACAATTCGTGAATAATGGGATTCCAAAACCTCCCAACCTTTTCAAGTGTTGCGGTCACACAAGAAAACTGGAATCTGCAGAAAAACTCACTTGAAACATACCTCTCCGTGAATATCCTGCCCAGTGTGGGGGGGGGGGGGGGAAATGGGCTTTTCCGGGAATCGTTCTGATGTCCTTGCAGCAAATGGGAGGCAAGTGCTTTGCAAATCAGTATTGACTGAAGTCGGTGGGTGTGGAGGCATCCAAGATTATCAAGGCAGGAAAACTTTTCATTCTTTCCCAAAGTTGTGACTTGCGGTGGGCTACCAGTCCATCTACTACTATTCCCAAGTAGCTAAACTTGGCGTGCGAGCCTAAATGTTGCGTGTTGGGGAAACTATTTGACCATGAGCGGGAGGCATCACAACTGAACCTGATGTCCACGTGGACACACGTTCTGGTTCAGGCGAGCACCGTCTGACCCTCTCTACATGTTGTTGAGGATGGATGACTAAGCAAATTAAGAAAGCCCATCCACCTCCCCATGACCTTTAATGGCACCACCATTGCCAAATCCCCAATCATCAACATCCTGGGGGCGGGGGGGGGGGGGGGGGGGGGGGAAGTCACCATTGACCAGAAGCTGAACTGGACCAGCCGTAACAGCACTGGCTACAAGAGCAAAAACGAGACTGGATGCTCTGGGATGAGTGGCTCACCTGACCCTTCAAAGCCTCTCCACCATCTACAAGGCTGAAGTCAGGAAGCTAAGCACCATCTGGGACAGAGTAGTTTGCTTGATTGGTGCTTCTACCACTGGACTTGTTCTTATTGGTGGGAGAGGGTGGATACCAAGAGCAGCAATGTTGTGGGAAGACCATTATTTGAAAATTCCCCTCCAAGTCACATGCCATTTTTCATCTGGTCGGAATCCTGGAATTCCCCAGTCCCCACCTAACAGCATTGTGGGAGCACCGTCACCACATGGACTGCAGCGGTTCACAAAGAAGGCTCCACCACCTGCTTGAGGGAGACGAGGGATGGGCAATGAATGTGGCCTTGTCAACGACATCCTAAGTTGTGCACTGTGTAGATATTAAAACTTCCTATTACTGAACTGTTCGGAGTGGCTGTAGAGATTAGCCCAAGGCTGCTGGAAATGTGGAACCTACTTGGCCTCTGTTATGGGGAGGATCCCACAGCCTTGGTAGAACAAGTTAAGCACGGTGTGTGCAAACTTCCATATGTAGATTTTTTTTTTTTTTTAACTTGTCATTTTTGTATTTGGGATAGTTTCCCTTTAATTTCAGGCAGACCCTATGGAGAAGGCTAAGAGGATAGTGCTGAGTGGAGCAGAGAAACCCCCCAAGTTATCAGGAATGAAGGACATCAGTTAAGCAGAGAGACTAGAGAAGCTGGGATTGTTCTCCTTCGAGCAGAGTAGGTTAAGGAGCGATTTGATAGAAGTGTTCAAAATTATGAGGAACGGCCTCCGTGTTAGATGATTCTGATTCTTTGATTCTAACCTCAGCATTTCTTCTCCTTCCTGGTCATCAGACCATCTTATTTGCATATTTTTCAAACTTTCCCCTAATCACAAAAGCCCCCTTAATAGTTGTAGGCACCCCTCCCTCGGTCCACTAGATGGCTACGAGCTACATCGTCTGATGCTGATGCATACAGATCAGGAAAGTCCAAGTTTAACGTCTGGTCAAATGAGCATGGAGTAAGCTGTCCTTCGCAGCTCCAGGGCTCGGGAAGGGATAATCTCAGCCAAGGTCTCTTCTGTTCAGCAGTCTGTGCTGGAGGACGGTTAAATTCAATGGCCTAGAAATTCAGTCGCGTTTGTGCCCACTTAGGGGCGAAAGAGTGGGTTGCGCCGGAAGTTTTTTAGTGCCCGAAATTAAGTTGGTCCCTAACAGCGGCGTTAGCCGGTAGCGCTGCGCCGGCACCGATGACGTCATCGGTGTGCGCAGCGCCCCGGTTCCAACACGATTCCGTGCCGAAGGCCAAATTCAGTTGCGGCCGCCTCGCCCGCAGCGGCCGCAAACAACGTTTGAAAAACGGGGCCTTGCAGCTCCGAGAGGCCGGCGCATAAAGGTGGAGGGGCGGCCGGCCGCTTTCCCGGTGGCCGCATGGCCGCACCTCCCTCCCCGGACTCCTGCACCACCCCCCCGCGGCATTGCTGTCTGACTCCCGCGAGCCCGGCACTTCTCCGTGGTGCCGGGCTCATTTGCCGGGGGAATCCAGCGGCGATCTCACGGCTGCAGGCAGCTCCTCCTTAAGAGAAGGAGGAGGCCTGCAGTACCCCAGCCTGCCGCACCGCATCGGGTGGCGCAGCGGCAGCTGGATGCCTGAAATAGACTTTCATCGCCCCAAGCGAGGCGGCCAAACCCTGCAATAGCGCCCGCCTCCGTCTTGGCCCGTCGCAACTGAATTTCAGGCGGGCGCTACGGGAATCCGGGCGAGCGCTAAATTTCGGGCGCTAAAGACCTGGCGGGGCCTTACTGAATTTCTAGGCCAATGGATGTCGGATGAGGAGAGGATCAGCATTGGCTGTTGATGGGCCTCCGTTGTGGAAGAAGCCATTCTGTTCAGACACCTGAGCCTGAAAAAAGTCCATTTTGAGAGAGAGGTGCTAGAGCCGTGGGCAATGCCCATTGAGCAAGACCCCACCAGGAGCGCTGATGGACAATTCATTGATTGCTGAGTCCCTGCGATTTGAGGACACTTTTATCTCGGCAAGAAAAGAAAGACTTGCATTTCTATAGCGCCTTTCACGACTTCAGAACATCCTAAAGCGCTTCACAGCCAATGAAGTACTTTGTTGAAGTGTAGTCACTGTTGTAATGTAGGAAATGGCAGCAGCCAATGTGCGCACAGCAAGCTCCCACAATCAGCTATGTGATCATGACCAGGTAATCTGTTTTTAGTGATCTTGATTGTGGGATAAATGTTGGCCAGGAAACTGGGGAGAACTCACCTGCTCTTCGAAATGGTGCCCTGGGATCTTTTGCGTTCACCTGAGAGCGCAGACGGGGCCTCGGTTTAACGTCTCATCCGAAAGACAGCACCTCCGACAGTGCAGCACTCCCTCAGCATTGCACCGGGAGTGTCAGCCTAGATTTATGTGCTCAAATCTCTGGAGTGGGGCTTGATCCCACAACAAAGGCTGTCGTTTTATATATTTGAGGTTACAGGTGTCTTCAGCTAAAGATTAATTCAGCATTTTGTTGCTTTTTATTTAAAAAAAAAATATGTTTGGATTAACTCCAAAAGGATGTATTTTGAGGAAACTGCATCTTTTAATTTTTATTTATAATTCTGGTGCTCTGCCAAGACCCGAAGAAGCTGAGGTTTAAATTGCAGTCAGAAGCTGCCTTTATTTGTTTCATAAACCTTTTCAAGCTCACTTCAAAGGTGATGTGAAAGACAGCCATGGGATTCACGTACAGATCTGTGCTGCTTTGATATCTGCTTAAGTGAATATTACTCGAGAGGTGTGCGACTGTGCCGAATGTTCTGGTTCCTCGCACTCTCACTGTAAATGTACGGGGTTCAAAAGGAAAAAGTGCAAGTCTACAAATACATAACTGTTCTGTCAACATCTATTCAGCTCATTTACAGTAAAGTAACTTTGTTATCAATAAAACTGCAGATCAGATTCAGATTTGATCTCCTTTATTCTCTCCTCTCCTCTTCTCCATGGCTCAGTGAGTAGCACTCTCACTTCCTGAGTCAGAAGGTTGTGGGTTCAAGTCCCGCTCCAGAGACTGGAGCACAAAATCAAAGCTGACACTCCCAGTGCAGTGCTGAGGAAGCACTGCACTGTCGGAGGTGCCGTCTTTGAGATGCTCCGTTAAACTGAAGCCCTGTCTGCCATCTCGGGTGGACATAAAAGATCCCACAGCACTATTTCATAGAAGAGCAGAGAGTTCTCCTCAGCGAGGTGGCCAGTATTTATCACTCAACCAACATAGCTTTAAAAAAAAACTGGGTCGTTATCACCTTGCTGTTTGTGGGAGCTTGCTGCCGCATTTCCTCCATTACAACAGTGACTACACTTCAAATGTACTTCATTGGCTGTAATGTGGCTTGGGACATCCTGAGGTCTTAAAGTGCTATAGCAATACAAGTCTTTCTCTCCTCTCCTTTTGCTTTCCTCTTTTTTTCTCTCTTTCTGTCGCTGCCTCTTGCTTGCTCTGTCGCTCCCGCTCGCTCTGTCCCCCTCCTTTCTCGATCTTTCCTGCCTGGCCTGTTGCCGCTGCCTGATTACAGCAGGGTAGCTGAGATGCCAACATGAATGGGTGGGCGATCTAACCAGTGTTGTGTGCTGCACTGACCTGCCATGCCATGGAAACACCTGGTGCAGTGCCACATTGCCACCTCACTTTGCTCACACACAAAAGTGATTATAATCAGAAACCAGGTCCATCAAAAAATCTCTTCTTCACAGTGAGTTAACAAACCACTTCCCCTGGACATGTGACTGTTTGAGGAATAGTTAGTGAGACCAACATTGTTTAATATCACTGAAAGAAAGACAGACTTACATTTATACAGTGCCTTCCATGACATCAGGATGTCCCAAAGCGCTTTACAGCCAACGAAGTACTTTTGAAGTGTAGTCACTGTTGTAATGTAGGAAATGCGGCAGCCAACTTGATTGGGCCTATACTCATTGGAGTTTAGAAGAATGAGGTGATCTTATTGAAACATGTAAGATTCTGAGGGGGTTAAACAGGGTGGATGCTGAGAGGATGTTTCCTCTCGTGGGGGAATCTAGAACGAGGGGGCATAGTTTCAGGATAAGGGGTTGCCCCTTTAAGACGGAGAGGAGGAGGAATTTCTTCTGAGGTTCGTGAATCTTTGGAATTCTTTACCCCAGACAGCTGTGGAAGCTGAGTCATTGAATATATTCAAGGCTGAGATAGATAAACTTTTAAGCAACAGGGGAGTCAAGGGTTATAGGGAACAGGCAGGAAAGTGGAGTTGAAGCCAAAATTGGATCAGCCATTATCTCATTAAATGGCGGAGCAAGCTCGAGGGGCCGAATGGCCTGTTCCTGCTCCTATTTCTTATTTTCTTATGTTCTTAACTTGCGCACAGCAAGGTCCCACAAACAGCAATGTGATAATGACCAGATCATCTGTTTTGGTGATGCTGGCTGAGGGATAAATATTGACCAGGACACCGGGGAGAACTCCCCCGCTCTCCTTCAAAATAATGCGGTTTAATGTCTGATCCAAAAGGCGGCACCTCCGACAGTGCAGCACTCCCTCAGTATTGCACTGGGAGCATCAGCCTAGATTTTGTGCTCCAGTCTCTGGAGTAGGACTTGAACCCACGACCTTCTGGCTCCAAGGCGAGCCTGCTACCCACTGAACCACGGCTGACACCTAACGTTTAAGCAAGAGTTTATACTATCCTGCCCTTAGAAAAACTTGGGAGTGATGGAGTAATATGCAGAGGAAATTACTTAGACGGGCAAAGAATTTTGTAGCTGCAAGCTATAAGTACATGTGAAGACAGGCCGTGGTGTTTAGTGTCAGATATCAGCTCTTTGTATTCTGCTTTTGAACAACCCTGCCTGAGTGTGCAAAATTCTGGCTGAACAGGTTAAGTTCTGCCTGTGGCTGGATCGTCAACTTAGCCCCGCTCTCGCCAACCCCCCCCACCCCAGCTCCCTTTTCGCGGGCCTGACCTGTGACTGCTCCAGATTGCCACAGCCCCTGTTATCCCCCATTTTTATGTTGATGTTTATTTTCTTTCCCCAGAAATGCTTCTCTTAATGCGCTCAGTATTAAATTCACCATGTTGCTGTTGTTTGACCCACATTAGGCTGGCCGTGAGGAACTTATCAGCTGTGGCTGAGTCAGAAGGTCGTGGGTTCAGGTCCCACTCCAGACGCTTGAGCACAAAATCTAGGCTATCGTTCCAGTGCAGTCCTGAGGGAGTGCTGCACTGTTGGAGGGCGCCTTCTTTTGGATGAGATGTTAAACCGAGGCCCCGTCTGCTCTCTCAGGTGGACATTCAAGATCCCATGGCCGCTATTTTGAAGAAGAGAAGGGGGAGTTCTCCACAGTGTTCTGGCCAATATTTATCCCTCAACTAGCATCACCTTTTTAAAAAAAAAAAAAAAAAAAAAATCTGGTCATTTATCACAGTGCTGTTTGTGAGCATTTGCTGTGTGCAAATTGGCTGCCGTGCTTCCTACATTATAACCGCGACTACACTTCAGAAAAAGTACTTCGTTGGCTGTGAAGTGCTTTGGGACACCGAGGTTGTGAAACGCGCTGTAGAAATGCAATTCTTTATCTTTCCAGCGAGGCAGACAGCAGCTCCGTTACAAAAAAGCAAGCTAGTGAAGTGAGAGATTTGCAGGAGCTTGCAAACGATTAAATCTAAAATTAAGTTGTCAATCGTATCAGGAATTTTGCAAATTGTAGATCAAAAACAGCCAATTTGCTGTACTTTGTACTGCAGCACCAAGACCCTTAATTTAGCGAGTTTGCACCAAACAACAACAAATGATTAACGTATATTTTGCTCAAAGGTACTTGGACATCTAACACATCAGTCGGTGTCTGGTTGAAGATGGGCCAAGATTGGGACTGCATTTTGTCCAGGCATTGTTGAGGTGTGAAGTAGCTCACTGGCTTAACCTTGTCAGAAATTATTTATGGGGAGGCTGGTATACTGGAATTCAGCTATTTTCTTATCTTCATCCCAATCTCAACATGGTCCATTTCAGTCATGTGCTGTGCAGTACAGGAATGTCGCAGTCTCAATATTTGCAGTCTGGGTTTTCCACTAGGTGAGAAACTTTACTTTTTAAAAAAATCACAGTTTAGCCTGAGTCAGTTGGTCGCACTCTTGTCTCTGAGTCAGAAGGTCGTGGGTTCGTAGTCCCACTCCAGAGACTTGAGCACATAATCCAGGCTGACACTCCCAGTGCAGTGCTGAGGGAGTGCTGCACTGTCTCTGAGGTGTTGTCTTCCAAATGAGACATTAAACCGAGGCCCCATCTGCTCTCTCAGGTGGACATAAAAGAGCCCATGGCCACTATTTCGAAGAGCAGGGAGAAGTTCACCCGATGTCCTGGCCAATATTTATTCTTCAGACAATACCTAAAAATAGATTCTGGTCGTTATCATATTGCTGCTCTTTTTCTCAAAATAACGCCACAGTTTAACGTCTCATCCAAAAGATAATCCAGAACTTCGGGTCTCCACGGGTGAGTACGCACTGGGTACTCACCCATAGGCCCAATGGAAGTGCCGGTTTCCTGCATGCACTGCGCATGCGCGGGAAACCGGCACTTCCGTTCCCCTGAAAGAAGGGGTTCAGAGGTGGGACGCGTGCGCAGGAGAGGCTGCGCGTGCGCAGGAGAGGCTGCGCGTGCGCATCGAACTTGCGTTTTTTTTGCAGGTTTTCCCAGGAGGGCAAGTCTCCAGAATTTACACATTTAAAAAGCAGGCGTAAGGCGTAAGGCCTGCTTTTTACAAGGTAAGTGGTGAATTAATTAAAATTAAAACATTTTTTCCACAAGTCTATTATTTTTAAATACTTTAAAGCAAGGTAAGTTTATTTTTCGCCCTGTTAGAAAATAAAATTATTTTTTTCAAAAATTTAAATTATTGTTTAAAATAGTTATTTCATGTAATTTATAGTTTATTTAAAAAATGTGATGTTTTTTAAAATTTATTTGAAGATTTAGTGATGTTTTGGGGCCGTAGTATTTATAAGTTTTGACAGCCCTGCCTGTCAAACTTATGAATAGGCATTTCCCTGCTCCGATTGGCTCCCCATGGCCCACGTGATCCCAGGGGACGCATCGAACTAACTGCGCCCCTGGGATACGCAAGCACTGCGCGCCGGCAGTTGGAGCAGGCCCAGGATCGGAATTCCACGGGAGCCCACAGCACAATGGCCGGCGCGCAAGATAAGTGTAGGTCGGGTGCTTACACCCGCGGGAAGCCCCCGACCTGAATTTCTGGGCCAATGTGTTCAAGTCTGTGGAGCGTAGGCTTCCCAACTCTGGTTGGCGGCATTCCTGGAGGTTTGATCACGTGACATTCTGACCACATGACATCTGACCGTGAGATTCCCAATCACCTAACTACGAATATTATTGCATTTATCTTTTCAAGTTTGGGTCTTTGTAGTTGAGAATTTTTAATTTTTTTTTCGTGTGGTTTCATGCCAGTAGCTGTTGTGCGACAAATTCTCCGAACCAGGAGGCCACCCATGAGCAGCTGAAGAGGGAAAACCCGAGGGTGGAGTGTGGTGGAGGAAAGCGGGGAAACTGGGGGCGGGGGTGTGGGAACAGAGGGGCAAACCGAGAGGGGGGTGACCTCGGGGAAACCAGAGGAGGGAGGAAATTTGATTCCACTGGTAACTAATGTAATTCACTGAAATAGTGCTGGTCACTAATAGTAATACTGGTAAAACTCCGATTCCCATCATAAGGAACAGTAATACTCAGAGTCTATAGGTAACTGGTTCGAATTGGTTTAACGCCCCTATGTCCTGCCTGTAACTAGTAGTAATCCTATAACCCGCTAAAGTTCACCCTGAAACTTCAGCCAGAATCCACCTCCACTGCACAAGGTGCGGTCAGGCTCCTCAGTCGATGCCACTTTTAGTAGGCCCGATCTCTCTCCCTATCTCCTTGGGCACTGGTTTGGACTCTGGTTCTGTGTGAAAGTGAAGTGCTGTGTGCGCTTTTTTATCAAAGTCCTGCCATCTGCACGAAATTGAGGCGGTTGCAATATTTGTCATCCCTGTACAGGCTCCACTTGAAGTTTTTAGTGCAGGGCAGGTCTAATGTAAACATCTCCTTGGTAGACCTTTATCAGGAATGAGGTTTTACGAGCAAGAAGATTTCAAATTCTAATGGGATTGCAATGTGTGTCCAAATATTTAGATTGTACTTCCCTGGAGTGTGGTAATGAGCTCAGTAAACGGTAACACTAAGCTTCGAGCCATGTCAGTCAGTTGGGAATATTGTGAACTTAGCACAAATATAGCGTCTGTCAAGAGAATGGTTTTTATGAATGAGACGTATAAATAGATGTTGATGGGTAACAGCACTGTGCGACACTGAGTGATATACATTACTTAACTCCCAGGTTCCATCTTGGTCTGGGCTAATTTAGCCGGTTAGTGGCAATTATGCATTAGTTTGACTTAATGGCACCAGCCTTTAGTTAGTGGGTGGGGGGAACTGGGCAGGGATCCCAATCCTGATCGCAGTTCCTGCTGCTGGAAAATGTTGGTGTGAGGAGAAGGTTGGACTTGTGTGAAGTGATGCATTTTGGTAGGGAGAACGAGGAGAGGCAATATAAACTATAAAGGGTACAATCCTGAAGGGTGTGCACGAACAGAAAGACCTGGGGGTATATGTGCACAAATCGTTGAAGGTGGCAGGGCAGGTTGAGAAAGCAGTTAAAAAAGCACACGGGATCCTGGGCTTCATAAATAGAGGCACAGAGTACAAAAGTGTAGAAATTATGAGGAACCTTTATAAAACATTGGTTCAGCCCCAACTGGAGTACTGTGTCCAATTCTGGGCACCACACTCTAGGAAGGATGTGAAGGCCTTGGAGAGGGTGCAGAAAAGATTTACGAGAATGATTGCAGGGATGAGGGACTTCAGTTACGTGGATAGACTGGAGAAGCTGGGGTTGTTCTCCTTGGAGCAGACAAGGTTGAGAGGAGATTTGATGGAGGTGTTCAAAATCATGAGGGGTCTGGACAGAGTAGATAGAGAGAAACTGTTCCCATTGGCAGAAGGGTCAAGGACACAGATTTAAGGTGATTGGCAAAAGAACCAAAGGCGACACTAGGAATAACTCTTTTTACACAGTGAGTGGTGTCTGGAATGCACTGCCTGAAAGGGTGGTGGGGCAGACTCAATCACGGCTTTCAAAAGGGAATTGGATAAGTACCTGAAGGAAAGAAATTTGCAGGGCTACAGGGAAATGGCAGAGGAGTGGGCCTAGCTGACGTGTTCTTGCAGAGAGCTGGCACGGGCTCGATGGGCCGAATGGACTCCTTCCGTGCTGTAACCATTGTATGATTCTAGGTTCCCACCCCTTGGTCGAATAGGCACACTGCCACTTGTGTTAAGCTTATGGGTGAGGAATTGCCAGTTAAGCGAGGCACTGGCGCATTCTTGGCAGGACTAGAGATGTGCGATTGTACCAGCCACTGCTTTCAGGACAGGCAGGGTTAAAGGTGGAAAATCAGTGGGTGACAATGGAGGGTTTATCAAAAGGAACGAAACTTGTTGGATGATTTGGGCAGTTCCTCAAGATATACAGATATATAGATTGTAGGTATAGATAGATGTACAGATAGGTCAAAATATTTTTCCCCTGAAAGAAGTAGACTCTCTCGCTTATCAGAACATTACTAAAAAGGCAGGCACTGCCCTACTTCTCCAGTCTCCATTTTCCAGGTAGAAACTTTGGTGCGAGCTGTCTGTGTTGACTTCCTGAAGTGTGTCTTGCGTGCCCAATATCCCTTTACTATGAAGCTGTTGCTCCCTCCTTTAGCTGCTAGGACAGAAACTCCTTTGTCAGACGCTATCCAACAACAACTTGCATTTATGTAGCACCTTTAACACAGTAAAACATCTCAAGGCGCTTCACAGGAGCGTTATCTGACAAAATTAGACACTGAGCCCAAGAGGGAAACATTAGGGGAAGTGACCAAAAGCTTGTCCAGAGGGGTAGGTTTTAAGGAGGAGAGGGAGGTGGAAAGGTTTATGGAGGGAATTGCAGCGCTTGGGGCCTAGACAGCTGAAGGCATGGTCGCCAATGGTGGAGCGATGGAAATCGGGGATGAACAACAGGGTAGAATTGGAGGAACGCAGAGATCTGGGAGGGTTGTAGGGCTGGAGGAGGTTACAGAGATAAGGAGGAGCGAGGCCATGGAGGGATCTGAACACCAAAAGGAAAGATGGCAAAAAAAAACAGCCAGAGTGTCTGAATCCCTTCACTGCAGGCCGCTACCAGTCAAATGTATGGATGCAGAGTAACAGGAAGTTTTGAGATCATTTCCAATGCCTTGTGTTTTAAATTCTACTTCAGCTACTTTGGCGGGGGGCGGGGGGGGAGTTTTGTACTGGTGGCAGCAGGGAACACCATTCATAACTACCAGTACAGGGGAGAGCGAAACATTCAGGCTGACTATGGCCTTGGCTTCAGCTGCCTCTTGTGCCCTTGCGTTTAATATAATGACCCTGTACTGCAAGGAGATGGTTGTAGTACCCGAGGGCTGGAATTCCAATGCTGAGAACCATTTGTGTAACTGGACGGCAGTGTACGAAGGGATAGGTTAGTTTCAGCATTAATCCCCGTCCATGAATGGCATACTTGCAATTCTTGCACAGTGAATGATTTCTTTCTGAATTTGAACCTTGGGCGGGTTGCTCCTGGTGACTTGTGAAATGGAGACTGCCTGTAACTGGGGGTGTGTGTAAGGGGATCTCATTGTCCGTGCTGTGCAGACAACCCCAGAGCCTAAAACCTTCACAGTCGACGTAACCAGTGTCGGAGGGCTTTGAACCAGTGTCGGTGGGCTTTGAACCTGTGACTGTGCGTCTGGCCTCTTTCTGCTCACACCAGTACGGCAGGTTTTAAATTCTTAACCCACAGACTGGAGTTTTTTTTTTCTTTTACTTGACACACTGGCTCTCTGGGAGGTCGTCTTCCTACGCAGATACTTATACTTGGTCTCCTTGCAGTTTGATGGATGTAGCCAGCAGTGCTGATTTTATTCAATGCTGTGGGATTATTTTGAGCAGAGGAGGGAGAGTGGGTGGGGGGCGGGCGGGTGGGTGAAGGAAGAGACGTGAGGTGACTTAGATGCTCTACTGTCCAACGTCCCACCTTGCACCCTCCGTAAACTTGAGCTCATCCAAAACTCTGCTGCCCGTATCCTGACTCGCGCCAAGTCCTGTTCACCCATCACCCCTGTGCTCGCCGACCTGCATTGGCTCCAGATCTCGTCCCCCTGTTCAAATCCCTCCATGGCCTTGCTCCTCCCCATCCCTGTAACCACCTCCAGCTCTACAATTGATGTTCCTATTGAGCTGCGTGACTGCGCAGCGGTCTGGAGGTCCCGCGCAGGCCGGTCACCGGCTTTTCAATTGGAATAACCACGCATGCACGCAGCCAGTTGAAGGGCCCGCGCACCCAAAAAGAAATTACAGAGAACATTGCCTACAACCAATGTTCCCCCTTTTTTTTGGCCTGTGCAGCCTGTTCAAGGGGCCATTTGAAATTCTGCACATGCGCAGTTTTTCATATTTAAAGGCAGGCTCACCGGTGGCGCCGGACCCCTGGAACACGTCGCGGCCGCGCAGCTTACAGGAACGTTGCTTACAACCCTCCGAGATCCTCCACTCCCTTCGCAACACAATTGACGGCCGTGCCTTCAACTGCCTCAACCTCAAGCTCTGGAATTCTCTCCCTAAACCCCTCTGCTTCTCGCTCCTTTTTCCTACCTCTTTGACCAAGCTTTTGGTTACCTGTCCTATTCTCTCCTTCTTTGGCTCATTCTTGATTTTTTTCTGATAGCAGTCCTGTGAAGTGCCTTGGGACGTTTATGGTAAAGGCACTATATAAATGCAAGTTGTTGTTATTGCTTTGAGATGTTTTGTTATCTGAGGCTGCCAACCTTTTAGCCCTTGCCACCCAGGCAGAGTGGTATTTTGATGGGGTTCTCTAACTTCCAAAGCGTTCCAACTGGCCTGTTTTACTTGGTCTGTTCAGAAGCGAGCTCATGTCTCTTCTAACCTCCAATGTTAGCCCGTGACTTTGAAGCAGCAGAGTCTTATCTTACGCTTGTACAATTGCTCTTCTTACAGAAAATTCCAAGAGTCGGACAGCCTTAGGTAGGTGTTAGGAGATCATTGAGTTCAGGTAGCATGACTCCAACTGAAAGATCTCTGCAAATGGGCAGCAAATCTTACTCCGATTGCTTGAGAATAATTGAAGATTTTTTGTTGGGACAGTAACTAAGTCTTGTTTTAATCCGTAGAGCTTCTATTCCTGTGCAGCTTTCCTTGCTTCCTCCTCACCTGCTGGCTGTAGTTTTGAGCCAGGCTGCCTTTATAAATCCAGGGCTAGTGTCACAGAATCACAGAAACCCCACAGTGCAGATAGAGGCCATTTCGGCCCATCGAGCCTGCACCAACACATATCCCACCCGATCCCCGTAACCCCTACACCAACACATATCCCACCCTATCCCTGTAACCCCACTTATTTAATCCCCCTAACACTAAGGGTCAATTTATCATAGCCAATCAACCTAACCCGCACATCTTTGGACTGTGGGAGGAAACCAGAGCACCCGGAGAAAACCCACGCAAACACGGGGAGAATGTGCAAACTCCACACAGACAGTCGCCCGAGGCATGATTTTCCCAGCATTCATGTCCTCCTGCTTTTGCCAGGAATCTCGCATTGGAGGTTGCAAATTGGGAGTGTTTGCACTGTGCTGGTACATGACTGCTTTGGCAAGACTAAAATGGTCAAGTATGCCAATATTCGTGTAGTTTTAATAGAGCACTTTCACTGCTGCTATGAATGCTGGGAAAATCATGCCTCCATAACTGTCTTGCTTTCTGTTTTGCTAGTAGTAAAAATGACAAATAACTGACGAGGGTTATTTGCTTATTTGTTTCCTGTTGATTGCTGAGTGGACTAATTTACTTTTATTTTCAAGCAAATCTAGCCTATTTAAGAAATTCAAATTTTTGAATGTCAATGTACCAATTATCATAAATATGTTTTTAAAAAAAAATAAAGTCTCAGAAAACTGCTCCGTTTATCCAAGGATTGCAATTAAGATGTGCAATAGACTGGGTTGTCGGGGGAATGAAGGGGGGCAAGACGTCAACTCTTGCAGAGATTCCCTCTCCTTACATTCACCCCGCGAGATTAACAACTGGGGGAAATGAAGTAAATAAATGGTCAAACGCAGGAAGATTTTTGCATTTCATTTGAATGACCTCTGCTCGCATGTTGATGGGGTTGTTTTATTCTGAAGGTTAGTTTATCTAAGACTGATTGGCTGTAGTTGTGATTGTGCAGCTAGTCGAGTCTGTAGGCCACTGTCCAACTACAGATCGATTGGCGCAGATGGAGGTCCCTCTTGCAGTCAGCAGTCGCATAATAGCATTTACTTTAGACCTCTTGTGCTGTGAAGTGTTCCGTAAATATGTGCAGGGTCAACCGTTACCTTCGGACGGTCAGTTCCAGCACCAGTCAGCATTTTAAAATCATTCTGCAGAACAAGAGGGCTCTGTAATCTCCTCCAGCTCTACAATTCTCCGAGAACTCAGCGTTCCTCCAACTCTGGCCTCTTGTACTTCTCCCGAATTCCTTTGCCCGACCGTTGGCGGCCATGCCTAGGGCTCTGAAATTCCCTCCCTAAACCTCCGCCCCTCCACACCTCTCTCCGCTTAAGACAATCCTTAAAACCTGCCTCTTTGAACAAGCTGTTGGTCACCTGTCCTAATATCGCCACATAAGTTATGATCTGGAATGCACTGCCTGAAAGGGTGGTGGAAGCAGATTCAATAGTGACTTTCAAAAGGGAATTGGATCTCTACTTAAAAAGGAAAAATTTGTAAGGCTATGGGGAAAGAGTGGGACTCGCTGGAGAGCTCTTTCAAAGAGCTGGCACAGGCACGATGGGCTGAATGTACTGTATGATTCTATAATTTCCACCACCCTTTCAGGCAATGCGTTCCAGATTGTAACAATTCACTGCGTTTATAAAAACAAAATTTTCAACATTAATTCATCTCCCCTCTGGTCATTTTGCCAATTATCTTTAGTCTGGGTCCTCTGGTTACCCACCCGCCTGCCAGTGGAAACAGTGTAAATAGGGAGAAAACAGTGTAAATAGGGAGATACTATCAAAAACATTCATGATTTTACCTTTGTGTCGGTCTCTGTCTTCTGAAGTGTGGGCATTCCCCAGCCAGCAGAAACTCCAGAGCAGGCTACCTGAATTTTCTAAGGGAAACTGAAAAATTAGTCCGCTCACTGATTTTGGTAAATCCGGCAATTATACCCTGAGGTTGCCACCGGTGATTGGCGTGGCACTGGCACCCTTCTAATCCGCAGTGTAAAGCCGTGTGTGGGTTTACTCAGTTGGCTTGGTTTGGAGAGTAAAGGTCGTGGCTTTCTACGTATCTGCTACTCTACTGACCAACCTTGTTTCTGAGCTGCTTCAATCTCAGTCATAAATTACTGTTGAGACATTTATGGAGTTTCCAAGCATTGCTGCCCATTTATAGAGAGCAAACTCCCCAAAATAAAATGTCAAAGCAGCACAGAGTCCAGGAGGTTTTGAATTGGGCAATTCGGAGTCTCGTGGGATTGCTCAGTTTATGTAAAGAAAGACTTGCATTTATAGAATGTCTTTCACAACCTCCGGATGCCCAAAAGCACTTGACAGCCAATTAAGTACTTTTTTGTTGCAGTGTAGTCACTGAAACATGACAGCCAATTTGCGCACAGCAAGGTCCCACAAACAGCAATGAGATAATGACCAGATAATCTGTTTGTGGTGTTGGTTGAGGAATAAATATTGGCCGGGACACCGGGGAGAACTCTCTTGCTTTTCTTCAAAATGGTGCAGTGGGATCTTTTACATCCATCTGAGAGGGCAGACGGGGCCTCAGAGTAACTTCACATCTGAAGGACGGCACCTCTGCCAGTGCAGCACTGGAGTGTCCGCCCAGATTATGTCCTCAAGTCTCTGGGCTTGAACCCACAACCTTCTGACTCCGAGGCGAGGGTGTTGCAACCGAGACATGACTGACTCCTAAAGTCCCTGCTAGTTTCCCAAACAGCTTCTCGAGCGGCTAGTGACGTAGAACTTTGAGGCTTTCTCATATATTTTGTTCAGTACAACTCTTCCCCCTATCCCCTCTGTGTTCTTAGCACCACGCACATTAATCTCATGCCACGCTTGCCCCATAAGGGGTGCATTTGCTAAAGGTAAGATGTAGAGTGTTGGGAATAATGTTTTTCCCTCATCGTAAAATCACAGTGAGTCTTGATGTGGCCAACAGGTGGGATGCTGGCTGTCTGTTGACCCTTGCAGGGTGTTCTGGGGCTATTTATACTGCCATTCACAAGGTGACTAACCTGTTGCCTCAAACATGTCAATGTGAAGTTTTAAATGAATTATTTACCATTTGAGATGGATATTTCAACAATCTCTCTTTTTGTGGCTATTTAAAAAAAAAAAAAAAAAAAAAATTATTCCTTCTCTGGATATAGGCATCGCTGGCAAGGCCAGCATTTATTGCCCATCCCTAATTGCCCTCGAGGAGGTGGCGGTGAGCCGTCTCCTTGAACCGCTGCAGTCCGTGTGGTGAAGGTACTCCCACCGTGCCGTTAGAGAGGGAGTTCCAGGATTTTGACCCAGCGACGATGAAGGAACGGCGATATGACAACGTGAAGGGGGTGTGAGAGACTTGAAATGGGAAGCTGGAGGTGATGGTGCTCCCATGCGGCTGCTACCCTTGTATTGTATTATATTAAAGTTAAAACCTCTTAATTTTTGTGTGTTTTGAAAGCTTACAAAGGAGAAATTGGATGCTCTGATGGGCTCTGCTGAGCTGGGATAGAATGAATGACTCCCTCCAGTTCCATCATTTTAACCTGACCCCATGTATACTGCTCGTCACTCTGTAAAATGTAAGTGGGCGAAACAGTCTGGATCACTATGACTGGCCTTCCCCTGAACTTTGATGTAGAGAGCTGGGCGATGCAGGGTTGCCACAGGAACCAGGCTGGAGTCTGTATATACAACCCTGGTCCCCGTGTCAATCCTTCGCACTTTAATAAAGTCTCTGTCGTGTCTTGCAGCGGTCCTGAAATGGCTTGGTCATAGCTGATCAACTGCCCCACCAAAGGGCTCGCCATCACAGTGAAAAATGCAGATGCTGTTAACTTTTCCAGGTTGAAAATCTTGGCCCCTTGCCGCACTTGGATCGCATGTGACTGCTGGTGAGATTCAGTTTGAAGTTTAGTCGGTTTGTTATTCAGATGCAAAGGTTGGTCTGTACTACATCACAATACAAGTAAGAAACCAACTTCACCAGGTCTGTGTAGGTTCAGTGGACTGCAACACCAGCTCAATTTAACTCTTGGCTTTAGAATCCAAGTAACAAGAGTGTAGTGTATGTAACCGTTCCACCTTTAAGAGAACTATTTTAAGAGTTGCACTACTTTATCTTGGTTGCTGTATACTGTAATACCGGCGGTGACCACACCGGTATATAAGTGCTGTGTAATGATTTATTGGGCAGTTCCGCCCTGACCTTCGACTAGTAAAGACCTGTTCATTTTTACTCTTGTGGTCTGTGTATTAATTCTCAATATAACACGCAGACTTAACAGTGGCGACGAGTACGATCTTACCCTGCGGCAGAGATTATCCAAGGCAGTTTAACGGGCGTCGAGAAGAGGCATCCGCCCTCATCATTCTGCTGAGAGAAGACTCTGGTCTGCAGAGCAACGGAAGAATTCTAACACGAAGCCTTCCATCAGCAACAGGCTTCGGGTACAATGAAATGTTATCGTTGTGGGAAGGCAACACACGATCAGAACCAATGCTGGTTTAAAAACCAGGAATGTAGAAAATGTGGCAAGCTTGGTCACATAGCTAAAGTATGCCGGTCAGGAAAGAAGACCAGCAACAATAAGTCACCGCAGGAAAAGTGCAGCAAGGTACATAAGGTGGCTGAGAAGAGTTCGGATGAACAGAATTCGGATTCAGACTCCAACAGCAAGGAACTGGGTAGTCTGAGAATTCACAATGTGAGTAAGGAAGCTGACCGACAAACTATCTGGGTCACACTGCAGATAGCAGGAGTCCACGTGAAGATGGACTTGGACACCGGATCGGCGTTGACGGTCATGAATAAACAAGATTACAAAAAGTTATTCACACATATTCCCCTACGGGATACGAAGATAGTATTGCAGACATACACTGGGCAAAGAGTATACCCCATCGGAAAGATAAAAGTCAAGGTGAGACACAAGGGCAAGAAACACCAAGGAATAGACTTATATGTACTACCTGAGGGAGGTCCACCACTTCTGGGACTGGAGTGGATCAGGAAAATAAATATGGACTGGCACTCCCTAAAAGCAATAACGGTAGATTCCGGAAAAAAAGATGTCAAACCTGAACGATTGTCCAGAATATTGGATGAGGGCATATGCAGCAGTGACAGTGACAAAGCAGAGAGTGAGAACTCGGTGAAGACAATCAGCTCAGACTCTGGAACTGATGATGGTAAGACCAGCCCATGTGCAAAAGACAAGTCTAAAATGGACTTGCAGACTAATGACGGGAAAACGAAGGAGTGCATAAATGCTTCAGAAGAGAACAAAGTATCAGAACAGAATTCCACTGAACAACAACAACATAGTTTGACAGAGAATTCTGAGTCTGTCCAGTCTACAGACATGCACATTTCTGAGGAACACCGGGCTCGAACTCAACTCAATTTCAAACTACAACAGCAATTAGAACAAATGATTCGCCGTTTTGAGCAAGAGATGAATGCAAAGAAAAAGTTCTTTGACACAGAGTTGGAGAATCTGGGAAGACAGCTGAAGCAGCTGATTGAGAAAATGGAGCAGGAACACACAAACCGTCTGCGCGAGGAGGCCAAACGAATCAAAGCTGAGCAAGAAAGGGAATATGTCGAATTCATCGATCAGTTGAAAGCTAAGAAGAAAGAGCACCCTTTTGTGAGCAGTGTCAGCAGTAATAAGCCACTCAGGGAATTGGTGGCAGAGGCAAAGACTGAAGATGCTGCAGAGATCAAGTTTGTTGCTGAAAGCGCTACTTCCAGAGCTTTGCTTCGAATTAAAGAATTGCCAGTTAAAATTGTGAAACCCTTGAGAGAGAAGATTGACATGGAGAAACATCGTGTCATTTTCGAATGCAAGGTTTCCAGGCCAAATGCTGCTGTCAAGTGGTATTACAAAGACAAAGAGATTCATCCCAGTAATAAATATGAGTTTGTGAGTGAAGATGTGTACAGGAAGCTCGTTATTAATAATGTCGCTTTTGAAGATGAAGGTAACTACATGTGCGACGCCGTAGATGACCAAAGCACAGCAAAGTTATATGTAGAAGAGCAATCAATTGCCATCATTAAACCCATATGTGATGTGGAAGTGTCAGAGCCAAGTGACGCCGTTCTTGAGTGTGAGCTTTCAGTTGCTGACGTGAAGTCTCCAAAATGGATACTAAAGGGTGAAATTCTTCATGCTTCTGAAGATGTGGACATTGAGCATCGTGGCACTATTCATCGTCTCACTCTGGGAAAAAAACAACTTGTAAGATGACCGGCTTGCTGCAGTTTATTGCAGGGAAATCAAAATCTGAGGCAAGGCTTACTATTAAAGAGCCTCCGTCAAAGGTAGTCAAAGAACTACAGAACATTACAGGGGAAGAGAAGCATTCTGCTACTTTGAGCTGTGAGTTTACACCTACTCCCAAGATGGTCAGATGGTACAAAGACCAGAGCTTAATCGAATCTTCTGACCGTTACAAATTTAAACAAAATGAGAATGTGATAGAACTTACCATTACAAATCTCACACCCAAAGACTCTGGTGAATATAGCTGCAAATCAAGTAATGCACAGACCACAGCCACACTCACAGTTGAAGCTCCAAGAATAGAAATAATAAACCATTTGGAGGACGTAGATACTGAGGAGGACAGCAATCTAGTATATTCATGTGAGTTGTCCCATGATGATGAAGATGATGACTCATCTGAACCATTATCACCCCTACCAGGTCACGCAGGTGGTCCCTCTGAACTGAGCCAAATCAGTCTGGAAGTAGGAAAACTTCCCATGGTACTCGAGCCTTTAGAAGTCAACAAGGCTGGTTCTGAAGTTACGAAAGTTCAAGCTGTTAAGTCCAGTGAAGGACTATTAGATGAGTCACCCCAGCAACGAGAACCTACTACACCACCGAGAACTACTACACCACCGAGGCGTTATCCGGGACGAGTCAAGAAGCGCAGGAGGCGCCTCCGCAGAGACTGAATCTGTGAACTGTTTTTACATGAAGTTGTGTATATATGTTATGATGTTATGTTTAATGGGGAATATATATACTGTAAGCTAAAAAGGGAGGATTGTAGGTGTTATGATGTTATGTTTAATGGGGAATATATATACTGTAAGCTAAAAAGGGAGGATTGTAGTGTATGTAACCGTTCCACCTTTAAGAGAACTATTTTAAGAGTTGCACTACTTTATCTTGGTTGCTGTATACTGTAATACCGGCGGTGACCACACCGGTATATAAGTGCTGTGTAATGATTTATTGGGCAGTTCCGCCCTGACCTTCGACTAGTAAAGACCTGTTCATTTTTACTCTTGTGGTCTGTGTATTAATTCTCAATATAACACACAGACTTAACAAAGAGGGCAAGAAATTACTGCTTTTCTATCAATATTTGGGATCTTGTGCTGCAAAAAAAAAGACTCCCCATTTTGTATTCAAAGTGGCTCAGTGGGCAGTGCTCTCTCCTCTGAGTCAGAAGGTCATGGGTTCATGTCCCACTCCAGAGACTTGAGCACATAATCCAGGCTGACACTCCAGTGCAGTAGTTAGGGAGTGCTGCACTGTCAGAAGTGCCGTCTTTTGGATGAGATGTTAAACAGAGTCCTCATCTGCCATCTTTGGTGGATGTAAAAATCCCACGGCACTTTGGTGTTATCCCTGGTGTCCTGGCCAATATTTACCCCTCAATCAACCTCACCAAAAATTAACTGATAATCTGGTCATTATCACATTGCTGTTTGTGGGAGTTTGCTGTGTGCAAATTGGCTGCCGTGTTTCCGACATTACAACAGTGACTACACTTTAGGATATCCTGAGGTCATGAAAGGCGCCATGTAAATGCAAATCTTTCTTTCTTTACATTTACTGATGACTAATTGGCCAAAGCGTTCTCTTTAGGGTCTGATCATTTGTGCTTTCATTCTTTGCTCCACACTTGGCAGCAACACTTCCATAGAACCCTGTGACCATCTATTCAGGTGAGCTGGTATGGAGCAGATGCATTGAGTCAGCTGGATACTGTGTCCAAACTGCAGCCCAGTCATTGCTCTCTGCCAGGATTTCAGAGTCTGCAATGATTTTATTTAGCCTATCATAATTTGCACCAAGTCCTGTTCAACCATCACCCTGTACTCGCTGACCTACATTGGTTTAGCAACGCCTTGATTTTAAAATTCTCATCTTCGTGTTCAAATCCCTCCATGGCCTCGCCCCTCCCTATCCCTGTAACCTCCTACAGCCCTACAAGTCTTCGAGATCTCTGCACTCTTGCGCATCCCCGATTTCTTTCAGCCCACCATTGGCAGCCGTGGACCTAAGCTCTGGAATTCCCTCCCAAATCCTCTCTACCTCTCTCCTCCTTTTTAAGATGTTCCTTTAAAACCTACACCTTTGACCAAGCTTTTGATCACCTATCCTAATATCTCGTTTTGTGGCTCGGTGTCAAATTCTGTCTGATAACGCTCCTGTGAAGCGCCTTGGAACGTTTTACTCCGTTAAAGGCACTGAATAAATGCAAATTGTTATTGTAACTCATAGTTGGAGCGGAGGGAACCTTTTTGCAAACTTACCTTCTCAAGCGGCTGAATTTAAGGATTTCAGCCCAGAGAAGTGTGGCTTATTGTGGTATTTGCTTTCTTTTATTAAGGCTGCCTTCACGGCCATTGATTTTAGAATTCATTTTGTCATAAAGCAAGGACCCTGCAGTGACTGTTTAGCTGCCATTCCTCAATTGGAGGGAGATGGATTACTTTTTAACTTGTAACTTTTTTTATTTTTAACTCCGTAACTAAATTCTGCAGCATTTCTACGAGTGCTGTTACAGATTAACCGTTTCAAGGGAATGGTTAACACTGCAGCAATTCATCCACACTGCGTTGCCCAGCCAGCTTCCCTGCAGCTGGCAGTTCCCACTTTGATGGCAGATCTGAAAGTTAGGAGAGGCCCTCCTGCTGTCATTGGTGGCGGTGGACCAACCTGAAGAGGTGGTTGTCACCAGGGGAGGCTGCTGTGCCCTCTGGCAGTATCAAAGAAACGCATTTCTATAGCGCCTTTCATGACCTCAGGACGTCCCCAAAACGCTTTACAGCCAATGAAATACTTTCGGAGTGTAGTCACTGTTGTAATGTAGGAAAGGCACCAGCCAATTTGCGCACAGCAAGCTCCCACAAACCGCAATGAGATAATGACCAGATAATCTGTTCCAGTGATATTGGTTGAGGGATAAATGATGGTCAGGACACCTTCGGGGAGCTCTTCTTTGAAATAATGCCGTGAAATCTTTTACGTCTGCCTGAGAGGGCAGATGGGGCCTGTGTTTAATGTCTTGCCTGAAAGCCGGCATCCCCAACGGTGCAGCGTTCCCTCAGTATTGCATGGATTTTGTGCTCCAGTCTCTGGAGTTTGAACTAGAACCCATAACCTGTTTGGCAGTGATATAATTGAGTGACTTGCTCAGCCACTTCAGAGGGCAGTTAAGAGTTAACCACGTTGGTGTGGGACTGGAGTCACGTAGACCAGACCAGACCAGGTAAGGACGGTAGGTTTGTTTCCCTAAGGGACATTAATGAACCAGTTGGGTTTTTAACGACAATCCGACTGCTTCAAGGTTACTGTGACTGATGCTAGCTTTTTATTTCCAGATTTTTAAACTGAGTTCAAATTCTCAAACTGCCACGGTGGGATTTGAACTCTCGTCCTCTGGAATATTAGTCCCGTAATATAACCACTGCACCCCTTGTGGAGGCTATTTGCCTCAACTGACTAGTTTGTTGCTCCACAAAAATGCCTACCATGAACCAACTCAATTAATAGCCATCAACAAAGTAACAGTTGGCTCTCTTTCCCCAGCCCCACCCCACCCAGCTTTGTATCAAAGTAATATTTTGTTGGCATGTTCAAATACTTCACTTGAAATTTGGCTACATGATCAAGCCACTTATAACGGTCTCAGACTGGCTTCCCATCTATCAGTTGAAAGATCCAGACTCCAGCTGGGCTAAAAGAACACAGATTGTATCGCAGCCGAGAGGCACATCCCATCAAAGTAACTGAACACTGACTCAAAAAACAAAGACTTGCATTTATATAACGCCTTTCACGACATCAAGACGTCTCAAAGCGCTTTACAGCCAATGAAATACTTTTGACGTGTAGTCACTGTTGTAATGCAGGAAACGCGGCAGCCAATTTGTACACAACAAGCTCCCACAAACCGCAATGTGTTAATGACCAGATAATCTGTTTAAATGATGTTGGTTGAGGGATAAATGTTGGTCAGGACACTGGAGGAGAATTTTCCTGCTTCTTTGAAATAATACCATGGGATCTTTTACACCACCTGAGTGGGTAGACTGGGCCTTGGTTTAATGTCTCATCTGAAACAAGGCACCTCTGACGTATATCTCAAAGACCTGATGCAACATTAGCTAAAAGGCAGTAGGTTCGGGACAGGGGTCGGTCACTACAACAGAATGCCCCATCGAGTCGTGTGTCTAACCCAAGTGCCAGAAAAGACCCATGTCATTGGAACATGGCATATGATTGTCGTATGCTAAGAGTTGTCGAATTTGTTTCACCGGTGGGTTCAGATCCGCTATCCTTCCTTTGGAGAAGGATGTTGGGATTGGATCCCATAGAGGTTTGTGGGTAAAATGGATTTGTTGAGCGCCATATTTGTTGTAAAGTCAATTCAGATCCAGGGTTGGATTCCAGAGTGCTTACCTATCCCGAGTTGGGATGAGTAAGGAATGAGCAAAAGCTCTCTTTCAAAAGGGTATGCATCCATAACATAGGTGTCCTGTTCTTACAGTGCTACTTAAGGAACTAGGTGCTCCCTTATTTTAACTGCCTCTGTTCACTAGTGCTTTGGCAGGCTAGAAAGAAGCAAGTATTGTGCCTTATCAGAAGATGGGATCAGAACAGGATCTTATCACCAGACATCAATATCTTCCCGCAACAATCAAGTGAAACGTAACTGGAAAATTCTGGTAATAGCTTAATAACAATCCTCTGCTTTATCGCTGCTAATTTTTCTTGTAACTTGTTCAGTCCTGTGGTCCAGAATTGAGTGGTTCTCCTGGCGCTCAGGATGAGGTTTGAGTCATAGCCTTTCATCTTTCCAGAGCCTTGGTTAGGGTTGGGTGTCCTGGCCCCATTGAGAAGCTGCCCTCTTGTGGTTTATCTGGTGTATTTGTGATTTCCTCCAGGACTTCTGCAGTCACCAGTGTCACCTTGACAACATCAAAATTACTTTGTATTGACAGCATTCACGAAGAGGGCGAACTTCTCATCTGAAGGACAGGAGCAACTGAGCCATTGTAAGGCAACTAATGGTGACTTGGACAGGTGTATTGTTTAAAGCCTAACTCATTTGGACTTGGGTCTTTCCTGCTCACCCTCGCTGAAAAAGGGTTGCAAATTCCCTTTTTGGTGACTGGCTTGGTGTTGTGTATTAAATCTATGCTGGGACAAGTCACTGGCTAAAATAGCTCCTTATACTTCACCCATCGTGTTGTAGATGGAGATTAATTTTATTCTTTTTTTATTAAGCTCTTAATACAAACAATAAGTGATTCTTCTATTTTGCCTGTTGCAATCAATATTGCAATGTTCATATTTGGAAGGTCGATGTTGGCCAGTGTGCATGGGAGGGGAGGGAGAACCGAAACAGCCCACTTGTGTTGTGTGGCACTGACCTAAACTGAGTTGTGCAGTTGGTATTGAGCAACTCTGGAAGTTTATTGATAATGAGCTTTCCCCTCTGTGAACCCCAAATCACTGAGGACTTGCATGGATAAGGATGTTGCAGATGACAGTAAAGTTTGTCATCACCCCACTATTGGCGGCTGTGCCTTCAGCTGCCTAGGCCCTAAGCTCTGGAATGCCCCCCCCTAAACTTCTCCGCCTCTCTTCTCTCTCCCCCTTTCAGGGGTTCCTTAACCTCTTTGACCAAGCTTTTGGTCACCTGTCCTAATATCTTCTTGTGTGGCTCGGTGACAAATTCTGTCTGATAACGCTCCCGTGAAGCACCCTGGGACAGTTTGCTATGTTAAAGGTGCTATATAAATGCAAGTTGTTGTATCTGTGTCTACTTTTTGTGGATCTAAAACCAGATTCTTGCAATAAACTCTAGGACTCTTCACCCCAAAGATCTGGTGCTTTATTCAGGAAATCTATTGACTCCAATCTGTGTAACCTTCTTGTTGTTGAGAGTGCTTGTTACATTGGTTTTTATTTGTTCTTGGGTGGTTTTTATTTGTTCTTGGGTTGTGGGTGACACTAGTAATGGGGTATTTACTGCCCATCCTGAGTTGTCTCAAGGGCATTGAGTCTCCCCCTCAGCCTTGGTTTAACGTCTCATCTGAAAGACGGCACCTCCTACTGCACTGGGAGTGCCTGCCTAGATTGGGACTTGAACTCTCAACCTTCTGGCTCAGGCGAGAGTGCTACCACAGCTGACCCCTTGGCTTCAGAGTGAAAATGACATTTTCTGCGGACCCTAGTTCCTAATTCCGTCCTCCAAGTTTTCTTTCCCCCTGCTCTTTCTCCTTTCCCCTCTCTAATTTTCCCCCTAATTTTAAGTGAAGTATCTGAAGTAAGTGGGTCAGCCTTCGGCATCTCTGGCATCTGAATTACAAGAAGAGATGCATTAAAGTTGGCATCAATTGCCATTCTCTTTGAGCAGTGAATTTAATACACTGTGAATTGCAGTGACATGGAATTATATTTGATTTTCTGCTTTCTGAAGATTTTTTTTCTTTCATAATTGACAAATTGCAAATGAATTTGACACACATTACCTCAAGGTATATTTTCTAACTTGAACTCAGCTACTCCAGTTATTTTGTATTTAAAAATTTATTTTTATGGGCATATTGTTTGGTTAAGATTTCCTCCCATTTATTTGTAAAGGAAAACTTTTCAGGGCTATGGGGAAAGAGCAGGGGAGTGGGACTAATTGGACAGCTCTTTCAAAAGAGCTGGCACAGGCACGATGGGCTGAATAGCCTCCTGTGCTGTACGATTCTATGATTTGTCTCCAACCAGTCATAGGAACAGGAGGAGGCCATTCATCCCCTCGAGCCAGTTCTGCCATTCAGTTAGATCATGGCTGATCTGTATCGCAACTCCATTTACCCGCCATGGTTCCATATTCCTTAATATCCTTACCCAACAAAAATCTATCAATCTCTGATCCCCAGCCTCAACAACCTTTTGGGGAGAGAGTTACTGATTTCCACTACCCTTTGTGTGAAGAAGTGCAACCTGACTTCACCCCTGAACGGCCTGGCTCTAATTTCAAGCTTGTGTGCCAATTTCTGGTGACTTGAGTGCGTAACCCAGGCTGGCACTCCTATACTCGAGGCATTGCACCATTCTCGGATGAGACTCTTGACCTGAGGACCCGCCTACTTGTTCACGTGAATGTGTGGAAACCATGCCCTTGTATGAAGGTGTCAGCCGTGGCTCAGTGGTAGCACTCTCGCTTCCGAGTCAGAAAGTCATGGGTTTAAGCCTCACTCCAGAGACCTGAACTCATAATCTAGGCCAACACCCCCAGTGCAGTGCTGAGGGAGTCATAGAGTCATAGAGTTTTACAGCACAGAAAGAGGCCCTTCGGCCCATCGTGTCTGCACCGCCCATCCATCCCTGTCCAGTCTAATCCCATTTTCCAGCATTTGGTCCATAGCCTTGTATGCAATGGCATTTCAAGTGCTCATCCAAATGCTTCTTGAATGTTGTGAGGGTTCCTGCCTCCACCACCCTTTCAGGCATTGAGTTCCACATTCCAACCACCCTCTGGGTGAAAAAGTTCCTCCTCAAATCCCCTCTAACTCTCCTGCCCCTTACCCTGAATCTATGCCCCCTTGTTATTGACCCCCCCACTAAGGGGAAAAGTTCCTCTTTATCTACCCTATCTATGCCCCTCATTATTTTGTACACCTCAATCAGGTCCCCCCTCAGCCTTCTCTGCTCCAAGGAAAACAACTCCAGCCTGTCCAGCCTCTCTTCATAGCTGAGGCGCTCCATCCCAGGTAACATCCTGGTGAATCTTCTCTGCACCCTCTCCAAAGCAATCACATCCTTCCTATAGTGAGGCGACCAGAACTGCACACAGTACTCCAGCTGTGGCCTCACCAGCGTTTTGTACAGCTCCATCATAACCTCCCTGCTCTTATATTCTATGCCTCGGCTAATGAAGGCAAGTATCCCATATGCCTTTTTAACCACCTTATCTACCTGCTCCGCTGCCTTCAGGGATCTATGTACATGTACATAGTGCTGCACTCAGAGGTGCCATCTTTTGGATTGTCTTTAAACTGCCCTCTCAAGTGGATGTAGAAGATCTCACAGCACTATTTGAAGAAGAGCAGGGGAGTTCTCCCCGGTGTCCTGGCCAATATTTATCCCTCCACCAACATCACTAAAACAGATTATTTGGTCATTATCACATTGCTGTTTGTGTGACCTAGCTATGCGTAAATTGGCTGCGGTGCTTCCTGGCTGTAAAGTGTTTTGGGACGTCCTGAGATCGTGAAAGGTGCGACACAAATGTAAGTGCTTTGACTTCTTTCTTCTAAGGCCAGCCTTCTGTTAATCAATACCACCAAAAAAACAAGATTAACTGTCACCCCCCTCACTGCTGCGGGCTGCCAGATTTCCTTCAAGATATTAGTAATTGCATTAAAAAAATGATTTATTGTGTGAAGGGATCCAGTCTGTGTCCTTTGTCCTCTGTCCTCCTGTGCATCCTCCTTTCTACCCCTTCCCCCCCGCTCCAGCGCCAGTGGTAGAACCTTCAGTTGACTTGACTGGGGAAACGCAGCAGCCAGTTCGCACACAGCAAGTGTCCACAAACAGCAGTGTGATAATTGACCAGATAATCTGTTTTAGTGATCTTAGTTGAGGGATAAATATTGGCCAGGACACCGGGGAGAACTCCCCTGCTCTTCTTCGAAGTAGTGCCTTGGGATCTTTTGCCTCCACCTGAGGGAGCAGATGGGGCCTCGGTTTAGCATCACACCTGAAATCTGAATCCTGCTCCTGATGTGGTCTCACCAAGCCTGGCCTTATATTTGACGCCCCTTCTGCTGGGCATTAGGCAGTCAGCTGTGTATAAAATATGGCTCTGGCGGGAACTGTGAAGGTTCCTGCGTCACCTTACCCTGCATGAGTTAATGGAAATGTTGGAGTGAGCCCGCGCACAATCCAACAATGGTGGTAATTATCCTGCTGCAGGCCCTGTCTTGATATTGTGATACGATGAAAGACCTCATTGTGCAGGCCCTGATTACTCTGAGCAATTGCTGGGACGTGGCTCCAGCCTGCGATTCAGCCACCATTCCCTCCCGACCCCCCCCCCCATCATTACCATAAGGACCTACTTCAACAATCGGGTCAATTAGAGAGTGAGATGTTTTTCTCTCTCTCCGTGTCTATCATCATCGTTGTGTATGGTCTAGATTCTCAGCCCTATTGTAGAATTGGAAAATCTGGTGCAAGGTCCAACTATTTTAATTTCTCCTGCAAAGAAAGAAAGACTTGCATTTATATCCCATCTTTCATGACCTCAGGATGTCCCAAAGTGCTTTACAGCCAGTGAAGTACTTTTGAAGTGTAGACAGTGTAGTAATGTAGGAAACGCAGCAGCCAATTGGCGCACAGCAAGGTCCCACAAACAGCAACAAGATAATGAACAGTGACTACACTTCAAAAGTGTTTCATTGGCTGTAAAGCACTTTGATGCGTCCTGGGGTCGTGAAAGGCGCTATTTAAATGCAAGTCTTTCTTTCATCTGCATGTTTCTAACCTGCAGTGTGGTGGTGGAGATATGCCTTCTTTCTTGATTGTTGTATTGATGGGCACCTGTGGTCAGACTTTGCCTTTTGAAGCTTGACGTGACGCCCAATTGAGCCTGTTGACGCATACCCAGCAGGCCGCTAGGCCCCTTATTCAAAAGTGCTAAGGGCTGTCATTCTTTGAGCAGTGAGTGACGATAGCAGTGTCTTGAGTTCAGCTGAGGATAGGCTGAATGGAGCAAAGCAGCAGGCGGGCTTCTGAGAAGAGCATTTAAAATGCAATTGCTTGTATCTCGGGGCCTGAATCAGTTGGCACGGTATCCAAACTCTGAGCCATTCTGTGCCTAATGGAATGGAAATAAATTGACTCTTGACTGCTACAACTTCTACTTCTCTGTCTAATTGGCTACTTCTTGAAAGGTGGTGAACGTATTGTTAAAGGCGGTCCTGCTGCCATCTTAAAGGCCCACCTGGCTGTCGAGAGTGACAAATGAGAGCTCCAGTGTGTCAGGTTGTTTAAACACTTGTGGCGCAGTTATTGAGCCATATGGGCCAGAAAGCGCATTCTTAATTTGTCTACAACATAGGCTGTCTTTACGTTCAAAACTCCTCATCTGTCTCCCTCCTCTTTGGAGAGCTGCTTCAGCCCATCTGCTGCTGAAACCCTTAGACTCGACGATTCCAGCGCTCTCCTGGCCGTCCGCCTAACTTGCACCCACTGTAAACTTCAGCTGGTCCAAAACTCTGCACCCTAACTGAACTTGCATCACGTCCCGTTTACCCATCACCCCTGCGCTCGCTGACCTATGTTGGCTCCTGGTCTGGCAACGCCTCATTTTTTAAAATTTTCATTCTTGTTTTCAAACCCTTCCATGGCCTCGCTCCCCCTCCCTATCTCTGTAACCTCCGCCAGCCCCACAACCCTCCAAGATCTCAGCGCTCCTCCAATTCTGGCCTCTTTGCCCCACTGCTGCCTAGGCCCCAAGCTCTTGAATTCTCTCTCTAAACCTCTCCATGCCCCTCCTCCTTTAAACCCCTCCTCCTTTAAGACACTCCTTAAAACTTTTGTGGCTTGGTGTCAGATTTTGTTTGGTAACTCTCCTGTGGAGCGCCTTGGGACGTTTTCCTACGTTCAAGGCCCAGTATAAATGCAAGTTGTTGTCTCCTCCACTTTAATGGGACATGTGCTGGTGACTGCCTAGTGTTTGGTAGCTACCAGAAATCTGAGCTATACAACCTCTGAAAGTATACACGAAATGGAAATTGGTGCCTCGGGTGAAACAAACGCTGGGGCCCATCCTGCTCGAGATAAACAGCGCTTTTGCTACCTGTAATTATGACTGTTTTAATTTGAATTGAATTGCAGTTTGAGATTTCAATCTGTATCAATGCTTAAGACTCCTAATTAGCAGTAAATCCTGCTGTCCCTGATCTGTGCACCACCCAGAGTGGAAATAAAGTCACGCGCGGAACATCTTCGACAGTCCCCCTTTAACTCTAGAAATGCTTTCTCATCTGGAGATTTCATTCTTGTTACTGAATTAAAACTCTCCCTTTCCTACTGAATCAAACTAAACTTTGAGCACAGGAAGCAAGGTTCTGCTGATTGATAAAAGGAAGACTGGCATTTCTATAGTGCCTTTCATGAACATCCCAGAACATACAGCCAATGGAGCACTTTTTTCTGTGAAGTGTAGTCACTGTTCTAATGTAAGAAATATGGCAGCCAATTTGCACACAGCAAGATCCCACAAACCACAATGTGATAATGACCAAATAATCTGTTTTGGTGATGTTGGTTGAGGGATAAATCCGAGGCCATCAGGGAGAACTCCCCTGCTCTTCTTTGAAATAGTGTTATAGTGGGCAGACTCAGTTTAACATCTCACCTGAAAGACAGCACCTCCAACAGTGCAGCACTCCCTCAGTACTGCACTGGGAGTGTCAGCCTAGATGTTGTGCTTAAGTGTCTGGAGTTGGATTATGAACCCACAACCTTCTGACCCGGAAGCGAGTGTGCTACCCAGTGAGCCACACCTGACACCATGAAACTTGAGAAGAAGCACTGGGTGAGTTATTCCCCTGTGCCTGTGTGCTGTCTCAATATTACAACTATGCCACTTAAGTAAGGCTGCCCACTGATGCTGCGACACTCTAATATAAATACACTGTGGTATTTAAACCTTGCCCAGGTGTCCTGAGCAGGTGAGATTCCACTCTCTGGGAGCTGGATGACCTTCCCCGAGCTGGTAGCTCCCTCACTTTTAAAAGGCGGAATCTTATCTGACAGCTGCCCGATTGCATATTTCAATAGCTTAGGTAATGGGAATATGTTGATCTATAAACAAACAATCCAAAGCAGGAATGCCAGAATTGTGAGTGCAGTAGTGTTTTAGTTTTTACCTGGAGGGTGAGTCAGGGAGTTGGAATGTCACGAGCAGATAGATTAACCCCTTTGAGAAATCTGGATTTAAGTGCACAAACTGATTGGGGAAACAAGGCACCAGAAACGTCAACTCAAATTTCTCTCCACGGATGTTGCCTGACCTGCTGAGTTTTTCCAGCATTTTCTGTTGTTATTACCAGTTAACCACTTGTCCCTTCTCATGGGAGCTTGGTGTTACTTTCTACTTCTGGGTTGCTCCTGCTTGGGTAGTTCAGCTATAATTCTGCAGTCTCCACTGGGAAAAGTTTGTGGTAGCTACATAATCTTTCAAGCGGGCATCTCTGTTTATTTTCAAGCCTATTTGTTAGTTTTTCCCTCTCATTTCCTTGTCTTTGTGTGCGCCCTTGAGAGGAAGGCCCGTAAACCTGACCCAAGCAGATGACCACGCATTATTTGGATAGCGGGTGAAGGGACAATGCTGGGCTTGTCTTCTAAGACCTCCCGAATATCACAGGTGTGTGGTAAATCATGTGAATGCTGCTGGACACTCCCAATCCGACGAACAAAATAAAAATCGGAACCTTTTTTTTTAAAGCCTTGACCCGCTAAGTAAGGCTAAACCTTAACTCTTGATCCACCGTGATGTGTCGTAGCTGCCATTTTTAGTGGGAGCACAGACTCAGTTGTAAGCACATTATACATAGGTGTATCTATTTAAAAGTGTTCAGTATTTCCGGCTAAAGAATCTTTGTATAAAAATTTCAAGGGGATACATACAGCTGTACCATCGAAGAGGCTTAGTGCCCAATTCTGAGTCAGAAGGTTGTGGGTTCAAGTCCTACTCCAGAGATTTAATCCAGGCTGACACTCCCAGTGCAGTACTGAGGGAGTGCTACACTGTCTGAGGTGCCGTCTTTCGGATGAGACGTTAAACCGAGGTCCCGTCTGCTCTCTCGGGTGGATGTAAAAGATCCCGTGACACTATTTCAAAGAAGAGCAGGGAGTTCTCCCCAGTGTGGCCAATATTTATCCCTCAACCTACATCACTAAAACAGATTATCTGGTCATTATCACGTTGCTGTTTGTGGGACCTTGCTGTGCGCAAATTGGCTGCCGCTTTTCCCACATTACAACAGTGACTACATTTCAAAAGTACTTGGCTGTAAAGCGCGTTGGGACCGGCAGGAGGGTCGGTAACCAGAGGACACAGATTGAAGATAATTGGCTAAAGAACCAGAGGTGGGAATGGGAGAAAAAAAATTTATGCAGTGAGTTTTTAAGATCTGGAATGCGCTGCTTGAAAGGGTGGTGGAAGCAGATTCAGTAGTAACTTTCAAAAAGGAATTGGATATTTACTTGAAGGGGAAAAATTTGCAGGGCTATGGGGAAAGAGCAGGGGAGTGGGACATTGGATAGCTCTTTCAAAGAGCCAGCACAGGCACGAGGAGCCTCCTTCTGTAATGTATGATTCTATCATTCTAAGGAGATGGCAGTGATGCACAGTATTGGGAAGACTAATGTTGGTGCCAGGAACTTTATCTGCTGTGTTCTAATGATACATCTCCCCCTCTGTTTGCTCGATTGAAAACACATGTCTGTGTTCTCAACGCACACTTCTGCCCTCGACATTCTTGTGTAATAAAAATGCAAATGTTCGAAATGGTGCCCAAAACAAATTGGCTGTCAAGATTTTTTGTAGCATTACAAAGCGAGTTTCTTACAAATTTCTATTTTCTGGCTGTGCTTTAGGGGCAACTTGCTGCAATTTCACAATAGAAGTAAGAACATGCACACCTGTGTTTATAGAGTGCCTTATCCCCACCTCTCAAACATGTCAAGGCAGTTCATTTGTCATGATGTTGTAAAGCCCACAGCAGTGAGGTGGATGACACTTAATCTAGTTTTTTGGTGGTATTGATTTAAAAAGAAAAAGAAAGACTTGCATTTCTAAAGTGCCTTTTGCGAATTTGCAGCCAACGCGGTACTTTTGAAGTGCAGTTAGTGTTGTAATGTGGGAAATGCAATAGCCAATTTGTGCACAGCAAGATCCCACAAACAGCAGTGAAATAAATGACCAAATCGTCTTTTAGTGATATTGGGTGAGGGATAAATTTTGGCGAGGACGCCGGTGAAAACTCCCCTGCTCGTCTTGGTAATAGGGCCTTGTGATCTTTTATGTCCGCCTTTTCAAGTATATATTCAATTTGGAAGTTTATGATTGAATCTGCTTCCACCACCTTCAGGCGGTCCGTTCCAAATCATAACTCGTTGCTTAAAAAAAAATTCTCCCCCTTGGTTCTTTTTGACAATGACCTTAAATCTGTGTCCTCTGGTTACCGAGCTGCCTGCCAGTGGAAACCAAGTCTCCCTATCTACTCTATTAAAACTCTTCATAATTTTGAACACCTCTATTAAATCTACTCTTGACCTTCTCTGCTCTAAGGAGAACAATCCCAGTTTCTCCAGTCAATTCAATTCAAATTGCTTTATTGGCATGACAAGGTACATCTTATGTTGCCAAAGCACCGAAAAAACATTTATGGTTGAACACATAAACACAGATCTATTCATACAGTGTATAAACAGATATATCCCTGTGTGTATAAATATACACTCATAATATGCATATAATCTTTTAGGTTTAATGGTTGTCCCTCTGCTTATGGCAAGCTGTAACATAGTTTGCTGCTAAAGTTACGCAATTTCTCTGTTCCCCTAATAGGTATGGAAGTTTTTGGTCGTCATTCAAATTTTTGAATTCAGGGCATATTTTTATGAATTCACTGAAGTCCCTCATCCCTGGTACCATTCTTGTAAATCTCCTCTGCACCCTCTCTAACACCGTGACATCCTTCCTAAAGTTTGCATCAACACACCAGCTGGGGCCTAATCAGTGTTTTACAAAGGTTTACCATAACGTCCTTGCTTTGGTACTCTATGCCTCTATTGATAAAGCCAAGGATACCATATTTTGTTTTTAAATGACCTTCTCAACTTGTCCTGCCACCTTTGTGAATGGGAAGCCCCCAGGTCTCTGTTTCTGCACCCCCTTTCGAATAACAATGTTGCATTGGCTTGGAGCAGTCACTCACCCTGAACAGTACGTGGGAGTCAAACTGAAGAAGGTTTTAAGTTCTAGGCGTGCAGCTGATGGCACACACCCCAGTTCCCTGTTAACGGCCCAACCTACTGTTGAGGTTAGGCCGCCTGCTTCAATAAATTAAAACTCAGGACGCCATTCCTCAGCATTTAAAAAAATAAAAATAAATAAAAAATGAATAAATAAATAATAAAGACTTGTATTTATCTGGTGCCTTTCACGATCTCTGGACGTCCCAAAGTGCTTTACAGCCAATTAAGTGCTTTTTGAAATGTAGTCACCGTTTGTGCCCAGCAAGGTCCCACAACAGCAGTGAGGTAAATGACCAGATAATCTGTTTAGTGATGTCGGTTGAGCGATAAATAGTGGCCAGGACACCGAGGAGAACTCCCCTGCTCTTTTTCAAAATAGTGCCATGGGATCATTTAACTTCCACCTTGGAGGGGAGACGGGGCCTCGGTTTAACGTCTCATCTGAATGACGGCACCTCCGACAGTGCAGCACTCCCTCAGTACTACTCTGGGAGTATTAGCCGAGATTATGTGCTCAAATCTCTGCAATGGGGCTTGAACCCACAACCTTCCAACTCTGGCGAGAGTGCTACCCACTGAGCCACAGCTGATGACACCTTTTACACTCGAACGGCAACTGAATCTCCACATTACGTAGCAGGAGCCAGCAATATCACACACCGACAAGCAACTGAACGAATTGTGATGCGGGAGGAGGAAATACACTGAGGTGGCTCTCCCGAGGCAGGGTCAGAAGTGTCGGTGCCATTGGTTGACATTAAATTATTCCCAGCTCTCGGCCATCTCTCCTCTAATAATTCAACTTCCTCTCGCACACTCTCTGTTCTCATTGCCTCTGTAATGAGAACATGTAATCAGCACTGATACAGTTTAAAAAAAAAAAAAAAAAAAAAAAAATCCTACCGTAAGATAGGAAACAAAAATCTAACATTTCTTTTTAAAGAGGGTCTGTGTCATTGTTGGTAGCACTCTCTTGCCTCTGAATCAAATGGTAGTGGATTCACAAGCTGAATATAAATCACCCAAGCCCACACTCCAGTGCAATACTGAGGGAGTGCTGCACTGTACTGAAATGTGCTTTCTTTAAGTATATCAACACCACTGTCAGCCAATGAGTTGGAGGTGGGGACGGGACTTGTGGTTTTAATTTAGAGTCTCCGAACTCATGACAGAAACTACAGCAAAGTCTCCCGATAAAAGCAGGATTATTTCTCCAGCCAAATGCAGTGAATGGAGGACAGTCACACAATACAAATGATGTGTGTAACATCAATCCCAGTCACTTACAGCAGGAGTGATTGACGAGGGACTTATCCAATCATCTCCATTCTGGCCGGGATTTGTGCTGTCACTATATGCAGCCTACTTTTTTTTAAATAACTCGAAGACCACCGTTTGGCCCATCGCACCTGTGCCAGCCCTCTGAAAGAGCTATCCTCTTATTGCCATTTCTCGGCACTTTCTCGCACCCTTTTACACTTTTTTTCTTTCAAATATTTATTGATACTGGTTTTTAAAGCTATGATGGATCCTGATTCCACCACTCTTTCTGACAGTTGGAGTTAATAAAGAGAAACTGTTTCCAGTGACAGGAGGGTCAGTAACCAGAGGACACAGATTTAAGGTAATTGGCCAAAGAACCAAAGGGGAGATGAGAATTGTTTTTACGCAGCGAGTTGTTGCGATCTGGAAAGCACTGTTGGAGGGGAGAGTGCTACCACTGAGTCACGGCTGAAACCGGGATTTGATTTTATCAAATGCACTCACCTAAGCAAATGCAACAGTCACTTACGCACAGCAAAATCCCTAAACAGCAAGGTAGAAGTATAATCGAGCTGGAATGATCAGCCTCTGTGGTCGAGGGGAAATGTTGTGCGATTGTAGCGAAGTTTCTCTACAAAGCTTGGCGTGATCTCCATTAAGATAACTGTGGGAGGTAACTGTAAATTGGACCAACTTCATCCATACGTCATATCATCTGATAAATCTGGGTTGCTGCTGGTTAGTTGGGCAACATTTAGTGCTCTATTTATAAAAAAAAAAATTAATGACTGGAAATCATTTAATCCCTCTTTTTTTAACGCTGTTAAACTGTTTCCAGTTGCAGGAGGGTTGGTGACCAGAGGGCGCAGATTAAAAGTCATTTGCAAAAGAACCAGTGGGGAGTTTGAGACTTTTTTACGCAATGAGTTGTTCTGATCTGGAAGGGTGGTGGAAGCAGCTTCAATAGAAACTTTCAAAAAGGAATTGGATAAATACATGAAAAGGAAAACTAAGCAAGGGAAAGAGCAGGGGAGTGGGACTAATTGGATAGCTTTTTCAAAGCTGGCACAAGCACGATGGGCCAAATGGTCTCCCCCTGTGCTGCAGTCTCACACCGCATCCAAATTAGATTAGATTTTTTTCAACAAATACCAAGCTGAAATGTCTGAGCTGGTGACTCTTTTATCTGGTTCTGTATTTGAATATCTATTGCCGAATGAAATTCTGCACATCAAGACCATTGATGTGCGAGGAGGAACATGGTTAAGATTGTTGCCATGGTGAACCTCCTTGTCACAACTACAACTCTGAATTTGAACTGTGGAGTGAAAATGGGTCAGTTCCAAACAATGGCTTCGTTGCAATTGTATTTCTCTTCCATCAGCTACCTATGAATTAAAATGGGGCGGGGGAGGTTTATTACTTCTGCCTTGTTGTCGCAATCCTCTTCCTTCCCCTGGCAGGGACTCGATAGGATTCAAAAGAAAAGGAGAGAACTTGACTTTCATGACCTCAGGACGTCCCAAAGTGCTTTTTGACAGCCAATGAAGTACTTTTTGAAGTGTAGTCACTGTACTAATGTAGGAAATGCGGCAACCAAAATAGCGCACAGCAAGCTTCCACAAACAGCAATGTGATAATGAGCAGATAATCTGTGATGTTGGTTGAGGGATAAATATTGGCCAGGACATCAAGGAGAACACCACTGCTCCTCTTCAAAATAGCACCATTGGAATTTTAACATCCACCTGAGAGGATAGATGGGGCCTCAGTTTAATGTCTCATCTGAAAGACAGCACTCCCCACAATGCAACACTCCCTCAGTAGTGCACTAGGAGTGTCAGCCTAGCTTATGATATTAAGCGGTCGAAATTGGTCTTGGGCTGGTAGCGCAAAGCAGATGCCATTGCATTGGCCGCCAATTTATACAGCACTGCCCGACATTCTGTTCTATTGAAGGAGCAGCACCAGGCGTACCTAAAAATGTGGTGCCAACCTGGGGAAGCTGCAACACAGGATGACATGCATGCTAAAAAGCGGAAGCAGCATGCTATAGACAAGGCTAAGCGATCCCACAATCAACGGATCAGATCAAAGCTCTGCAGTCCTGCCACACCCAGTCGTGAATGGTGCTGGGCCATTAAACAACTAACGGGGGGAGGAGGAGGCTCCATGAATATTCCCATCCTCAATGATGGTGGATTCCAGCACGTGAGTGCAAAATACAAGGCTGAAGTGTTTGCAACCATCTTCAGCCAGAAGTGCTGAGTGGATGACCCACATCGGCCTCCTCCTGAGGTCCGCACCATCACAGAAGCCAGTCTTCAGCCAATTCGATTCACTCCACGTGATATCAAGAAACGGCTGAGCGTACTGGTTACAGCAACGGCTATAGGCCCTGACAACATCCCGGCTATCGTGCTGAAGACTTGTGCTCCAGAACTAGTCGCGCTTCTAGCCAAGCTGTTCCAGTACAGCTACAACACTGGCATCTATCCAGCAATGTGGAAAGCTGCCCAGGTATGTCCTGTCCCCAAAAAGCAGGACAAATCCAACCTGGCCAATTACCGCCCCAACAGTCTACTCTCAATCATCAGCAAAGTGATGGAAGGTGTCATCGACAGCGCTATCAAGCGGCACTTTCACCTATAACCTAATCACTGATGCCCAGTTTGGGTTCTGCCAAGACGTCTCTGCACCTGACCTCATTACAGCCTTGGTCCAAACATGAACAAAGGAGCTGAATTCCAGAAGTGAGGTTAGAGTGACTGCCCTTGACATCAAGGCAGCATTTGACTGAGTGTGGCATCAAGGAGCCCTAGTAAAATTGAAGTCAATGGGAATCGGGGCGGGGGGGGGGAACTCTGCACTGGCTGGAGTCATACCTAGCAGAAAGGAAGATGGTTGTGGTGATTGAAGGTCAATTATCACAGCCCCAGGACATCGCTGCAGGAGTTCCTCAGGGCAGTGTCCTAGGCCCAACCATCTTCAGCTGCTTCATCAATGACATTCCCTCCACATAAGGTCAGAAATGGGGTTGTTCGCTGATGACTGCACAGTGTCCAGTGCCATTCACAACTCCTCAGATAATGAAGCAGTCCATGCCCAAGACCTAGACGACGTTGAGGCTTGGGCTGATAAGTGGCAGGTAACATTCACGCCACAGGAGTGCCAGGCAATGACTATCTCCAACAAGCGAAATTCTAACCACCGCCCCTTGACAGTCAATGGCATTACCAACACCGAATCCCTCACCATCAACATCCTGGGGGGTCACCATTGACCAGAAACTTAACTGGACCAGCCACATAAATACTATGGCAACAAGAGCAGGTCAGAGGCTAGGTATTCTGTGGCGAGTGTCTCACCTGACACCCCAAAGCCTTTCTACCATCTATAAGGCACAAGTAAGGGTGTGATGGAATACTCTCCACTTGCCTGGATGAGTGCAGCTCCAACAACACTCAAGAAGCTCAACACCATCCAGGACAAAGCAGCCCGCTTGATTGGCACCCCATCTACCACCTTAAACATTAACTCCCTCCACCATCGACGTATGGTGGCTACAGTGTGTACTATCTACAAGATGCACTGCAGCAACTTGCCAAGGTTTCTTCGGCAGCACATCCCAAACCCGCGATCTCTTCCACCTAAAAGGACAAGGGCAGAAGGCGCATGGGAACACCACCACCTCCAAGTTCCCCTCCAAGTCACACATCATCCTGACTTAGAAGTATATCGCCGTTCCTTCATCGTTGCTGGGTCAAAATACTGGCACTCCCTCTCTAACAGCACTGTGGGGAGTACCTTCACCACAAGGACTGCAGCGGTTCAAGAAGGCGGCTCACCACCACCACCTCGAGGACAATTAGGGATGGGCAATAAATGCTGGCCTTGCCAGCGAAACCCACCCCATAAAAACGAATAAAAAAAGTCAACTGAATGAAATATGGGGCGGGGCGTGTAATGGGCAGGAGATTCGAATAGGCCCATTTTGTGCTACCAGCCCACCCGCCTCCCCCACCCCGAGTCGCTGGAGTGGGGCTTGAACCCACGACCTTTCTAAACCAATAATTACTAAAAGAACAATACGTGGAAAAAGAATTCCAAGTGTGTCAGGCGTACAAGCCCAGGCGTGTCATCTGAAGTGAGCAGTACAGAATCGATCGGCTTCACGCCCTCAATGAGCCGGGAGGGTGGTGGGGGAGGTGATGGGATGGAAATTGTGAATGCCAGGTTTTGTCAAGGAATATGCTGTTGCTGCACATTTACCAGATTGCTACCTTTATGGAATCGAATCCTCCCTCTGGATTGGAGCCAGGCTTATTTATCCAAGCGATAATTTCTCATTCCACAGTAGATGATACGCTGATCCTTTCTGTTAGTTCCCCAAGAGCTCAATAAATCTAAATTGACAGCAGCCTTTTCAAAATAAAAGTACAGTGTTGACAGTTTATAAATCTACTTTCAACAATGACAAATAGTTACAACGTGATGCTATATTAACCTGCAGTCCTCGAGATGGCAATGTAAAGGGGTGCAGCCTTTGTGAAAAGGTGCTCGGGAGCACAGCAAGTCAAGACAAACAAAAGTCTTGCATTTATACAGCGCCTTTCACAACCTCCGGACGTCCCAAAGTGTTTCATCGCCTGTGAAGTACTTTTGAAGTGTAGTTGTAAAAGATGCTCAATAAATACAAGTCTTTCTTCAACAATGGTAGGTGCTTGTGTGAAATAGTTGTGCAGAGCCTTGCTGATAAAGGAGAGCTGTGTAGGTTAGCGTTGCCAACTCTGGCTATATTTCTGGAGCTTTCATCACATGACCTCCCGCCATTGGGCCATCCTCCAGGCGCAATGCCTTTCCAGCCAATTGGAAAGGGCGCAGACTTTTGGTTATCCAATTGGATAATCTTAGCTGTTAGTACAACAACCTTTTTCCTCCCATCCCTTAAATTGTTATAATAACTAATAGAAAATGGGGGTGGGGAGGGAAATCGCTCTTTTTAATTCCCCCAAGATCTTCCTCCTGGGTTACTCCCAGCAGTGTCCTGGAAATTAATCTTAAAATGCCTGGAGACCAGGGTAATCCTGGAAGGTTGGCAACCCTAGTGTAGGGGCAGGTTTCCCATCACAAGGCATCGGCTATCTGCAAGTATCAAGAGACCAAGCTGACAAGCAGCAGCTGGTAATGGGAAGAGGGAGTAGTGCACTGTAATGTAATACACTCTTGTACAGTCAAGGCCACGGAGAGAGATTTATGCAGTGCAGGCATGGGCTCCAAGTATCTGTTTGCCAAATGAAAGCACGGTGAGTGACATTTTAGAGCAAAAAGAAAACCTGAGGGTTACCGAGAGAACAGATGAAAGATCTGCAGCAGGGCCCATCCTCTGAAGGACAGGGATGAGTTCTCAAACCACTGGAACAGAGACTCCATTCATCGCTGTTAAGATGACCCGCACAGATCTTCTCTTGTTTTGTTTAAACTGGAGTAGGAGAAAGTGAGGGGGGGAAAGAAACAGCTGGAGTATTGTGTCCAATTCTGGGCACCACACTTTAGGAAGGGTGCCAAGGCCTTGGAGAGGGTGCGGAAGAGGTTTACTGAAATGGTACCAGGGATGAGGGATTTCAGTTCTGAGGAAAGACTAGAGAAGCTGGGGTTGTTCTCCTTATAGCAGAGAAGGTTAAGGGGAGATTTAATAGAGGTGTTCAAAATCATGAAGGATCTTGGTAGAGTAAATAAGGAGAAACTGTTTCCACTGGCAGGAGGGTCAGTAACCAAACCATAGAATCATCATGCCTGTGCCGGCTCTTTGAAAGAGCTATCCAATTATTCTCGCTCCCCTGCCCGTTCCCTATAGTCCTGCAAATTTTCCCCATTTAAATATTTATCCAATTCCCTATGGAAAGTTATTATTGAATCTACTTCCACCACCCTTTCAGGCAGTGCATTCCAGATCACAACAACTCGCTCTGGTTCTTTTGGCAATTACCTTAAATCTGTCCCCTGGTTACCGACCCTTCAGCTGCCTTGGCCCTAAACTCTGGAATTCCCTCCCTAAACCTCTCCACCTTTTAAGAAGCTCCTTAAAACTTACCTCTTTGACCAAGCTTTTGGTCACCTGTACTAATAACTCTTGTGGCTTGGTGTTTAATAATGCTCCAGTGAAGTGCCTTGGGATGTTTTACTGCATTAAAGGCGCAAGTTGTCATTGTTTTAACGCATGACTCCAGGTTGCATTTCGAATGCTTAAGAAGTTCAGCTGACGGCGGGGGTGGGGTGGGGTGGGGAAGGCGTAGGGGAGATCAGTGCTTTTTGCCATCAGCTGCACTTGGGACATGAAAGCTTATTAAGGAGCATTGCTAACGTGTTACGATTCTTTGGCTCATTGTTTGGAGAGTGAGATGCAGCCCATTGGGGCGGAGTATGTTTGCAATGTAACTAAAATGAGACACAACAGGCTTGGAGAGGCAAAAGCACTGGACAAGAGAATCAACCATCCCAAAATGGCAGCCGTACCTCTCTTGATAACCCTGCTACCATGACAATACAAGGGTGGGGTGGGGGGATCAGTGAAGTGTCATTGTGCTGCACTGCTAGGTGTGCTTCCTATCTGCTGTATCACTGGGAAGGAATGTTGAGACAACCCTATGCTCACCAATTGGCACATTCTCAAGATAGAAGGAAGATTTCCCAAGAGGCCTAATGGGGAGTGAGAAACGTTCAGATCTATTGATAGGATTGGGTTCTGTGACTTTGCCTCTTGAAAGTGTAAAACAACTACAGAAAACTGAACTGATCCTCTTGCTCTGTATAATTTTTCTCACCTTTGTCGGTGAAACTTGGTTGGGAAAAGCCTCTTGTATCGGTTCTAATTTGGGATTTGACAAGGGAGAGCACAGTTCTAATTCCAATCTTCCAACGGGCTTCTTTCTGTGTACCTCAATGTCGGAAGAATCGCAGGAATTTCCATTGTGGGCTGGCGTGAAGGGCATTTGTGCTCTTTTGCATATCTGATGTGGTGTCATGGCAACCAATTTTGTTTGGGCTGGAATGGATTGCAGTATTGTGAACACACAATGGCTGACTAAGCAGATGCCCATGACCGCAGGCACAGAGCGTAGGAGTTTTCAAAAAAATAGTGGGGCAGGTGGGGGTGGGGGCGGCGGGCAAGAGGAATGTCTGAATAGATTTAACTCTCTCAGACCTGCCTCTGTCAGATAAACCCCTAAATAAGTGTGGAGTGACACACAGCCTGCCTTTTCGACAAGCTTTCAGAAAGGATTTAAATAGTTTTCAATTGAGTTGAGAATTTTAACGAATAGTACAACCTGGAAAGAAACTTGTCTAATCCTGTAATTCCCCCTGGCGCTCTAAACACTACACAGTGAGATGAAGAAGGGGGCCAGAGAGCAGGGAGCTACCTTCTGAAGAAATGTATCTCGCCCTCCCACCCCCCCTCCCAATAAATTCCATAGCCTCAAAGCCTCAATAGGATGCCTCTTAAATTTAAAAAAAAGTTGCACCATCGTGGTGGAGAACTGATTCCATTTGTCTATTGCATCTTTAAATCACACTATTGCCATCTTCACTGGGAGTCAATAGATGATGCTGGTGTCTGCATCTAAATCATGACAATATGATGTAACATTTTCCAGCCTGCTGGGAATTGTTTGTGTGATATTCTGGCAGCTGAGAGGTTGGTTGGTTGGTTGGATTTGTCGTGCTGCAAAACCAGGATTAGCAGTAGAAAGAAAGACTTGCATTTATATAGCACCTTCAATGACTTCAGAACATCCCAAAGCCCTTTACAACCAATAAAGTACATTCTTCAAGTGTAGTCACTGTTGTAATGTAGGAAACACGGCAGCCAATTTGCGCACAATAAGGTTCCACAAACAGCAACGTGATAATGACCAGATAATCTGTTTTTGTGATGTTGGTTGAGGGATAAATATTGGCCAGGACACCGGGGAGAACTGCCCTGCTCATCTTCAAAATAGTGCCATGGGATCTTTTATGTCGCTTGAGAGAGCAGACAGGGCCTCGGCTTAATGTCTCATCCAAAAGCAGCACCTGCGATAATGCAGCACTCCCTCCGTATGCTCAGAGTGGGACGTGACCCACAACCTTCTGACTCAGGCGAGAGTGCTACCCACTGATTCTTACAATCTTGTTGTTTTTTCCCTTTGCGATTGTCTGCAGGCTTTCCAACCACGAGGGGAATCAGCTATCAGGAATGGGTTGCGGAGTGACTATTTTCTTCCCTTTTTTTCCCCCTCTTCTCTTTGATTCATCTCACCCCAACCCCCTTCGGCCAAGCCCCAGGGCCCCAGCAACAAGTTGCAGTCCAGGTCACGTTAAAGCTTTTTTTTGTAGATGGGGAACTCTAACCTTGAAATGAGCATTTAGGAAGTAACTCCTCACAGATCTGTTATCTGGTGGATGATGGCCTCACCCCTCCCTCTACATCTCAGAACTCTGCAATCCTCCAATTCTGGCCTTTTGTGCGCTTCCCCAATTTTCTTCACTCCACCTTTGGTGGCTGTGCCTTCAGCTGCCGAGGCCCTAAGCCTTGGAATTCCTTCCCTAAACTTTGCCGCCTCTCTCACTCTCCTTCTTTAAGACACTCCTGAAAACCTGCTCTTTTGGTCACCTGTCCTAACATCTCCTTATGTGGCTCGGTGTCAAGTTGAGTCTGATTACGCTACTGTGAAGCATTTTGGAACATTTTACTATGTTAAAGGCGCTATATAAATGCAAGCTGTTGTTGTTGCTTTCGAATATATCTGGTGACAATTTCTTTTCACTATGTGCTAATAGAAGAAATAATGGGATATTTGTGAGTGTTGATAGCTCCAGCATCCATTACAGGTGCAGAGACTTGTTAAATTCTTCTTTTGAGCTGGGTCAGAGTCTAACTCAGTAGAGCAGCTCCTCATACTAACACTTTAATAGCTTCCTTCATTAGGACAGAAACATTGTAAAACAATCTAATGCTCCTTTTATTAAAGGGCTTTTTGTGGCTCTCCAAGAGAATTAATTAGGCCGAGAGGCCTTGTTCACTTGGCTGGAGTGAATAAGGTTTTTTTGTTTTAAAAAGAAAGCAAGAATTACATAGAATGTACAGCACAGAAACAGGCCATTCGACCCCACTGGTCTATGCCAGTGTTTATGCTTCACACGAGCCTCCTCCCACCCTACTTCATCTCACCCAATCAGCACATCCTTCTATTCCTTTCTCCATCCTATAACTTACCTAGCTCCCCCATAAATAACTCTCTGCCATTCGCCTCAACTACTCCATGTGGTAGCAAGTTGCACATTTTAATCACACTCTGGAAATAGCAGAGGCTCTGGCCACAATCTTTCAAACATCCTGAGACCAGGAGCTGTGCCAGAGGATTGGGTGGTTACCAGTGTAACATTTCTGTTCAGGGGCAATTTACTTTCACGACCTTGGGACATCCTAAAGCACTTTACAGCCAATGAAGTACCTTTTTGAAGTGTAGTCACTGTTGTAATGTAGGCAACGCGGCAGCCAATTTGCACACAGCAAGATCCCACAAACAGCAATGTGATAATGGCCAGATCATGTTTTATTCATGTTGATTGAGGGATAAATCTTGGCCAGGACACCGGGAAGCACTACCCTGCTTTTCTTAGAATAGTGTCATGGGATCTTTTACGTCCACCTGAGAGGGGAGATGGTGGCCTCGGTTTAACGTCTCATCCGAAAGATGACACTTCCGACAGTGCAGCAACAGAGGACAAAGAATTAAGTTAATTGACAAAAGAACCAGAGGGGAGATGAAGAGAAATGTCCTGGCCAATATTTATCCCTCAACCAACATCCCTAAAACAGCTTATCTGGTCATTATCAAATTGTGGGATCCTGCTGTGCACAAATTGACTGCCGCGTTTCCTACATTACAGCCATGACTACGCTGCAAAAGTACTTCATTGGCTGTAAAGTGCTTTGGGACATCCTGAGGTTGTGAAAGGTGCTATATAAATGCAAGTCTTTCTATTTTTCGGGAGTATCAGTGTAGAATTTATTTGCTTCTGATTGCTAGCTAATAGCTCCTATTGGAAGTGTCTGGTTCTTTGAGGGCCCCCATAGTTATATTGAATGTTAGTGCTTGCTGTTCGAGCACTGGTGAAGACTGTGCCCACTGCAAAAAGGTATTGCAAGGCGAAAGGACACCCCAGTAGGGATCCCCAACTTTCTCCATTCAATCCTCTCCTGCAGAATAATGGGGGATAGATTGGAGGACAAGGGGAGCCAAATGCATCCTTTCTATTTATGAAACAGAATAGTTTATTTTACTGGAATTTGTGTCATAGGATTGGAAGGTCTCAATGATCTGAAAGATTGACTCATTTAGGATAAACCTCCTTAGACCATCCCGTGATGTAAGAGAGAAAACAAAGAGCGCTACATCTCACACAAGCGACGGTTTGTTCTGTCTGCATTCAGCTCACAAATATGATTATCTCGCTCGCTCAGCCTTCCCAGAGCTGTTTAATTTTGAACTTTTGAATAACCACCCCCACAGCAATGCTACAACTTAAATGAAATGGGTCATCTGAACGTGTCGAGCTTTTCCCAAACTGTCATGACGCAATTGAAAGATTTGCAAAACAGAAGACTTAAATTTATAAAGAGACTTTCAAGACCTCAGGATGTACCAAAGCGCTTTACAGCCAATGAAGTACTTTTTTGAATGTAGTCACTGTTGTAATGTAGGAAACGCGGCAACCGATTTGCGCACAGCAAGATCCCACAATCAGCAATGTTTATAATCATAGAATGATACAGCACAGAATGAGGCCACTCAGCTCATCATGCCAGTACCGACTCTTTGACAGAACTATTCAACTAGTCCCACTCCTCTGCTCTTTTCCCCGTAGTCCTGCAAATTTTTCCCCTTCAATTCCCTTTTGAAAGTTACTATTGAACCTGGTTCCATCACCCTTTCAGGCAGTGCCTTCCAGATCACAACAACTCGCTGTGTTTAAAATTTTTTTTTTTAAAAAGACCTCATTTTGCTACTAGTTCTTTTGCCAATCATCTGAAACCTGTGTCCTCTGGTTACTGACCCTTCTGCCACAGGAAACAGTTGCTCCTTATTTACTCTATCAAAACTGCTCATGATTTTGAACACCTCTATCAAATCTGCTTTTAACCTTCTCTGCTCTAAGGAGAACAACCCCACCTTCACCAGTCTCTCCACATAATTGAAGTCCCTCATCCCTGGGACCATTCTAGTCAATCTCTTCTGCACCCTCTCTAAGGCCTTGACATCCTTCCTAAAGTGTGGTGCCCAGAATTGAACACAATTCTCTAGCTGAGGCCTAACTAGTGTTTTACAAAGGTTTAGCATAACTTCCTTGCTTTTGTACTCTATGCCTCTATTAATACAGCCAAGGATCCCATGTGCATTTTTAACAACCTTCTCAACTTTTCCTACCACCTTCAAAGATTTGTGTACAGGTCTCTTATTTTCCCTTTAAAATTGTACCATTTAGTTTATATTGCCTCTCCTCATTCTTCCTACAAAAATGTATCCCTTCACATTTCTCTGCGTTTAACTTTTATCTGCCATGTGTCTCCCCATTTCACAAGTCTGTCTAAGTCCTCCTGAAGTCTGTTAATATCCTCCTCATTGTTTACTACATTTCCAAGTTTTGTGTCATCTGCAAACTTTGAAATTATGCCCTATATACCCAAGTCCAGATTATTAATATATCGTAGGAATTGCCAAATTCCTATCTAAGAACTGAGGTCGACTCAGGCAATCAAACAAACAAGTTTTAATGCAGAACTAACGAGTTTAAACAGTTTGTCGAGATCGATACAGGAGAACCACGAAAACAGGTCTTTGCTGGTCGGAGGCTCCACGAGGACTGCCAGGGCGGTCCCGTGGATGGCGTCATGACGTCATCACGTTTCTCCCGCGCTTGGGTGGTCACGTCATTAGCGGCATGACGTCATCGCGTTCACCCGTGCTTTGCCGCAATCTTAAAGGGACCGCGCCCCGTGCATGCAAACAGTATGTACAAACACAGAAATCACTAACAGACTGGTACAGGCTTAGGTTGGAGTAAAACCTCGTTAAAAGGAATTATGTACAGTTGCTCAAAGTCCCTCAGTGGCTCTGCCACAATATCATCAGAAGTGCAGTGGTCCTAATACCAAGCCCTAGGGAACACCAGGGGTGTTCTTCCCTCCAGTCTGGAAAAACAACCATTCACCACTACTCTCTGCTTTCTATCCCTTAGCCAATTTTGTTTCCACACTGCCACTGCCCCTTAATCCCATGGGCTTCAATTTTGCTAACCAGTCTATTATATGGCGCTTTGTCAAATGCCTTTTGAAAGTCCATATACACACCAACTGCACTCATCAATCCTTTCTGTTACTTCATCAAAGGACACAATCAAGTTAGTCAAACATGATTTATCTTTAACAAATCCGTGCTGTCTTTCATTTATTAGCCCAGATGTTTCCAAATGCCAATTAATTTTGTCCCAGATTATTATCTCTTAAAGTTTCCCCACCACCGACATTAAGCTGACGGGTCTGTAGTTGCTGGGTTTATCCCTCTCCCCTTTTGCAAACAGGGTGTAATACTTGCAATGCTGTAGTCCTCTGGCACCACACCCATATCTAAGGAGGATTGGAAGATTGTGGTCAGAGCCTTTGTAATTTCAACCATTACTTCCCTCACTTACATTGGACTGGGTGACTTTTCTTCTTTGAGGACTGCCATCCTTTTAAGTGCCTCCTCTTTATCCATTTTCATCCAATCCAATATCACTGCTGCCTCCTCCTTTACTGCAACATTGGCAGCATCCTCTTCTCTAGTGAAGACTGTGCAAAATACTCATTTAGTACCTCAGCCATGCCCTCTGCCTCCATAAGAGTATCTCCTTTTTGGTTCTGAATTGGCCCTACCCATCTTTTGACTAGCCTTTTACTATTTGTGTTTAGAAGAGACCTTTGCGTTCCCTTTTATGTTGGCTGTTAATCTATTCTCATTCTCTCTCTTTGCCCCTCTTACCCTTTTTTAGATCTCCTCTGTACTTTCTATATTCTGCTTAGTTGAACCTTATATTTGTTGTAAGCTTTTTCAGTCTCATTTTAATCTCTATGGCCCAGAAATTCGGGTCGGGGGCTTCCTGCGGGTGCAAGCCCCCGACCTGCACTTACCTTGCGCGCTGGCCGTTGAGCTCTGGGCCCCTGTGGAATTCCATCCGGGACCTGGTCCAGCTGCCGGCGCGCAGTGCTTGCGTATCCCAGGGGCGCAGTTAGTTCGAAGCATCCCCTGGGATCACGTGGGTCATGGGCAGCCAATCGGAGCAGGGAATGCTCCATTCATAAGTCTGACAGGAAGTGCTGTCAAGACTTATAAATACTACGGCCCCAAAATAGCACTAAATCTTCAAATAAATTTTAAAAAAAACATCAATTTTTAAATAAACTATAAATTACATGAAATAACTATTTTAAACAATAATTTAAATTTTTGAAAAAAATAATTTTATTTTCTAACGGGGCTAAAATTAAACTTACCTTGCTTTAAAGTATTTAAAAATAATAAACCTGTGGAAAAAATGTTTTAATTTTAATTAATTCACCACTTACCTTGTAAAAAGCAGGCCTTACGCCTGCTTTTTATATTTCTAAATTCTGCAGGCTTACGTTCCCGGGAAAACCTGTATTTAAAAAAAAACAAAGTTCGATGCGCACGCGCAGCCTCCTTCGCGCATGCGTTCGACCTCTGAACCTCTTCGTTCAGAGGAACGGAAGTGCCGGTTTCCCGCGCATGCGCAGTGCATGCAGGAAACCGGCACTTCCATTGGGCCTACGGGTGAGTAGCCTGTGCGTACTCACCCATGGAGACCCGAATTTATGGGCCATTATCTTCTCATCCAGGGAGCATTAATTTTGGATCCCCTTCCTTTTCCTCACGGGAATGTGTCTGCTCTGTACCTGAACCATCTCCTCTTTGAAGGTCTCCAATTGTTCAATCACTGTTTTGCCTACAGTGTTTGATTCCAATCCACCTGGGCCAGATCCCTTTTGAACTCACTGAAATTAGCCCTCCTCCAGTTGAGTATTTTTCCGCTTGATTGTTCCTTGTCCTTTTCCATAACTATTCTAAACCTGATGATATGATCATTGTTCCCCAAATGCTCCTCTACTGAAACATGAACTACTTCATTCCTCAGAACTGACCAGATAATCTGTTTGTGTGATGTTGGTTGAGGGATAACATAGAAGATAGGAGCAGGGGTAGGCCATTCGGCCCCTCGAGCCTGCTCCGCCATTTAATGAGATCATGGCTGATCATCCAAATTCAGTATCCTGTCCCTGCTTTCTCCCCATATCCCTTGATCCCTTTAGCTTTAAGAAATATCTAACTCCTTCTTGAATATATTTAATGAATTGAATATATAAATATTGGCCAGGACACCTGGAAGAACTCCACTGCTCTTCTGCGAGTAGTGCCATGGGATCTTTTACGTCCACCTAAGAGGGGAGTCGGGGCCTCTGTCTAACGTCCCAACCATAAGACAGCAACTCCGACAGTGCAGCACAGCTTCAGTACTGCATTGGGTGTGTCCGCCGAGATACTGTGCTCAAGTCTCTGGAGTGGGACTTGAACCCACAATCTTCTGACTCAAGAAGTGAGAGTGCTACCACTGAGCCACGGCTGACAGACGACCATGTCTGAAACTCCCCACATGTGGCAGTTCGGAGGCAGACACGGAAAGGGCCTCTTCACTCGCCGTAGAACAGAGGTGGACACGGGGAGAGAGTCTCCACCACTTCACTAGTCAGTGTAACCGACATGTGTTGGAGGGTCGGGAGAGCCTTAGAGCTCAGAGGCTGCCACACAAAGTGAAAGAAGGAGTGCCAGATGTGTTTCAAACCCATTCTGAGGTCACCTAGAACCCAAAACTATTGAGGCCTTAAGTGAACCATTGAATTCTGGCTGATTGGGCTACTCTTGAACGTAGGAACAGGAAGAGGCCTTTAGCCCTGAGCCTGGTCCATCATTCAGTTAGATTGAGGCTGATCTGTATCTTAACTCCATCTAACCACCTTAGTTCCATATCCCTTAATACTCTTGGCTAACAAAAATCATGTGGCTTCCCCATCAGAACATTGTCCTTTTGGTTTGGAGGATCTGAGGAATTGAGGGAACTGTAGGCATTGGAAGTTAACTGTCTTGGCTATGAACAACTAGATTTATAATTCTTGTAGCCAGAAATTCAATTAAAAAATGGCTCTTTTTGTTTGCTATGTAAAATGTACAAACTCCCACACCTGGCATCCCAGATGGGCTGCTAGTTAACATGTAGACTTGGAGTTGTACATTCTTGCCTGCCTGTGGATTGGCCCAGTTTATTATATTTGCTAGTCAGGCTGTAGATCTTAAGGGGATGCACTTCAGTGTAAGATCCCAGAGGGACCCTGGTTTCCAATGACTCGAGATTCACTCGTATTGGTGATCGTGATTTAACATTATTCAGCACAAGCAAAACTTAATATGTTACAGTATTTGAGCAGCAGTTTACAGAGTATAATTGAGACTTGTATTACCCCGTTGTCCTCTGGGTAGAAGCCGCAACTGTGGGTAAGCTGCACCCTGTGTCTCTCGTCACTCTCGGGCATCTCCCTGATTATTCCTGGAATCTTCTAGTCTTTCTGAAATCTTCTACACTTTCTGTGGCTGTTGAGACCCCCCTTCATATACCCTTACTCTCAATCAAAACCTACGGAGTCCTCCTGAACCAATCACTGGCTGACACCCCAACCCAAAATCCAATCATAAAGATGCCACATCCGCAGCACCTTGGCTTACGCAGGTTCTAGTCTTATGACCCCCCCACCCCCCCGACATCTTCTGTTTCTGACCATCAAGGCTCGTATCTGGGGTAGTTATGGCAATCCAAAAAGAACATGTCCCCACACTGTAGCGATATTGTGCCCTTGATGATCCTGCGAAAAGGCCAATGTTTTTAATTCACTGCAGACATCATAACATTCCAACACAGTGGCAGCTACACCTGAAATAACAACAGAAAACGCTGGAAACACTCCGCAAGTCAGGCAGCGTCTGTGGAGAGAGAAACAGAGTTAACGTTTCAGGTCTGTGACCCTTCGTCAGAACTGGAAATAGTTAGAGATGTAACAGATTTTAACCAGGTGCAGAGGCAGGGAAAGAGGGGAGGGACGGAAAGAACAAAAAGGGATGGTCTGTGATAGGGTGGAAGGCAGGAGAGATTAAATGTTGCGAATGGGGATGGCAGAATCATCAACAGCTGCCACCTGAAAAAATAGGGTCTGAAATTGTTGAACTCAATGTTGAGTCCAGAAGGCTGTAAAGTGCCTAATAGAAAGATGAGGTGCTGTTCCTCGAGCTTACGTTGCGCTTCATTGGAACGGTGTAAAAGACCGAGGACAGAGGTCAGAGTGGGAGTGGAGCGGAGAATTAAAGTGACAGGCTTACGGACTGAATGGAGGTGTTCTGTAAAGCGGTCACCCAATCTGCGTTTGGTCTCCCCAATGTCGAGGAGATCACATCGTGAGCAGCAAATACAGTATACTAAAATGCAAGAAGTACAAGTAAACCTGGAAGGAGTGTTTGGGGCCCTGGACAGTGGGAAGGGTGGAGGTAAAAGGGCAGGTTTTGCATCTCCTGCGCTTGCACAGGAAGGTACCGTGGGGAGAGGAGGGGCTGTTGGGGGTGATTCAGCATTCCGAAGGGATCGCGCCGCAAAGGGGAGGTGCGGGGAAGGTGTGTTTGGTGGTGGTATCACGCTGGAGGTGGCGGTGGATGATCAATTGAATGTGGAGGCTGGTGGGGTGAAAGGTGAGGACAAGGGGAACACTATCGTGGTTCTGAGAGGATGGGGTGAGAGCAGAAGTGCAGGAAATGGAACGGACACAGTCGAGGGCCCTGTCAACCACGGTAGAGGGGAATCCTCAGTTGTGGAAAAAGGAAGACATATTGGAAGCACTAGTATGGAAGGTGGCATCGTCAGAACCGATGCGGCGGAGAAGGAGAAACTGGGGGAATGGAATAGAGTCCTTACAGGAAGCTGGGTGGGAGGAAGTATAGTCCAGGTAGCTGTGGGAGTCAGTGGGCTTATAGTGAATGTTTGTTGATCGCCTATCCCCAGAAATGGAGACAGAGAAGTCGAGGAAGGGAAAGGTAGAGTCGGCGATGGACCATGTGAAGGTGAGGGAAGGGTAGAAATTGGAAGCAAAGTGAATGAAATTTTCTAGTTCCGGACGAGAGCAGGAAACGGCATCGATCAAGTCATCAATGTACCGGAAAAAGAGGTGAGGGAGGGTACCTGAGTCGGACTGGAACAAAGAATGTTCCACAAATCCCACAAAAAGTCAGGCATAGCTAGGACCCATGCGGGTTCCCATAGCAACACCTTTAATTTGGAGGAAGTTAGTGGAGTCAAAGGAGAAGTTGTTCAATGTGAGAACCAGTTCAGCCAGGCGGAGGAGGGTGGCGGTGGCTGAGCCTCTGTTCAAGGAAGAAGCGGAGCGCCCTCAGGCTGTCCTGGTGGGGGATTATAGCTACAACTGACCTTGCTTCCCAGGCTAGCTGCACTCTATGCCTTATCCTTACTGTTGGCTAATAACCAACTTTTACCCCCAGCTTCGTTATTCAACCATAGCATTCCTCTTTCTCACCCCAGGCTGCCTGAGTTACAGCTTACTCACAGACTTTTAATTATGAGCAAAAGGGTAACATGTCGTATATAATTCAGGTTATCATTGCATACAATTGATGATTACAGACTTGTACTTTTAATTTTTACACACGATTATAAATCCATTACTGATGCTTATAAGATACTGATGCTTATAAGATAACAAAGCAAGTATTCTAAAAACCAACTAATCCATGATAATCTTGCATCAGTAACTAATTACATACAATTACGTAGCATGTACAGCCCATTCGGCCCAACTGGTTTATGCCTGTTTGTGCGCTATATGAGCCTCCTCCCACTCTATTTATTTAACCCTATCGGCATATCCTACTATTCCTTTCTCCCTCATGTACTTATCTAGTCGCCCCTTAAATGCATCTCTGCTATTCGCCTCAACTACTACTCGTGGTCGTGAGTTTCACATTCTCGCCACCCTCTGGGTAAAGAAGTTTCTCCTGAATTCTTTACTGAATTTATTACTAACTATCTTATACTTCTGGGCCTAGAAATTCATTGTAGCCACTTTTGGGGCGTTAAAGTCGGGCGGCCGCTAAAGTTTGCGCCCGCCGCCAAATCGAGGCCACTTCTGCGATATTCATTAGCTTCGCCCTAAGAGTTTGCTCGAGCGCTAAAACTGGTGCTGGACGCCTCTCTTTAGGTGCTAAGCCGGAGGTGCTGAGCGAGAGCACCCAGGCCGGGCGCAGCGCAGGTGCGGCCATCTCGTGATTGACAGCAGACACCCTGGCGCCGGCCAGCTCTTAAGGGGGAAGGGTCGACTTTGTCTGCTGCCACGCCCTGGATAGTGGAGCCCTCCAGCTAGGCCTGAACACTGCTGCTGGACCCAAATAGCGCCTGAAGCCATGCAGAGGGCCCGTGAACGAGCGCAGCGCTTCTCAGAGCGTGATCTGAGTGTGCTGGTTGGTGGTGTGGAGAAGAGGCGCCATATTTTGTACCCGGACAATGGCAGGAAGGCGCCGGTCCGCGCCTACCGGAGAGCCTGGAGGCATGTCGCCAGCAAGGTGTCAGCCAACAGCGAGGTCCCCAGGACCGGTGTCCAATGCCGCAAAAAGTTTAATGACCTCACGCGGATTGTCAGGGTGAGTACCCTTTCCAGTGACCACCTCATCCTTGCATGTGCACCTCACATTATGGGCAAAGGGACCTGAAAGCCCTAATGGCCAGCCCTCATCCAGCAGCTATGGGACAGGCATGAACATCAATTGCACATTCTGCACTTAACACACTGGCCAAGCTATTCCACCATGGGAGGCAGTGCACACAAGATCAGGGCGACACACTGGCCAGGCTATTCCACCATGGGAGGCAGTGCACACAAGATCAGGGCGACACACTGGCCAGGCTATTCCACCATGGGAGGCAGTGCACACAAGATCAGGGCGACACACTGTACTTAGAGGCCGTCCTTTCTCTTGCAGGCCAAGCTGGCCAATAACAAGAAGAGCCGCACTGCGACCGGGGGAGGCCGACCCCAGATCCAGCCGCTCACCGAGCTGCAACATCGCGTGGAGCGCATCATGGGTGCCCGGGTGATTGGCCCCGTTGCATGTGGAGATGCCGACCCTGTTCTGGGCACCAATGGTCAGGACATCAACGTTTGGACCTCTCTCGTCCCACTTGCGCATCAGATCTACATCCTTTGCCACTGTCCGACCAATGCGCTGAATGCCACCACTCATGCATCCCTCGCTGATGCCCTCTCCTCACTCTAAAGCTACTCTTGTGCCTTCCTGCTTTCAGATGGTGAGGAGGAGGTCCCTGAACTTGCCAGTGACAGCCCCTCAGAGGAGGAGGAGGAGGAGCAAGAGGAAGGCGGCCCATCAGGGGAACCCTCAGCCGTGGCAACCCATGCCAATGTAGGGGACACGTCTTCCCTGGAGGGGAGCGTCGCGGAAGTGTCGGAGGGGAGGGGAGCTCATGGGACCTGCGGCCTGCAGAAACGCGGGAGGGGGGTGCCAGCTCGGCGGCCTTCTCCCCAGAGGGGGGAAGGGTCGGAGGGGAGTCCAATTGCTGGGCCCAGCGGCCTCCAGCAACGCAGGAAGGGTCAGCCAGCTCGGCGGCCTTCTCCCCAGAGGGAGAGTCCGGCCTCCAGTCCGGAGATGGTCTTCGCCGAGGAGATAGAACGCCTCGAGGACTTGTCCGCGGACTCGGAGCGCCGGCACACGGAGCTCATGGGGGTCGTGGCACGGTTGCCTGAGGCCATCGAGTCCCTCTCTCGGAGTGTCACCGACGTCGGGGCCTCACAGGCCATCAGTTTGGCGGAATTCGGGGCATAGCAGGTAGCGAGTTGGGCGGCATTCGGGGCAGCTGAGGCAGCGAGTGGGCAGCTGATCAGTGGTGCCGTGCAGTCACTGGGTGCTCTGATGAGGTCACTGAACAGGTCAACACGGGCACTCACTGCTGCCACACTCGCTGTGTCAGCCAGGCATCGCCAGGGCACCCGGCGCGCTGCAGCAGCACAGCGGTCTGTCCCTCTGCAGATTGGTGCGCATGCTGCAGTGCTGGCCCGGGCGAGTGCCAGTGTCTCAGGCGACCAGCGAGCGCCTGCCATCCGCCAGCTTGCCCCCATTCCTCCAGCCGCCACTGCCACTCCCCCAGTGGAGCTGCCGGGAGCTGCTGCAGCGACTGATGCTGGGCAGCCACAGCTGCAGCATTCAACAGCCGCCCGCTCGACGGCCAGACCTCGACTAGGCCGACCCCCAAGGGCATCTGCCGTCACGACATGTGCCCCTCTGGAGCCTGCCCCCAGCCTTGCAGCAGCCAATGGCCTTACTTTGAGGAGGAGCAGCAGGGCAGGCAGGGGCCACACAAAGATGGCCAAGGCATCGCCCTAGCGGGCCAAAAAGTCGAATGTGTGGCCAGTTGTGTTTGTTTTTTGAGGCCGAGAATTGGATGTTTGTTTTTTGAGGCCGAGAATTGGATGTTTGTTTTTTGAAGGCCGAGGATGTGATGTTTGTATTTTACGAAGTCCGAGGATGACGGCCATTTTAGTTGCACTGTTTTGTTAATCCTCTCCAGGTTGTGGGAGCGAGTAATGTGTTTGAGTGTTTTTTGGGGGTTTCGTCTGTTTTTGGTTTTCATGTGGGAAGGGCCCTGAGTTTGTACAATAAAGCATTTTATTTATTAACATTGTCCATGTTTGATCTTTGAAGTGTTTGTTGCCTTAACCAGCTGAGGGCTTGCGGAGCGGCTGCAATCATGTTCTTTCATTGGCACAAGCCATTCCCTGACAGGGGGCCTAGAAGTGACGTTCAATAAGCCGCCGACGGGCGGCCCTTGGACCTTGTGCCTCCCTCCTGGGCTGGTACTCCTCGTCCTCCTCCTCCTCATGCTCCTCCTGCTCCTCCTCCTGAGGTGGGGGTCCAACGTGAGGTGGCAGTGCCTGAGTCCTGCGGATAGCCACGTTGTGCAGCATGCAGCAAACGACGACGAATTGGGAGACTCGGTCCTGCGAATACTGGAGGGCTCCCCCGGAGCGATCGAGACAGCGGAACCGTTGCTTGAGGACGCCGATTGTTTGTTCTATGATGTTCCTAGTCGCTTGATGGCTCTCGTATGCCTCTTCAGGGGTCGTGGGCGCGCGGAGCAGGGTCATGAGCCAGGTACACAAAGGATAGCCTTTGTCCCCGATAAGCCATCCTCTTGGGGGAGGCTGTGCCTGGAACATGTCAGCCACAGTTGTCTGTCGCAGGATAAAGGCATCGTGGCTGCTGCCTGGAAAGCGGGTATTGACAGCTAGGATGCGCTGCCTGTGGTCACACACCAGCTGTACGTTGAGGGAATGGTAGCCCTTCCGGTTGCGGTAATCCTCGGCATGCTCCAGAGGTGCCCGCAAAGCCACATGCGTGCAGTCAATGGCGCCCTGCACCATGGGGAAGCCCGCTATTCTTGCAAATCCCACTGCACGCTGCTGCTGCTTGTCCAGGGTCATGGGGAAGGAGATGAATTGATGTCTCCTTCTGAAAAGGGCTTCGGCCACCTGGCAGATGCAGCAATGCACGGCGAACTGGGAGATGTTAGCGATGTCCCCAGCAGCGGATTGGAAGGAGCCGGTGGCATAGAAGTTGAGAGCCACCGTCACCTTCACTGCCACCGACAGAGACGTCCTGCGCATCAGCTGTGGCTGCAGATCTCTCTGAAGCAGCTGGCAGATGTCTGCAACCACCTCCCTTCTGAATCGCAGCCTCCTTACACACATCGCGGCAGACATGGTCAGATAGGAGGACTGCTGGCGGTATACCCTGGGTGGGTAAGGCCTCAGTTGGCGACGCCTGTTGCCCCCTCTGCGTCTAGCCAGGGCTGCCACTCTCTCACGGCGTCTGTAAGCCCTTCTGGCATAAGGCTGAAAGTCAGCGTTGGCACCCAATGCAGCCCCCATTATATGCTGGCAAACAATGAGCTCTCAATGAAGGCAAAGATAATTGCTAAGCTCTGGCCTGAGCCAAAAATACCTGTCCTAGTGTTGGTCCAAACCAGTAAGCTCTCCTCCTTGGTCTCTCTCCAAAAAACCGTTGCACAAGAGTGAATGCTGCAAAATGGCTGGCCTTTATAGTGCACGGTAAGTGCCCTTTAATTAGCGCTCCCCGCGGCCCGCCTCGGCTGTGTACCGTTCCACTTCACAGTCGTTAGGGCCGCCCGGCGCACAATGGGCCGGCGCGAGTGAAGTTCCGGTTCGGGGCGCACAAAGGGCGTTGCACGAGTAAATGACGTCATGATCTGCACGCGCAGCAGGGCGCGCGCTAAGACTTTGCGCCGGCGCTAAATGTGTACTGAAGTTGGGGCGAGGCGCAGATCGCGCTGCGCCCGGGCGCTAAGCGCCTAGCGCTCGAGATCTACTACTCCTCAGGCGCTAACGGCTGGCGCGCCCAACTGAATTTCTAGGCCCTGGTCCCTAGTTTTCTAAAACAAATGAAAACATCTCCACTATGTCTACCCTATCAAACCCTTTGTTAATTTTAAAGACCTCTGTCAGGTTACCCCTCAGCCTCCTCTTATCTAGAAAAAAGAGTCTCAGCCTGTTCAATCTTTCCTGATAGTTATAACCTCTCAGCTCTGGGATCATCCTTGTTATTTGTCTTTGCACCTTCTCCAGGGCCTCTACATCATTATAATGACAACTGACTATTTCCAAGCAGATTGTGGTCTGTTCAGTGAGTAAGAAGTGCTTGAAGGAGTTAGACGTGCTGGGAAGAAGTGATACTGAAAGGAGAGTAAAAGAAACCTGATCCTGAGTGAGGTGCAACCATTTGAAACAGTGAAATGGAAGAGTGGAAAGAAAGAACCAATCGCAAAATTAGGTGAAATTAATGAATGGAAAACGAAAATCCATCTCAAGCCTGCAACTCTCGGTCTGGGAAACCTTGTGTTCAGTGGATTCAGGAATTACTAATTAAATATTTCCACAAATTTTAGTTTTGTCAATAAACAAAGCTGATAACCCATAGGGCGCTCCCACCAACAGAGTCTGGAGGTACCATGAACCATCGTCTTGTTTTTCTGCTTTGGTGTATCACTGGTACCACAGGTCGGAGAGACTGATGTAGGTCGAGTTCATCTTGCATTCCTGAAATGTTTTGCATTTTACTTGAGGATCTTCTGAGTATTGGGAGCAGCAGCGAACTTCTGGAAATGATCTGTTGGTGAGATACACCTTTATCCACTCCCAGTGGTATCACTGTTTTCCCACAATGTCCGGCTTTGTTTTCAGTGCATGTTTTGGTGAATTCTTTTGTGCTGAGGTGAGGAACATCAGTGCTAAATGTCAGCTTTGCTCAGTGGTTGCATTCTTGCCTCCGAGTCAGAAGGCAGTGAGCTCAAGTTCCACTCCAAGTACCTGAGCATATTTTTTTTAATTTGTTTTTATTGGATGTGGGCGTCACTGGCAAGGCCAGCATTTATTGCCCATCCCTAATTGCCCTTGAGAAGGTGGTGGTGAGCCGCCGCCTTGAACCGCTGCAGTCCTTGTGGTGAAGGTACTCCCACAGTGCTGTTAGGTAGGGAGTTCCAGGGTTTTGACCCAGCGACGATGAAGGAATGGTGATATACTTCTAAGTCAGGATGGTGTGTGACTTGGAGGGGAACTTGGAGGTGGTGGTGTTCCCTTGCGCCTGCTGGCTTTATCCTTTTAGGTGGAAGAGGTCGCAGGTTTGGGAGGTGCTGCCGAAGAAGCCTTGGCGAGTTGCTGCAGTGCATCTTGTAGCTGGTCCACACTGCAGCCACGGTAGGCTGGTGGTGGAGGGAGTGAATGTTTAAGGTGGTGGATGGGGTGCCAGTCAAGCGGGCTGCTTTGTCCTGGATGGTGTCGAGCTTCTTGAGTGTTGTTGGAGCTGCACTCATCCAGGCAAGCAAAGGGTATTCCATCACACTCCTTACTTGTGCCTTGTAGATGGTGGAAAGGTTTTGGGGAGTCGGGAGGTGAGACACTCGCTGCAGAATACCCAGCTTCTGACCTGCTCTTGAGGCCACAGTATTTATGTGGCTGGTCCAGTTAAGTTTCTGGTCAATGGTGACCCCCAGGATGTTGATGGTGGGGGATTTAGCGATGGCAATGCCATTGAATGTCAAGGGGAGGTGGTTAGACTCTCGCTTGTTGGAGATAGTCATTGCCTGGCACTCCTGTGGCGCGAATGTTACCTGGCACATATCAGCCCAAGCCTGAAGTCGTCCAGGTCTTGTTGCATGCGGGCATGGACTGCTTCCTTATCTGTGGAGTTGTGAATGGCGCTGAACACTGTGCAGTCATCAGCGAACATCCCCATTTCTGACCTTATGTTGGAGGGAAGGTCATTGATGAAGCAGCTGAAGATGGTTGGGCCGAGGACACTGCCCTGAGGAACTCCTGCAGCGATGTCCTGGGGCTGTGTTGATTGACCTTCAATCACCACAACCATCTTCCTTTGTGCTAGGTATTACTCCAGCTAGTGGAGCGTTTCCCCCCCCCCCGATTCCCATTGACTTCAGTTTTACTAGGGTTCCTTGATGCCACACTCGGTCAAATGCTGCCTTGAAGTCAAGGGCAGTCACTCTCACCTCATCTCTGGAATTCAGCTCCTTTGTCCATGCTTGGACCAAGGCTATAATGAGGTCGGGAGCCGAGTGATCTTGGCCTCATTACAAACCGGGCCTCAGTGAGCAGGTTATTGGTGAGTAAGTGTTGCTTGATAGCGCTGTCGATGACATCTTCCATCACTTTGCTGATGATTGAGAGTAGACTGATCAAATCAAAATCAAATCAAATCAAATCAACTTTTATTGTCATTGTTAGTGCACAAGTGCAGTACAACGAAATGTAGGCTTGCGGCTCCCGAGAGTGTACATTTAGATTAAGACATTTAAACATTCAACATACATTTGGCTTGTAATACATTAACATAAACATAACCATAATAAAGTGCATTGGCAGATGTGCAGGCTTTAGAGTTTATTTGTGGAGTTCAGTAGGATGACAGCCCTGGGAAAGAAGCTGTTCCTAAATCTGGTCGTATGGGTGTGAATGCATCTGTAGCGTCTCCCAGATGGCAGGAGGGCGAACAGACTGTGGCTGGGGTGGGTAGGGTCTTTGATGATGGACCGTGACCTCCGTAAACAGCGTTTCTGGTATATGTGCTCTATGGTCGGTAGCCGGGTGCCGGTAATGCGTTGGGCAGTTTTGACTACCCGCTGCAGGGCTTTCCGGTCATAGCAGCTACAGCTGCCATACCATACTGTGATACAGTTTGTCAGGATGCTCTCTATTGTGCAGCGGTAAAAGTTAGAGAGGATCAGGGGTGACAGGTTACATCCCTTCAGCCTCCTTAGGAAATATAGGCGCCGCTGGGCCTTCTTCACCAGAGAGGAGGTATTGAGGGACCAGGAGAGGTCTTCCGTGATGTGGACTCCGAGTAATTGGCCGGGTTGGATTTGTCCTGCTTTTTGTGGCCAGGACATACCTCTGCAGTTTTCCACATTGTCGGATAGATGCCAGTGTTGTAGCTCTACTGGAACAGCTTGGCTAGAGGCACGGCTAGTTCTGGAGCACAAGTCTTCAGCACGATAGCTGGGATGTTGTCGGGGCCCATAGCCTTTGCTGTAGCCGGTGTGCTCAGTCGTTTCTTGATAGCACGTAGAGTGAATCGAATTGGCTGAAGACTGGCTTCTGTGATGGTGGGGACCTCAGGAGAAGGCCAATATGGATCATCCACTTGGCACTTCTGGCTGAAGATGGTTGCTAACGCTTCAGCCTTGTCTTTTGCACTCATGTGCTGGGCTCCACCATCATTGAGGATGGGGATGTTCATGGAGCCTCTTCCTCCCGTTAATTGTTTAATGGTCCACCACACTTCATGACTGGATGTGGCAGGACGGCAGAGCTTTGATCTGATCCGTTAATTGTGGGATCTCCTAGCCCTGTCTATAGCATGCTGCTTCTGCTTTTTAGCATGCATGTAGTCCTGTGTTGCAGCTTCCCCAGGTTGGCACCTCATTTTTAGGTACGCCTGGTGCTGCTCCTGGCATGCTCTTCTACACTCCTTATTGAACCAGGGTTGCTCCCCTGGCTTGATGGTAATGGTAGAGTGAGGAATATGTTGGGCCATGAGGTCGCAGATTGTGGTGGAATACAATTCTGCTGCTGCTGATGGCCCACAGCGCCTCCTGTTTTGAGCTGCAGGATCTATTCTGAATCTATCCCATTTAGCACAGTGGTAGTGCACACAACACGATGGAGGGTGTCCTCAGTGTGAAGGCGGGACTTCGTTTCCACAATGACTATGCAGTGGTCACTGCTACCAATACTGTCATGGACAGATGCATCTGCGACAGGTAGATTGGTGAGGACGAGGTCAAGTAGATTTTTTCCCTCGTGTTGGCTCTCTCACCACCTGTTGCAGGCCCAGACTGGCAGCTATGTCCTCCAGGACTCCACCAGCTCGGTAAGTAGTGGTGCTACCGAGCCACTCTTGGTGATTGACATTGAAGCCCCCCACCCAGAGTATTCTCCAGGCTGATGAGGAAAGACTTACATTTATATAGCACCTTTCATGACCTCACGATGTGCCAAAGTGCTTTACAGCCAATGAAGTACTTTTGAAGTGTAGTCACTGTTGTAATGTAGGAAATGTGGTAGCCAATTTGCACACAGCAAGGTCCCACAATTAGCAATGAGACAATGACCAGTTTAGTTTTAGTGATGTTGGTTGAGGGAGAAATATTGGCCAGGGCACCGGGAAGAACTCTCCTGTTCTTAGAATAGTGCCACAGGTTCTTTTATGTCCACATGAGAGTTTAAAAGACATCTCATCTGACAGAAGGCACCTTCCTTAGTGTAAGCCTAGATTTTATGCTCAAGTCTCTGGTGTGGGATTTAAACCCGCAACCTTCTGACTCTGAGGTGGGAGTGCTACCATCTGAGCCAGAATGCGAACTGAACCAAGGGTTTTTGGGTTGTGAGCCCATGCCCTACTTGGAATTGGATGTAGATTGGCCAAACTCATCTCAAATAGGACCGCAAAAGCCAGCAGACAAAGAAGATTGGAGAGATATTGATCCTTTGTAGGGCCTGATGAGATTGAGGCAGCCTGTGAATGCTTGTGAATTTGTACAGGGGTGTGCTTCCCTCAGGCACTGACCTTGAATTAGAAATTATACAGTGCTGGATGCCAGCCAACGACCAACAACTGAGACTGGATTGTTAAAAAATTCTGTCCTTTGTATGCAGCCCTTTTATTTCTGGATCACATTTAGTTTTATTGTGATGAGATTGAGCAGTTTATTTAGTTTTATCAATGGAAGTATTCATGGGCTGTGTGGGGAAGTGCAGTGGAAAAGATATTTTCCATATTGTTGACGGCAATTTAATCAAGCGACACCAACAAGTGGGAAGAGAAGCTCCGTGGCCCTTCACCCAGAGCCTGGTGAGAAACCGAGGGGCCGCCCATTTTCAGGAACCAAATCCAACCCCACCTCCTCCTCAAGTCCCCAAGGTGAAAGAGTAGCTTTAACTTTGCACCACCCAGTCTCCAAATGAGGAGCAGAGCTTTCATTTGTCTCCATTGGTTGTGGATTTGAGCCAAAGGTCTGCAAGTGGAAGGATTGTCTGAGATGCACTGTCTCAATCCTGTCTGAGGGAGGACCTGATTGTGATCTCGATTTTTCACAATTTCCAGGCGTTTTATAAACCCAGTCATGTGCTGAATCGTGGGTGGTACCTGGTTCAGTGTTGTCCTTGTCCCGCAGGCAGCTGACCGCTTGACCATCGGATGCTGATCTCTTGGCCATGGACAGCTAACGGGGTTTCTTTTCAGGAGCTTCCTGTTTATGAAGGGCAGCCTAAAGTCTGATACGATGGCATCACTGATCCAATCATTCTCTTCAGTCTCTGGCTTGCTCAGGGAAACATCCTTTAGAGCCAGTTCCCTTCTCACTCAAGAACCAAAGGGGTTTGGTGTTTCAAACTTACAAGGGCCCTCAAGGTGCTCTGGTTAGGCATTGATTTTGGATTTCCCTCCAAATAACCAGTCTATTTTTAACTCATCAGGTCGGTGCTCAGTTTCATGAGATCGGTGCTCACCGGTTCATGGGGTCACAGGTTAATGAGATCGGTGCTCACCGGTGCATGGGGTCGGTGCTCACTGGTTCATGGGGTCACAGGTTCATGAGATCGGTGCTCACCGGTTCATGGGGTCACAGGTTCATGAGATCGGTGCTCACCGGTGCATGGGGTCGGTGCTCACTGGTTCATGGGGTCACCGGTTCATGAGGTCGGTGATCATGAGGTCGCAGGTTCATGAGGGCACATGTTCATGAGGTCAGTGGCCGCAGGGTCATGAGGTCCGGGCTCACAGGCTAGCAGTCAGATATGCTTCATCCTGCTCCTGAATAAAAGCCCAGCATTTTCCAAAATATGACTGCGCTGCGCACTGCTTTCATGTGCCAGGGGCATGAGGCAATTTGCACATCTCTCCACAGCATCGAATTGTATTTGGAATAAACCCAATGGTTTGGCTCCATTATAATGCTAGGTGAAATATTGTGAAGATTTAACACTGAAGCGTAAAGAAGTTTTCCTCTTCACTATTACAAATTTAATTTTGCTCCTCTCCTTGTACATTTTCTGTCCTTCCTTGCAACATGTGTCATTTTAAAATTGCAACAAAGCATTCAGATCACGTGAGATTAAAACCACTTCGAAAGATCTCGACAGTTTCGTACGAGTGCGGGAATCGCGGGCTGAGCGGCTGTATAAAGGCTCCCGAGACCAGGTAAGGCCTCAGTGCGAGAATCGGCGGGAATCGCGGGCTGAGCGGCTGTATAAAGGCTACCGAGACCCAGGTAAGGCCTCAGTGCGAGAATCGGCGGGAATCGCGGGCTGAGCGGCTGTATAAAGGCTCCCGAGACCAGGTAAGGCCTCAGTGCGAGAATCGGCGGGAATCGCGGGCTGAGCGGCTGTATAAAGGCTCCCGAGACCAGGTAAGGCCTCAGTGCGAGAATCGGCGGGAATCGCGGGCTGAGCGGCTGTATAAAGGCTACCGAGACCAGGTAAGGCCTCAGTGCGAGAATCGGCGGGAATCGCGGGCTGAGCGGCTGTATAAAGGCTCCCGAGACCAGGTAAGGCCTCAGTGTGAGAATCGGTGGGAATCGCGGGCTGAGCGGCTGTATAAAGGCTCCAGAGACCCAGGTAAGGCCTCAGTGCGAGAATCGGCGGGAATCGCGGGCTGAGCGGCTGTATAAAGGCTCCCGAGACCAGGTAAGGCCTCAGTGTGAGAATCGGTGGGAATCGTGGGCTGAGCGGCTGTATAAAGGCTCCCGAGACCAGGTAAGGCCTCAGTGCGAGAATCGGCGGGAATCGCGGGCTGAGCGGCTGTATAAAGGCTCCCGAGACCAGGTAAGGCCTCAGTGTGAGAATCGGTGGGAATCGCGGGCTGAGCGGCTGTATAAAGGCCCCAGAGACCCAGGTAAGGCCTCAGTGTGAGAATCGGCGGGAATCGCGGGCTGAGCGGCTGTATAAAGGCTCCAGAGACCCAGGTAAGGCCTCAGTGCGAGAATCGGCGGGAATCGCGGGCTGAGCGGCTGTATAAAGGCCCCAGAGCCCAGGTAAGGTGTACCAATCTCCAATCTTGGAACTCTGAGGGAAGGAGAGAGGTAAAAAGTAATCCAAGTGTGACGTCACCAGAAAGCGGGTAAGTGATTGGTTGGTAAGTATTTCTCCCTTTTTAAGCTTAAATCTCTTTGGTTTATAGTTTCTAAGGTGTGATATTCACCATCTAGAATCGGGGCAGAGGGTATTTAAGAATAATATTAATAAATTTAATTAATTACATAGAATGGGAGATCAGGTGATGTGTTGCTGCTGCAATATGTGGGAGCTGGTGGACACCATTGATGCTCACGGTGATCACATTTGCAGTAAGTGTTGGCTGCTTGAGGAATTCCGGCTCCGTGTTGAAGAGCTGGAGTCCGAGCTTCAAACACTGAGACACATCAGGGAGGGGGAGAGTTACCTGGACTCTGTGTATCACGAGGTATTCACACCAATTAGATTAATTAATTCAGATGTAATCCGTGGCCAGGGTCAGGATGGTGTGACTAGAAGTGAGGCAGGTACGGGGATCCAGGAGGTAGTGTTGGAGGAGCTGCAGCCCTTGCACTTGTCCAACAGGTTCGAGGCTCTTACTCCCTGTGAGGATGGGAACAGGGACTGCGGGGAGGATGAGCAACCTGGCCACAGCACCGTGGAGTGGGGGGCCATTCAAGTGGGGGGAGTTAAAAGAAATGTTGTAGTGGTAGGGGATAGTATCGTTAGGGGGATAGATAGAGTTCTTTGCAGCCGAGAGCGAGAGTTCCGAAGGCTGTGTTGCCTGCCCGGTGCCAGGGTTAAGGACATCTCCTCTGGACTGGAGAGAAACTTGGAGTGGGAGGGGGAGGATCCAGTTGTCGTGGTCCATGTTGGTACCAACGACATAGATGGGACAAGGAAGGAGGTTCTGCTGAGGGAGTTTGAGCAGCTAGGGGCCAAATTAAAAAGCAGAACCACAAGGGTAATAATCTCTGGATTATTACCTGAGCCACGAGCGAATTTGGCTAGGACAAATAAAATTAGAGAATTAAATGCGTGGCTCAAAGACTGGTGTGGGAGAAATGGGTTTTGCTTCCTGCAACACTGGCACCAGTACTGGGGCAGGAGGGAGCTGTTCCGTTGGGACAGGCTTCACTTGGCCAGTGCTGGGACTAGAGTCCTGGCGGATCATATAACTAGGGCTGTAGAGAGGGCTTTAAACTAACTAGTTGGGGGGAGGTTCCTAGAGAGCAAATAATAAAAATGACAACAGAGAAGGTCATAGACTTAGGTAGCAGTGGGGAAATTAAAAACCAGAGCGTGTCAGGAAGGGGCAGAAGGTATGGAGTAAAAGGTAAAGTAATAAAAAGGGCAAAAGCAGGAACTAAGTGTCACAAAACATCTTTGAAAGTTCTCTATCTGAATGCACGTAGCATTTGTAACAAAATAGACGAGTTAATGGCACAAATAACTACATATGGATATGATCTTGTGGCCATTACAGAAACATGGCTGCAGGGTGACAATGACTGGGAATTAAACATACCAGGTTTTTTAACGATCAGGAAGGACAGGCAGGAAGGAAGGGGAGGTGGGGTGGCTATGTTAATAAAGGAAGGAATCACTAATACAGAGAAATGATATTGGGTCAAAAGATCAGGATAATGAAACAGTTTGGGTGGAGGTAAGGAATAATAAGGGGAAAAAAACACTAGTGGGTGTAGTCTATAGGCCTCCGAACAGTGGCAACTCTGTTGGACGGAGTATCAATCAGGAAATAGTTGAGGCTTGTAATAAGGGAACATCTATAATTATGGGGGATTTTAACTATCATATTAATTGGACAAATCAAATTGGGCAGGGCTGCCTTGAGGATGAGTTCATTGAGTGTATTCGGGATGGGATTCTTGAGCAGTATGTAACTGAACCGACCAGGGGGCAAGCAACCTTAGATCTGGTCCTGTGTAATGAGACAGGATTAATTAAAAATGTCCTAGTAAAGGATCCCCTTGGAATGAGTGACCATAACATGGCTGAATTCCATATTCAATTAGAGGGTGAGAAGGTTGGATCTCAAACAAGCGTGCTAAGCTTGAATAAAGGAGACTATGAAGGTATGAGAGCGGAATTGAGTAGAGTGGATTGGGAAAATAGATTAAAGGGTAAGACAATACATGATCAGTGGTGTACATTTAAGGAGTTATTTTACAACTTCCAAAAAATATATATTCCACTGAGAAGAAAGGGGTGTAAAAGAAAAGACAGCCCTCCGTGGCTAAGTAAAGAAATTAAGGATAGTATTCGACTAAAAACAAGGGCATATAAGGTAGCCAAATCTAGTGGGAGGATAGAGGATTGGGAAAACTTTAAAAGACAGCAAAAAATAACAAAAAGATTGATTAAGAAAGGGAAGATAGATTATGAAAGTAAATTAGCAAAAAATATAAAAACAGATAGTAAGAGTTTTTATAGTTATATAAAAAGAAAAAGGGTGGCTAAAGTAAATGTTGGTCCCTTAGAGGATGAGACCGGGAAATTAATGGTGGGAAATATGGAGATGGCAAAAACACTGAATGAATATTTTGTATCAGTCTTTACAGTAGAGGACACCAAGAATATCCCAAAACTGGACAAACAGGGAGCTAAAGGGGGGGAGGAGCTAAACACGATCAAAATCACTAAGGAAGTGGTACTCGGTAAAATAATGGGACTCAAGGCAGATAAATCACCTGGACCTGATGGCTTACATCCTAGGGTCTTGAGGGAAGTGGCGGTAGGGATTGTGGATGCATTGGTAATAATTTTCCAAAACTCCCTGGACTCGGCAAAGGCCCCGGCAGACTGGAAAACTGCTAATCACAGAAATCACAGAAATCACAGAAACCCCACAGTGCAGATAGAGGCCATTTCGGCCCATCGAGCCTGCACCGACACATATCCCACCCGATCCCCGTAACCCCTACACCAACACATATCCCACCCTATCCCCGTAACCCCACGTATTTAATCCCCCTAACACTAAGGGTCAATTTATCATAGCCAATCAACCTAACCCGCACATCTTTGGACTGTGGGAGGAAACCGGAGCACCCGGAGGAAACCCACGCAAACACGGGGAGAATGTGCAAACTCCACACAGTCACCCAAGGCCGGATTTGAACCCGGGTCCCTGGCGCGGTGAGGCAACAGTGCTAACCACTATGCCACCGTGCTGCCCTTAATGTAACACCCTTACTTAAAAAGGGCAGTAGACAGAAGGCTGGAAACTATAGACCGGTTAGCCTAACATCTGTGGTAGGTAAAATTTTGGAGTCCATTATTAAGGAGACAGTAACAGGACATTTGGATAATCATAATTTAATAGGACAAAGTCAGCATGGTTTTATGAAGGGGAAGTCATGTTTGACAAATTTGCTGGAGTTCTTTGAGGAAGTAACATATAGGGTGGATAAAGGGGAACCGGTGGACGTAGTGTATTTAGACTTCCAAAAGGCATTTGACAAGGTGCCACACAAAAGATTATTGCTTAAGATAAAAAATCACGGGATTGGGGGTAATATTCTGGCATGGATAGAGGATTGGCTATCTAACAGAAGGCAGAGAGTTGGGATAAATGGTTCATTCTCAGACTGGCAATCAGTAACCAGTGGTGTTCCGCAGGGGTCAGTGCTGGGTCCCCAACTCTTTACAATCTATATTAACGATTTGGAGGAGGGGACCGAGTGTAACATATCAAAGTTTGCAGATGATACTAAGATGGGAGGGAAAGTAGTGAGTGAGGAGGACATTAAAAACCTGCAAGGGGACATAGACAGGCTAAGTAAGTGGGCAGAGATTTGGCAGATGGAATACAATACTGGAAAGTGTGAGGTTATGCACTTTGGCAGGAAAATTCGTAGAGCAAGTTATTATCTTAATGGCAAGAAACTGGAAAGTACTGAAGTACAAAGGAATCTGGGGGTCCTGGTGCACAAAAATCAAAAGGTTAGTATGCAGGTGCAGCAAGTGATTAAGAAGGCCAATGGAATGTTGGCTTTCATTGCTAGGGGGATAGAATATAAAAATAGGGAGGTATTGCTTCAGTTGTACAAGGTATTGGTGAGACCGCACCTGGAATACTGCGTACAGTTTTGGTGTCCATACTTAAGAAAGGACATACTTGCTCTCGAGTCAGTACAAAGAAGGTTCACTCGGTTAATCCCGGGGATGAGGGGATGGACATATGAGGAGAGGTTGAGTAGATTGGGACTCTACTCATTGGAGTTCAGAAGAATGAGAGGCGATCTTATTGAAACATATAAGATTGTGAAGGGGTTGGATCGGGTGGATGCGGGGAGGATGTTCCCGATGATGGGTGAAACTAGAACTAGGGGGCATAGCCTTAGAATAAGGGACTGCTCTTTCAAAACTGAGATGAGGAGGAACTACTTCACTCAGAGGGTGGTAGGTCCATGGAATATGCTGCCCCAAAAAGCTGTAGAAGCTACATCATTACATAAATTTAAAACAGAAATAGACAGTTTCCTAGAAGTAAAGGGAATTAAGGGTTACGGGGAGTGGGCAGGAATTTGGACATGAGTCTAGGTTCGGATCAGTCATGGCCCTGTGGGTAGCGGAGCGGGCCCAGGGGCCGTGTAGCCCGATCCTGCTCCTATTTCGTGTGTCTAATTCTGTTAGATTCAGGAGATGGTTCTGTGATAGTGGATTGGCGGTTAGGATCAGATCAGCCATGATCTTATTGAATGGCGAAGCAGGCTCGAGGGGCCGATTGGCCTACTCCTGCTCCTATTTCTTCTGTTCTTATGTACCCAAAAAGGTGTCTGGATTGGGTATGGCGTGGTGCTATAATTGTAATCTGTTCCAGGTATTTTGAGCCTTGCCTGTTGTAAGTCAGTGTACGGTTTAGTCTGCCCTGGTCAGTGCACCATTGATACAGAGACAACAACTACTTACACTTACATTTATATAGCACCTTTAATGTAGCAAAAGGTCCCACAGCGCTTAACCAGAGCGCTATCAATAAAAGTTTGACACCGAGCCACAAAAGGAGATATCAAGCCAGATGGCCAAAAGCTTGGTCAAAGAGGTAGGTTTTAAGGAGCTAAGGTTTTAAGGAGCTAAGGTCTTAACGGAGGAGAGCGAGATGGAGAGGTTTAGGGAGGAAATTCCAGAGCTTGAAGCTTAGGCAGCTGAAGGCACAGCCGTTAATGGTAGAGCGACTGAAATCGGGAATGCGTAATATGCCGGAATTGAAGGCGTGCAGAGATCTTGAAGGCTTGTAGGGCTGGAGGAGGTTACAGAGTGGTGAGACCATGTAGGGATTTGAAAATAAGGATGAGAATTTTAATTTTGAGGCATTGCCGGACCGGGAGCCAATGTAGGTCAGTGCGTACAGGGGTGAGACCAGCATTAGCAGTGTGGCGTGACTCCAATTGGAATGCCAGCCCTGACCTTGCCTGTTCGTGCGTGCCCTAAAATGTGTTGCTCATATTCACATCTGTTTGTCGATGTCAATTGATTATTCCTTGCCTCAAGGAATCTGCATGATGTTTTGTCATCAGGGAGAACAACAATGGATGCATTTATTTGGGATTAGGGGGTGTCAGAAAGTGAGTGTAATTGAATACATTACCTGCCCTTCGCTCCACTCCAGACACCTGCACTTCCTCCCTCAGTCGTGAGGGTCAACTGACTAGGAAGGTCGCAGGTTCAAACCTTGTCTGTGTTAACTGCCGAGCTTTCACATTGCACTGTGAAGGTCTGTTGTAAAATGGTGCCAGCCCTGGCTCAGTGGCAACACTCTCGCCTCCGAGTCAATAGGTCGTGGGTTCAAGTCCCACTCCAGAGACTTGAGCACATTATCCAGGCTGACACTCCCAATGCAGTATTGAGGGAGTGCTGCACCATCGGAGGTGCCGTCTTTCAGATGAGTCTGCCCTCAAGTGAATGTAAAAGATCCCACAGCACTATTTCGAAGAAGAGCAGGGGAGTTCTTCCCGGTGTCCTGGCCAATATCTATCCCTCAACCAGCATCATTACAATAGATTATCTGGCCATTATCACATTGCTGTTTGTGGGATCTTGCTGTGCGCAAATTGGCTGCCGCATTTCCTACATTACAACAGTGACTACACTTCAAAAGTACTTCATTGGCTGTAAAGCACTTTGGGACGTCCTGAGGTCATGAAAGGCGCCATAGAAATGCAAATAACTTTGTGTCTGTCGAACTTTTCAAGAATTCTTCAAAACAACAACTTGCATTTATATAGCGCCTTTAACATAGTAAAACATCCCAAGGCGCTGCACAGGAGCATTTTCAGGCAAATTTGAACTGAGCTACATAGGAGAGAGTAGGACAGGCGAACAAAAGCTTGGTCAAAGAGGTGGGTTTTAAGGGGTGTTTAAAGGAGGAGAGATAGAGAGGCAGAGAAGTTTAGGAAGGGAATTCTTGGGGCCTAGACAGCTGAAGGCACGGTCACCACTGCTGGGGCAAAGGCAATCGGGGAGGCCAGAATTGGAGGAATGCCGAGATCTCAGAGGGTTGTAGGGCTGGAGGAGGTTACAGAGATATTGAGGGGCAAGGAGGGATTTAATTACATTTAAATTTTATATGGCAGGAGTTGACTTGGGTCGGTGATGGGAATTTGCTGTGGGGAGATTAGAGGGTGGGGTGGATGATGCAAGGTGGGTGATGCCAATGTCTGTGCTCAAACCTTCCCTCCCCCACCTTTTCTGAAGCTGCCTTGCAGTATGAATGTGGCAGCTTCAAAGTGTGTTGCCATGCTTAGAGCCACATTTCGTTGTGGAGTTGCCAACCTGGAGGTTGCATCACATCACCACCTGCCCTACCCAGTCAAACAACCTTTATTCCCATATCCCAATAATTTGTATAACTAATAAATGAAAATGCTCAAATAATTTTTAAAAAGCACAATATTGTTTTAATGCCCGATTTGATCTTTTCTCCTGGGTTGCTCACAGCAGTCTCCAGGAGATGAAACTTTAACTCCTGATGACTCCAGGGCATTCCTGGAGGGTTGGCGACCCTGATGTACAGGTGAGATTGGGAATGGAGCACAATGGAATTTAGGTCCGTTAACTAACACCTGTTTTGCAAAACACTTGGAATTGAGGAGGAAGTATTCAACTGGGAAGTGCAGTGGTACATGACATGGAAGCAAAATACAACCCAGGCTGATTGGATCCAGGTCTGCTGTCTGTGGGTGTAAGAGTCCAATGTCAAATATATTTAGGTAATCTGAACAGAGTTTTAGTGGACATGAACCCACAGCATAAAGCTCTGTCAAATTTGGCACAACATTGGCAATCTTACCACAAGGATGGCTGATGGAGGAACCACAGCTATCCCAACAGTACAGCAGAGGTGGCATTTTCCTCAAGGCTTGGGGAATGGTCCCGGGATGGGACAGAGTCAAGGGACTTTGGCTACAACTCCATAAGAGTCAATGTGCCCTTTAATTTCTTTTTGGGTGCGGGCCCATTCAAATTTCCGCACATCCGTGGTTTTCCCATTCAAGATCCGGTTGAGTGGGATCGCTGCGCAGCTTAAAGGGAACATTGCTTGTAGCTGGCCAGGGAGCTGGCTTGACCCTGACATTAGATGCCTGACATGAGAGAGCTTCATTCCCCAGAACTAACATTCCTCCTCTTGAGTAGTACAATAATTCACTAACAAATTAGGAATGCGAAAACATTTTTTGGTATTGACTGCAGACGTGGAGAGGATATTCCACTTGTGGGGGATTCTAAAACTAGGGGTCATAAATATAAGATATTTAGGTAGTGTGCCAACTGGTGGAAAAAGAAGCCGTTTTAACCTTTTGATCCCTTTCACTTTGAAGATTTTACGTAACGCAATTAATGTAACCATATTGGACCATTGCCTGTGATTCATGTACACATGAGAAACTTGCTGATGAGGCTTGCCTTTTTTGGCAGTAGACATTCTATTTCCACTTAGTCCCTTGCTGACTGGGCTCTTGGCCTGCCTTCAATGTCCACAATGTAAACTCTTGATTTATTCACATCTCAGCGATTCTTCTGAGGGAAGCTTGCCCCACAAGAACTTCGTCCATTGTATCTGACGGTCGTACAATCTGACACTTTGATTATCCTTTTGTGGCTCCATGTCAAATTTTGATTGATAACACTCCTGTGAAGCACCTTGAAACGATTTACTATGTTAAAGGCCCTTTATAGATGCAAGTTACTGTTGTTCCAGCTTTATTTATTTCTCATCCCTTTGCCTCTTGGCTTTCGCAGCAGGATTCATGTCTGAGGAGCACCAAGCAAAGTTTCAATATTCTTTGTTAATATTCTGTAACAGTATTGATCTGCTATTCTTTATATATAAAAGATTCAATTGCTGGTCAACATGACTAAATGTATCTCTACCTTAACCTTGACCATCTTTTGACTTTTTAAATTCTTTAAAAAAAATTCATTCATGGGATCTGGGCGTCGCTGGCAAGGCCAGCATTTATTGCCCATCCCTAATTAAGAAGGTGGTGGTGCGCCACCATTTCAGAGGGCAGTTAAGAGTCAACCACATTGCTGTGGTCTGGAGTCGCATATAGGCCAGACCGGGTAACGACGGCAGATTTCCTTCCCTAAAGGACATTAGTGAACCAGATGGATTTTTACAATAATTGGGTACTGATGCTAGCTTTTTAAATTTTATTTAATTAACTGAATTTAAATTCCACAGCTGCCATTGGGTGATTTGAACTCGTGTCCCTGGATCATTCGTCCAGGCCTCTGGATTGCTGGTCCAATAACATAACCACTATGCTACCGTACCCCACTAGAACAGGACAGGACGAGAGATGGTGGAGGCATTTGGTGTGGTCAGTTGTATCAAATGCCATGGAGGGGCAAGGAGGAGAAGATGATCCATGTGATCCCCTGGACTGGTTTTGATTGCCTGAGAGGGTTGGAGAGGAATTTTCCAGGGTATTTTTTTCCTTTATTGGCCCTTGTTTTTTTTGCCTCTTCCAGGAGATTATGTGGCTGTGGGGGGAGAGGGAGGTGGTGTGGAGGAAGTGTCGATCCATGATGCTCTGGCCATCATGGTGTGGGGTAGATTTGAGGGACCAGCTGGTCTTTTCCTGCCTGTCAACTTTGTATATTCATATGTAAGGAGGGATAATGCACCATGGCCGTAGTGACAGGGATTGACTTTGACTAAGGTGGTTGGTCTGAGTGCCGTGAGCAGGGTGGAAATGGGACTAAAGGGGTGCAAACTGGTTGGCATGAAGCTGGGAGGCAATAAAAGGCTCAAGGACCTTTGAGAAGGAAAGCATGCAAGAGATGGGCAATAGTTTGAAGGGGACGGATGGGTCAAGGGTGGATTTTTTGGAGGGGAGGGTGCTGATGGGGGTTTGGAGAGAGTGGGATGGTGACTGAACAAAGGGAACCAGTAACGATCTTGGCAAGCATGGGGCCCTGGTGGGCTAATTGAGTGGTCATGGCTTGGGTAGCCAAGGAGCAGGAGGTGGATTTCATGGAGGACATGAGCTTGGAAAGGGTGTGGGAGTTGATAGGAGAGAACATAGTGATGGGGGTTGATGTAGGGTGATTGCTTTAGCATTGGGATGGGGTCGTTGTTGGAGGATGAGGAGACTGGGGCTGAAAAAGCAGAGCAGGTGGTCTCCATCTTGGATGACTAGCTCTTTGACTTGGTCTTGGTGTTGGAGGTGAGGGTGAAAGCACCAAGGGAAGAAGGTTTGAGGAGGTGGTTGTAGTGGAGAAGAGGAATTGTTGATTGTCCTGACCCTCTTAAGATAATGCTGGAGTATTGGGATTTGTCCATGGAGGTGAAGGAGCGCTCAACATGGTGGAGTAGATCAGGCATTGACTGGCAAGACCAGTCCTGCTTGAATTTCCGGCCCAAAAACTGTAAAGAGCCAAGCTCAGAGTTGTACCAAGAGCAAGAATGGGTGAGAAAGATTGAGGGACTTGGTGGGAAGGAGGGCATCAAAGGTAGAGGCAAGGGAGCTGTTGGGGCCGATCAGTAGCAGCAAAAGTGTTGTGACAGTTGGAGGGTGGGTCAGACGGGAGGGAGTTAAGAGTTTTCTTTTCCCCCAGGCAGCGAGTGTGAATAGTGTTAAACTGTAACTGCATAGTATTTACAGCACCAAAACAGGCCATTCGGCCCAACCAGTCTATGCCAGCATTTATGCTCTACTTGCGCCTCCTCCCGTCCTTCCTTAAATGCATCTCTGCTGTTCGCCTCAACTATTCCCTGCAGTAGCGAGTTCCACATTCTCACCATTCCCTGGGTAAAGAAGTTTCTACTGAATTCTATATTGGATTTATTAGTTTATTTAATAGTCAATCACTTTGGACCTTTACCTTCTCCATGCTGCAGAAGTGCTTAATCAACTGGCACATTCTGCTTAGATTTTAGGATACACCTGCAAGTACAGCCTGAGGTTGGATGGTACCCGTGAAGGATTTTCATTATTGGTCATTGAGTGTTACTTTGTGATGTCCTGTTAGAGTCTCCAGAAAACCAGGTAGAAGGTGTTCAGCCCCCACGCTTTAGACTGCAGTCTTCTTGGGCAACTTGGCAACCTGTCGGCTTAAGGCTGCCGAAGTGTTATTGGCCGTGATCCCTTCAGCTTCAGGCATTAGAGCCTAGTCTGCATAGCATGAATGCTGGGTAACCTTTATAGCCCAAACCTGCAGTCAGTAACTGCTACAACTCACTCCGGCCATTGATACACTCAGTAAAGAAGGAGGAAAGAGAGAAACACTTGCATTTCTATGGCACCTTTCATGACCTCAGGATGTCGCAAAACGTTTTGCAGCCAATGAAGTACTTTTTGAAGTGTAGTCACTGTTGTAATGTAGGCAACGCGGCCGCCAATTTGCGCACTGCAAAATCCCACAAACAGCAATGTGATTGTTGTGTCCGTCAGTAGTAAGACACAGACTGCAGGAGAACGGTACAACAGGTGTTTACTCAACGTGGCTCACTCTGGAACTGAACTGTACAGATTACTACTCAGTGCTATATACAGGTGTGGTCACTGCCGGTACTACAGTATACATGAGCTGTAAAAAGTAGTTCCCCCCTTAAAGGTATATACATTACAATTCCTCCCCTTTTTAGATTAACAGTACCATAACACTCATTTAACAATTAAATATCAAACTAATTACAATTAACACTTTTAACATACAACGTTAGCTGAAAATAGTCCATTTATATATTCAGTCTTTGGGGAGGCTTTCTGATCCTTTCTGGATAGCACCTTTCCCGAGTGTCTCGCTCTTGGTGCGGAGGCGATTCTGGCACTCTGTCGTCAGTTGGGTCATCAGCTTCCGATGCTACTGTTTCTGGGGTAGATGCGACCTGTACGTCTGGTTCCTCACCAGGTACGTATGGGCGAGGCATGGGGTTGACTTGTTCCTGTGACTCTAGGATCTGGTCAGCATGGCGTCTCACGATGTTCTCCCCAACGTCCACTGTGTACATTAGTGGGCCCTACCGTGTGCCTATCGTTCCTGGCTGCCATTTTTCTGTTCGGTAGTCGTGGGCCAAGACTGGTTGCCCTACATTGAAGCTCCTTGTTGGCTTCTCATGGATGTGCTGGAATTGCTTACTCTCAACATCTCTTCGTACGTTTGGTCTGAGCAAATCCAGGCGAGATCTTAACCTTCGGTTAAAGAACATCATGGCCGAAGCCTGGTTGGTGACTGCATGTGTCGCATTCCGGTAGGCAAACAGGAAATTGTCCACCTTATGCTGCAGCGGAATGCTGTCATTGTACATAGCCTTTATTGCCTTCTTAAAGGTTTGTACGAACCTCTCAGCCAATCCATTTGTGGCTGGATGATACGGGGCGGATGTGTAATGCCTTACCCCATTCTTCTTCATAAACCTCCGGAACTCTTCGGACACAAACTGTGGTCCGTTATAGGGGCAAATCTGTTCTGGCAAGCCGTTCCTGGCAAAAATGGTCCGTAGGACTGCAATAGTTTACTCCGTGGTGGTGGAGGACATTTTGATGACCTCAGGCCATTTCAAGTGCGCATCCACGGCTATTAAAAACATTGAGTCCATGAATGGACCAGCAAAATCAATATGCACCCGTTGCCATGGAGATGAGGGCCACTCCCATGGGTGTAGAGAGGCATGTGGTGGTGCATTTTGGACTTTCTGGCATCCTGAGCAGCTCTTGGTCAGGTCCTCGATTTGTTTATCGATTCCCGGCCACCACACATAAGCCCTGGCAAGGCTTTTCATTTTTACCCCTCCCAGATGACCCTCATGAAGCTCATTGAGCACTCTATCCCTTAACTTGGGTGGAATTACCACTCGGGATCCACACATCAAGGTCCCCCGGCACACTGACAGCTGTTCTCTTCTTGTCAAGAATGCTGGCAACAGTGGGTCGCCATGTGCTGGCCACCCCTTCACCGTCAAATCATATACCCGAGACAGTGTCGGGTCATTTCGGGTCTCCTTTTCTAGACGAGCGTTAGTTACCGGTAGGTATTCAACTATAGTCGAATGAAATATTTCGACAGGATCCACTGCTGGTGCTCCCTCTGCAGTAGGCAGTGGCAGGCGTGATAGCCCATCAACATTTCCATGCTGCTTCGTGCCCTTATATTCAATCTCATAGTGGTACGCCCCTAGAAAGGGTGACCATCTTTGTAGTCGTTGCGCAGTCATCACCGGAACGCCGCCCTTCGGATTAAAAATGGAGACAAGAGGCTGGTGGTCAGTCAGCAAGGTGAATTTCTGCCCGTGCAGATAGTGATTGAACTTTTTCACTCCCCACACTAGGCTGAGGGCCTCCCTGTCAATCTGGGCGTAGTTACGCTCGGCTGAGGTTAGTGATCGTGACGCAAAGGCTATTGGCCTCTCTGAGCCGTCAGAGAATTTGTGCGACAGCACCGCTCCAATGCCGTAGGGTGACTCATCACACGCCAACCGAATTGGTAGTGCTGGGTTGAAATGGGCCAATACCTCTTTTGATGTGATTAGTGTTTTGCTCTTCTGGAAAGCTCGTTTACATTCGTCACTCCACTTCCATGGCACTCCAGTTTGCATGTAGGGTGTTCAGTGGGTGTAGTATTGTAGACAAATTTGGCAAGAACTTATGGTAGTAGTTTACCAGCCCGAGGAACGACCTCAGTTGTGACACGTTTTCCGGTGCTGGAGCCTTGACTACTGCCTCAATCTTTTCTGGGTACTTATGTAACCCCTCTTTATCGATAACGTGGCCACAATACGAGATCTGTTTTTTAAAAAACTCGCATTTGGGGCGGTTAGCTCGGAGCCCATATTCCTTCAATCTAGTGAGCACCTGCTCCAGGCTGGCGAGGTGATCACTCTCATTTTTGCCCGTGACCAGGATGTCGTCCAAATAACACTGGGCCCCTGGGATCCCTTGCAAGACTTGTTCCATTGCCCTTTGCCAAATAGCCGGAGCTGATGCTACCCCGAATACCAGCCGGTTGTATTGGTAGAGACCTTTATGGGTGTTGATTGTGAGGTATTTTTTTGATGCTGCTTCTACCTCCATTTGCAGATACGCCTGGGCCAGATCAATCTTAGTGAAGCGTTTCCCTCCAGTTAGCGAGGCGAAAATATCTTCAATCCGCGGAAGTGGATATTGCACGGTGTGAAGGACTGGGTTCACTGTTACCTTAAAGTCCCCACAGATGCGAACCTTCCTTGGTTCCCCAGGCGTGCTGCTCAACGACTTTTTCATCACGGGGACGATGGGTGTAGCCCACTCGCTCCAGTCTACCTTGGACAGTACTCCTGAACGTTCCAAACTCTCCAGCTCTGCTTCGACAGCTGGGCGGATCGCATAAGGTACCGGTCTGGCCTTAAAAAATTTTGGGCTTGCGTTTTCTTCGATTTTAATTGTTGCTGTCATGCCTTTTAGTGTTCCGAGTCCTTGCTGGAACATTTCTTGTGCGTCGGTTAGGATCTTTGACAGTCGCCCAGGTGTGACGTCGTCATCCTTTTTGGCAGCCACAGTCAGTGCTTGTATGGAATGTCAATCCAGCTGTATTTTCCGGATCCATTCACGTCCCAGTACTGGTGGTCCTCCATCTTGCAATACATACAGGTCTAGTTTTGGTGTTTCCTTACCGTTATATATAACGGTCACCCTTATTTTTACTTTGGGGTAGACTTTTTGCCCCGTGTACGTCTTCAAAATAATTTTTGTGTCTCTCAAGGGTATGTGTGAGAATAGCCGCTCGTAGTCCCGTCGGTTTATGACTGTTAGGGCTGATCCTGTGTCCAATTCCATTTTTACCTGGACTCCTGCTATCTTGAGAGTGACCCAAATGGTTCGGTGATCCTCCATTTTGATCACATTATGTAGTTTCAGACAACTCAGCTCCCTGTTTTCGGAGTCGGTATCAATCTTTTGTTCGTCTGAACTATTCTCCGTCACCTTGTGTACCTTTTTGTACTTTTCTTTTGGAGATTTCTTATTGCTGGTTTTCCTTCCCGACCTGCAGACTCGTGCTATGTGTCCTACTTTTCCACACTGTCTGCACACTTTGTCTTTGAACCAGCAATCATTGTGGTCGTGTGTTGTTCTGCCGCAGTGATAGCACTTCTCTGTTCTGTATGACATTTCGTTTGTGCCATATTCTTGCGGTCTCTGTTGTATCTCTGCAGCGCCCCGTGCTGCTGCTTCATATGATACCGCAATGCTGAAAGCCTTGTCCAGCGTAAGGTCCTTTTCAGATAAAAGCCATTTCTGGGTTCGTTCACTTTGAAGCCCACACACAAACTTGTCCCTTAAGGTATCTGCCAGTCCCGTTCCAAACTGGCAGTGTTTCGATAGTTTGTGCAGTTCTGTTAAATATTCAGCATTGCTTTCATCCTTATGCTGGTTCCGTTTGTGAAACTTGAATCTTTCTGCTATCAGCAGCGGTGTGGGGTTTAAATGTTCGTGTAGTATCGTCACTATGTCTCCAAAACCCTTTTCCACTGGCTTCGCTGGGGTTTCTAGATTTCGTAATAAGCCATACGCCTTTGCACCCATTAAATTTAACAATACCGGCGCTTTCTTGTCATCTGACACCTCATTTGCCTTGCAGTATACCTCTATTCGTTCGACATATGTAGTCTAATCTTCGACTTCATTGTCAAATGCGGTGATACTGCCACTCTTCGGCATTTTGGGTGTGGTTTAAAATGGCTTAAAATGGCGTCTCCCGCGCTTTCCTTCCTCCCCCGCTGCTGCCAACGCCGCTCTCGGCGGTCCTCGTGGCAATGGCGGCGCCTCGTGGGTTTCTGCGCGTCTCTCTCCCTCTCCTCGACGCTGCTTGGCCCCTGAACACCGGCTGCGCCCTGTGCACTCTGCCCTCTCTCTCTCTCTCTCTCTCTCTCCCGTCGACGCTGCTCGGCCCTTTGCTGTGCCGCTCAGTCGGGCTCTAGCCCGCCGCTGTCCGGGAAGGGTCTGCGCACTACCTGTTGCCAGCCCGTTTCACTGGACCACCGCGACTGGAAAGCCAAGCCTGGCTCTCAACAGCCTCCCCCGCAATTCTCGTGTCTCTGCTGGATGACTGGGCGGTTGCCCGTGGTCGACGCCCGTGTCTCTGGCCTTGACCTCCAATCTACTGGTCTCCAGGAACGAATCCCTGGGAGGTGATGCAGAGTTGCAGGTAGGATCGAATTTGCCTTGTCGCCAATGTTGTGTCCGTCAGTAGTAAGACACAGACTGCAGGAGAATGGTACAACAGGTGTTTACTCAACGTGGCTCACTCTGGAACTGAACTGTACAGATTACCACTCAGTGCTATATACAGGTGTGGTCACTGCCGGTACTACAGTATACATGAGCTGTAAAAAGTAGTTCCCCCCCTTAAAGGTATATACATTACAGTGATAATGGCCAGATAATCTATTTTAACAATGTTGGTTGAGTGATAAATATTGGCCAGGACACTGAGGGAACTCACCATCTCTTCTAAATTGTGCAGTGCAATCTTTTACGTTCACTTGAGAGCAGACAGGACCTCGGTTTAACATTTATCCGAAAGACGGCACCTCCGACAGTGCAGCACTCCCTCAATACTGCATTGGGAGTGTCAGCCTGGATAATGTGCTCAAGCTTCTGAAGTGGGACTTGAACCCACGACCTTCTGACTCTGAGGCGAGAGTGTTATCACTGAGCCAGGGCTGACCCCATTTTACAACAGACCTTCACAGTGCAGACTGCAGAAACAATGTGAAACTATATCATGCTTTCGATGGGTTTCCACCAGGGGACCTATTTAGATTAGCTCTGATTCAGACTGGGTTCATGCTGCTGGTTTTCACCAGTGTGCACTGTAAGAGCTGAAAGCAATAGGTAAAGCACAGACCGCTGATGGCCATTAAAGTTGTAAAGAGCACTTTGCTCTGCAATGGCCATTAATCCTGTGACAGGTTTCATGAGGGTCCCTAACTCTAGATGCTATTTTACATTCTGATTTATTTTTCACGCAGTATGAAAACCTGCCTTCAGTCAGTGGCCTCTTTGTTGTTCCCATAGCAGATGTTTCAGACAGGTCCCTCCCTTCCTTTTCATCTTTATGAATGGGAGCTGGTGGACTTTTTTTTGTTGGGTCTAGTTGCGGACTTCATTCCATTCATAAAATTTGTTGAATGATTGCACTGGACAGGCGCCGATGGAGATAATTGATGTCTTTGGGAGATTTGAATGATCACTTATTGACTATGCGTAGGTTGAGAGTCTCTGAGCTGACCATCTATCTGAGGAAAAATCTCCTTTTTATTTTGCTCTCGTGTCTTGAATTGTCCTGCCCAGCTGGTTTGAATAATGTATTCATTAACTGGAGGTCAACTGTACACCAACATTTGCGTTGGGGCAATATTCTTTGTGCCATTATATATTTTGGTCCAGCTTATGTTTAGAATAATGGATGTCTCGAGCTTAATGCAGGGTTCGTACATAAGAGTAGTTTGGAACAGGCAAAGGCCCTGAGTTCCAACAAGCACATCCCTTTTTGATAGATCACTCTATCTTACTACTTTCTCATCATATCCCTCAATCCTTTATCTCCACAATAGCTTCTAAACGTTTCTTGAACCTATTGTCTCTCCTCCCCTTGTGATCCAAGCTGGAGATTTCTATCCCTCGGGCACATTCTCATGTGCCTCTCCAATCTTTTTAAAGGTGCACTGAGAAAACACTTGATAAGACGAGGCCCGATACCAATAGTTATTCTGCCTTATTTCACAGCGAGTGAACATACAGAGCAACAGTTGCAATTGGGTTCGCCTAATTCAATCAGTACAACTTGTCTTTCTGCATGTTTGTTATTTTGTATTATTGCACAATCAGCTGTGGCTCCATTGGTAGCACTCTGAAGGAGAAGGTTGTGAGTTCGAGTCCCACTACAGAGACTTGAGCAAAAAATCTAGTCTGACACTTCAGTGCAGTACTGAGGGAGTGCTGCATTGTCGGAGGTGCCGTCTTTCGGATGAGACGTTAAGCCGAGGCCCCGTCTGCGCACTCAGGTGGACGTAAAAGATCCCACGGCGCTATTTCGAAGAAGATCAGGGGAGTTTTCCCTGGTGTCCTGGCCAATATTTATCCCTCAACCAACATCACTAAAAACAGATTATCTGGTCATTATCACATTGCTGTTTCTGGGAGCTTGCTGTGCGCAAATTAGCTGTCGCGTTTCCTACATTACAACAGTGACTACACTTCAAAACGTACTTCATTGGTTGTAAAGCGCTTTGGGATATCCTGAGGTCGCGAAAGGCGCTATATAAATGCAAGTCTTTTTAATGCTTCCCCACATCAGTGGATCGTTTGGCTTAACTTCAACAGAATAACGCTTTTTATCCTGGAGATGAAGAAATCCGTGAGCTCTTGAAACTTGTTATAGAGGAGAGGGACGAGGCAGGGTGATGAGAGATTTAAGGCGGTGATTGGTAGTAGAGAAAAGAAACCGGGAATTGTGGGATAGTGGGTCGTTTTAGCTGCAGAGAGTGAGTCCGTGGTATAGCTTGATGTGGGCCAGCCAAACCCAGCGATGGTTTGCTAGGCCAGTTGTGTAGCAGATACACTCGGGTTTGTGGCTCTTGGACATAAGAGGGCAAAGATGCGGGCCATGCCTGAGGGTGTGACCGAGATGAGAGATGGTAAAGGGGACAAGGGCATCAAAGGTTGGTGGTGAGGGAGTAGTGGAGCAAATAAACAGCTGCAGAGGTATCATGGTGAACGGAGTGACAAGGTTCGACCGTACAGAGTTCAAGAGTGCAGTTGTAAGTTGCAATATGGCAATTGGAGATGGCAGGAAATTTATTGCCAGTTTGGCTTGACCATGAAATGATGGAATGAAAGATAAAAGACCGCACATAAATATTTAAAAGACTTTCATTTATACAGCACCTTTCACAACCTCAGGATATCCCAAAGCGCTTTACAACCAATGAAGTACTTTTTGAAGTGTAGTCACTGTTGTAATGTAGTAAATGCGGCAGCCAATTTGCACACAGCAAGCTCCCACAAACAGCAATGTGATAATGACCAGACCATCTGTTTTATTGATGTTGGTTGAGGGGCAAATATTGGCCAGGACACCATGGAGACCGTCCCTGCTCTTTGAAATAGTGCCATGGGATCTCTTGCACCTCATCCAAAAGATGGCACCTCTGACAGGGCAGCACTCCCACACTACTGCACTGGAGTGTCAACCTAATTTATGTACTGCACAATTGGACTGGTTCATGAAAGATTTTACATTTGTGATTATGCAAATAAACTTTATTGGAAACTTGAACTGTAACCAAACCAATGCTATTTCGAATACATTTTGGGCACAAGTTCCTGATTGTGCCCAAAGCAGAAACTCTAACCCTTGATTTGTGGTGTATAACCTATAGCCCCTTTAACGGAGTAAAACGTCCCAAGGTGTTTCACAGAGCGGATTCGGACAAAATTTGACACCGAGCCACATAGAGATATTAGGGCAGGTGACCAAAAGCTCGGTCAAAGAGGTAGGTTTTAAGAAGCATCTTAATGGAGGAGAGTGGGGTGGAGTTCGGAGCGGTTTGGGGAGGGAATTTCAGAACTTGGGGCCTAGGCAGCTGAAGGCACGGCCACCAATGGTGGGGCGATGAAAATTGTGAATGCACAAGAATTTGAGCAAGGCAGAGATCCTGGAAGGTTGTAGGGCTGGAAGAGGTTACACAGAGAGAGAGCGGGAGGGAGGGGCGAGGGCCATGAAGGGATTTGAACACAAGGATGAGAATGCTGCCCTGTTATCTAGGCCTGCAGAGAATTTATTATGGACGATCTTCTGAGTCAACTACAGGGTCAGGGGGCTTGGGCACATTGTTGTCTAACCCAGTACCAGACGATCAGAAGAAAACAAGGCATTAAAGGGACAGTACTCGCGGAGTCTCAGCCCAACACACATCAATCCCACAGGGTGTCGTGTGGTTTGTCTCCTGATGGCTAGATAGCAGATTTATTGGACTGCTGTCATCAGATGATGGGAATTAATCAACCTGGCAGCAGCTGGTCCCGGACAGCAAGCGTTTCAGGAATGCCACTTTATTAACCCCTCCTCATACCCTTTTGAAAACATTCTTATTAACATCCCATGTGGCCTGAAGGGTCTGGGTCAAGTGCCAAGTGCCTTGGGGGTCAGAGGAGACATTCCCATTATTATTATTTTCCCATTCTCTTCCAAGGGTTTACCTGGCACTTGGGTAGTGTGAAAGGTCAGCGGTCAATGGCTAGTGTGAAAGGTCAAAGGGAAGAGGCTTGTTCAATGTAGACAAAGTGGTAGTTGGCAGGATAAAGGGCAACACTTGACTAACTCGTAGTTCTAAATGTGTACAGGATCCTTCTGACCAGTATAGTAAGTGCCTTGCTTTTGTGCCCCATGGAGCTCAAACACAGGCCAGCAGCTCACTGTAGGGATGTGTAGCTGAGCCCACAGGCTTCCGACTCTTCCCTCCTGGCCTGTCCCAATGCTGACTCTACATAGCGGCCTCCTGTATAAGGCCTCTGGGTGCACTCCTCACATTTTGAGTCATTTCTATTGCTTCATTGGATGGTTTGAGGGCGTAGCATTTGCTTTTAAATTTGGCACTTCTTCCCAACAACAAAAAGGTGTCAAGCCAGTGGCTCAATGGGCAGCACTCTCGCCTCTGAACCAGAAGGTCCTGGGTTCATAACCCCACTCCAGAGACTTGACTACAAAATCCAGGCTGACACTCCCAGTGCTAGTACTGAGATACCCTGAACAGTTTCTGAGATGTCGTCAATGCGGGTGAGGTGTTAAAACCCATCTGCCCTCTGGGGTGGATATAAAAGATCCCGTGGCACTATTTTGAAGAATTTCTCCCTGGTGTTCTGGCCAATATTTATCCCTCAACCAACCTCGCAAAAACAGATTATCTGGTCATTATCACATTGCTGTTTGTGGGAGCTTGCTGTGTGCAAATTGGCTGCCGTGTTTCCTACATTACATTACGCTTCAAAAGTACTTAATTGGCTGTAAAGCGCTTTGCAACGTCCTGAAGTTGTGAAAGGCACTATAGAAATGCAAGTCTCTTATTTGTTTTTATAAAACTTTTGAATGGCCTTTTGATGAAGTCAAATAAGTGTAAACAAAAAATTCCTTTCCGGCATGATATCCCAGTCCTTGTAGCTGTGACCATATGCTTTGTTAACTCGTCCTGCGGCCTCCGTTCTTCAACCCCTAAATTGTGCATCCGATTTTCATCGACCCAAGTACAAAGAGCAGAGGCCAGCGGTCCAGCACTCGCTTGATACCTCCCACATTCTTCTTGGTACTCTAGGGATACAACTTACTCCATTATAAATCACTTAAATAGAAACAGAAGATGCTGGAAATACTCAGCAGGTCAGACAACATCTGTGGAGAGAGAAACAGAGTTAACGTTTCAGGTCGATGACCCTTCGTCAGAACTGGAAAAAGTTAGAGATCACTGGTTAGACCTCAACTGAAGTATTGTGCCCAATTCTGGGCACCACACTTTAGGTAGATGTCAAGGCCATGGAGAGTGTGTGAAGGAAATTTACTCGAACCAGGGATGAGGGACTTCAGTTATGTGGAAAGACTGGAGACACTGAAATTGTTCTCCTTAGAGCAGAGAGGTGAAGGGGAGATTTAATAGAGGCGTTCAAAATTATGAGGTGTTCTGATAGAGTAGACAGGGAGAGACTGTTTCCACTGGCAGGAGAGTCGCTAACCAGAGATTTAAGATGATTGTCAAAAAAAAAGAGGTGGGAATAGGACAATTATTTTTATGCAGCAACTTATGATCTGGAATGTACTGCCTGAAAGGGTGGTAGAAGCAGACTCAATACAGGTACACTATCCCTTATCCGAAAGCCTTGGGACCAGCTGAGTTTCGGTTTTCGGAATTTTTCGGATTTCAGAAGGTATTATTATAAGACTGGGAAATTTGTATTTAATATAAATTGTAAAAGTTCAGGCTACCTCTTGCGATTGTTCCGTGTCTCATTCCCCTTCCTGCTTCTCTGGAAAGCCGGATATCGGCTGACTCCTACTAAGCTGGCCCGCAAATCAGGTCGGGGGGTCGGGTCGGGGGGGAGAAAAGAATATCGGGCGGGTCGGGTCGGGAGAAAAGAATATCGGACGGGCCGCGGTTCGGGTCGGGGCGGGGCGGGCGGGGGTGGGGGGGGAGAAAAGAATATCGGACGGGCCGCGGTTCGGGTCGGGTCGGTTGGGGGGGGGGGGGGGGGAGAAAAGAATATCGGACGGGCCGCTGCAGCTATCGGACGGGCCGCTGTATTGTTGGGTTCACTCTCCCGGTACCTCCTTCACACTGCCCGGCTCGGCCTGCAATCTCCTACCCAGGAGGGAACTCTGTGACCCTCTGCCCTGCTCAGCGTAAGTCGTGCGCCACTCTGGTCATGTCGTGCGCACGACTTACGCTGAACAAAAAAACTTTCGGTTTTTAGAGGTTTTCGGTTTTCGGAAGTTCGGATAAAGGATAGTCTACCTGTAGTAATTTTCAAAAGGGAATTGGATAAATACTGGAAAAGGAAAAATTTGCATGGCTATGGGGAAAGAGCAGGAGAGTGGGACTCATTCAAAGAGCCGGCACAGGCATGATGGGCCGAATGGTGTCTTTCTGTGCTGTATGATTCTATGATTCGAAGTTCATCATTGGGACAGAACAAATCAATTCTCCATCACTTCAGAAATGTATGTATGAAAAAAATCCAGTCTCTTCTTTCACTCCCTCCCCAAATCTTTTGTGAATCCAATGCTGGAGGGTATTTTCATATATAGAAGGCGGTCAGGGAATGGTTACACATTCTAAGTCCCAGAGCTGCCTCTTAGACATTCATAAATATAGAAGCCAGGAGATCAGATTACAACCAGCTACTGTTATGGGAACACTGATTTTCCTGTCCAACTAAGGAGGCCAGACATTGTGACACTTTATATCTGGTTGTTAACCTCCTTGTACCAGGGTGGGTAGAGTGAACCTTAGATACTGTGTGGAATTCAACTTCATTTTGGGATCAATCTAACAGATGTACACTGGTGAAATTCTCATGAGTACAAGTTCAATTGTAGACTATAGGTGCAGAGAATGTACAGCACAGAAACGGGCCAATCAGTCCAACTGGTCCATGCCGGTGTTTATGCTCCACACGAGCCTCCTCACACCCCTCTTCCTCTCACCCTAGCAACATATCCTTCTATTCCCTCATGTGCCTATCTGGTTTCCCCTTAAATACATCTCTGCTATTTGCCTCAACTATTCCATGTGGTTGTGATTTCTACTCTCTGGGTGAAGAAGTTTGTCCTGAATTCCTTTATTTGATTTATTGGTGACTATCTATCTTGTATTTATGACCCCTAGTTTTGGACTCCCAGCACGAGGAAACATCTTCTCTACGTCTACCCAGTCAAACCCCTTCATAATCTTAAGACCGCTATCAGATCACCCCTCAACCTTTTCTTTTCTAGAAAAAGGAGCTTGTTCAGTCTTTCCTGATAGTTATAACCTCTCGGTTCTGGTATCACCCTCGTAAATGTTTTTTGAATCTTTGCCAGTGCCTCCATATCCTCTTTGTAATATCCAGACCAGAACTAAGCACGGTACTCTGAGTGGGGTGTGGAAGTGTTGAGAACGGCTGTCGCCCTGATCAGTTATCTCTGGATTCCACATTTTTCGGCTGAGAATTGGATCAAGTTTTTATTCTATTCATTGAAAGGACAAACTTTTAACGTGGCAATCCCTGACTTTCCTGAGCGTGCCACGGTTTTGGAATCATTAAGAGACTGTCTTTCGGCAGAGGCAAGCTGAAGGGGTGGTACAGGGACCATTTGTAAGGAGGGTCTTCAAAGAGGAGAAGGAGATGGAGGGGTTTAGGGACAGAATCCCAAAGTTTGGGGTCATTAAACATGATAGCGAGACCCATGGTGCAGAACAGTTTTTGCTTTGCACCCCACTCTTGAGGGCAGATTGATGCCTTCTGTCTGTAGCACTGTGATCAGCAGCCAGTCCATTCCAAACCCTACGTAGAGATTGGCTGTTCAAATCATTACCTCAAATCCATTCCATTTTGAATGATATCTAAGGTCCTTTTGCACTTCCCTCCCATCCTCTTCTTTTGAGAGCCCTATTTGACCCTGAACTGAGTGATCGATCCTATATCCTCTCATTACCAAGACCGCCTACTTCCACCTCGAATGTCGCCCGTCTCCACCCCTGCCTCCACCCATCCGCTGCTGAAATCCTCTAGTCTTGACTATTCCAATACTCTCCTGGCCAGCCTCCCACCTTGCACCTCTGTAAACTAGTTCATCCAACACTCCGCTGCCCATATTCTAACTCGTGCCAAGTCCCGTTCACCCATCACCCCTGTGCTCGCTGACCTACATCGGTTCCCGGTCCACCAACGCCTCGATTTTTAAAATTTGCATCCTTGTGTTCAAATCCCTCCATGACCTCGCCCCTCCCTATCTCTGTAATCTCCTCTAGCCCTGTAACCTTCCGAGATCTCTGCGTACCTCCAATTCAGGTCTCTTGTGCATCCCTGATTTTAATCGCCCCACTATTTATGGCCGTGCCTTCAGCTGCCTAGGCCTCTAAGCTCTGGAATTCCCTCCCTAAACATCTCCGCCTCTCTACTGCTTTCTCCTCCTTAAAACCAACCTCTTTGACCAAGAGTTTGGTCACCTTTCCTCTGTGGCTCGGTGTCAAATTCTGTCTGATTTATGTTCCTGTGAAGTGCTTTGGGGTGTTTTAGTGCATTAAAGGCGCTATATAGATATGCAAGTTGTTGTTGTTGTTATTGAGTGACTCCATTCTTCATTGTTTGACACTGTTTCTGTCCCTACCCATGATACGGGTAAGTAATTTAGCAAAAAATATAGCATGGGGAGCAAACTGAGCAACTGGCCATGCTTTAATAGTTGCGTGCAGTACTTTTGGTCAGTCCGCACCCTTTGGAGTTTAGAAGCCTCCGGTTGTTTACAAAATGGACGGCTCATTCTCCAAATTGGCACTCAAATCCAGCTTGGTTTCCATGTAGAAAGCCAGAGTGCCAGCACTGAAATGCTGTAGTTCCCGGTTTGCCCCCTAAAAAAGCGTTACAGCTATGGAAAATGAACGGTTCTATTGAGCCAGTAGAAAGTGGCATCCAAAAGTCAAAGGAACACCATTGTCGTGGGTTCAAGTCCCACTCCAGAGACTTGAGCATAAAATCTACGCTGTGCAGTACTGAGGAAGCACTGCACTGTCTGAGGTGCCGTCTTTCAGATGAGACGTTAAACCGAGGCCCCATCTGCTCTCTCAGATGGACGTAAAAGATCCCACGGCACTATTTCGAGAAGAACAGGGGAGTTATCCCCGGTGTCCTGGCCAATATTTATCCCTCAACCAACATCACTAAAATAGATTATCTGGTTATTTATCTCATTGCTGTTTGTGGGACCGTGCTGTGCGCAAATTGGCTGCCATGTTTCCCACCTTGTACAGTGACTGCACTTCAAAAGTACGTAATTGGCTATAAAGGGCTTTGGGACGTCCTGAGGTTGTAAAAGGCGCTATGTTGTTTCTATTCAGTCAGTGAAAAGATGTGGGATCCATGTAGTACGGTCAAAGGAACGTGATTGATTTGACATTGTAGGGCAGGGCCCACTCAGGTGATCCTGTAAACATCATCTCATATGCTCATTCCAGGAGCAGCCTCGCATTTTGTGTAGTAGTTTGTGGGTCTTTCTCTTCATACTTAAGGCTGTGCTGAAGTAAATGGAAAATTGTAATCAAGTGGAAAGGTTAACATCAATCTATCGAATTGGCTGTTTCCAGTGGGGTTCTGCAGGGCTCAGTACTGGGCCCTTTGCTTTTTGTGGTATATATCAATGATTTGGACTTGAATGTAGGAAGTATAATTTAGAAGTTTGCAGATGATACAAAAATTGGCCGTGTGGTTGATAGCGAGGAAGAAAGCTGTAGACTGCAGAAAGATATCAATGGACTGGTCAGGTGGGTAGAAGTGTGGCAAATGGAATTCCATCCAGAGAAGGGTGAGGTAATGCATTTGGGGAGGATTAGCAAGGCAAGGGAATACACAATAAATGGTAGGATATTGAGAAGTGCAGAAGATCAGAGGGACCTCGGAGTGCATGTCCACAGATCCCTGAAGGTAGCAGGACAGGTAGATAAGGTGGCAAAGAAGGCATACGGGATACTTACCTTTATTAGTCGAGGTATTGAATATAAGAGCAGGGAGGTTATGCTTGAACTGTATAAAACACTAGTTAGGCCACAGCTAGGGTACTGTGTACAGTTCTGGTCACCACATTACAGGAAGGATGTGATTGCACTAGAGGGGGTGCAGAGGAGATTTACAAGGATGTTGCCTGGGCTGGGGAATTTTAGCTATGAGGAAAGATTGGATAGGCTGAGGTTGTTTTCTTTGGAACAGAGGAGGCTGAGGGAAGACCAAATTGAGGTGTATAAAATTATGAGGGGCCTAGATAGAGTGGATAGGAATGAACTATTTCCCTTAGCAGAAGGGTCTATAACCAGGGGTCATAGATTTAAAGTAATTGGTCGGAGGTTTAGAGGGGAGTTGAGGAGAAATGTTTTCACCCAGAGGGTGGTGGGGGTCTGGAACTCACTGCCTGAAAGGGTGGTAGAAGCAGAAACCCTCATCACATTTAAAAAGTACTTGGATATGCACTTGAAGGTCCGTAGCCTTGCAGGTTACAGCACAAGTGCAGGAAAGTGGGATTAGGTGGATAGCTCTTTGTTGGCCGGCACGGACAAGATGGGCCAAATGACCGCCTCCTGTGCTGTAAATTTCTATGAATGATTCTGCCTATAACCGAATCTTAATTGAATCCTTTTTTGAGAGGGCCAGAGAGCTCTGGATTTAAATCCAGACTTCCCATCAATGTGCCCCTGACCCAATGGCTTCAACGTTTGCCTAATTCGGACACATTTGAGCTGAAGGTGAAATGCTGGATGCGATGGGCGCCGTCTCTCTGGGCTGGACTGTGGGAGCTGGCCCGAGGTCAGTCTGTGACGCTCCACACCTTTGGTGTGAGCTACCTTTGTTTGCGGAGTTCCATCCAACAATTGTGCAGATGTAACCTGCAGCCCCCGTTGATTCAACATGCCATGATTAGGTTTGACACTTTCGACCACTTATTGTATTAATCATGCTCCGCTTCAGAGTGACAGCTTGCTTTTTAACAACAAAATGGCATCTCCCTCAAGGCCCAAATCTCAAAAAGGTTCAAGTGTTGCTTACCTCATTGGAGGATTCTTTCAATGTCAGTCAGCTACAGCCTCTCTTGTACCTGGTTTGTACAGAGGCACAGGACCATTGCACCTGACCCTTGTAACATCCACACTGCCAACCGGAGGTAGTATTTTGGTAGTTACCGAGCCCACACTGTGGCTGCTTTGGACCAACGCTGCACTCTGGCCGCGGACCGCTTCCAGTCTGTCTTTGTTGTATTATTCGCATCACACGGCAATCGCAAAGTCTTCATTTTTAAACTCTTTAAAACCAGGGCAGTTGCAATGACAGTGATGGAGTGCCGACGTCTGGTCCCGAGTGTGCATGACTGCTTTTGATCTCAGGAACCTTGGAGCTGAGCGGCCTTACCCGGGTCTCAATCTAGACTGGCACGGCTTGGCTGCGTTTATCAGTCGCTCCCCCACTCAATTATTCAGTGTAATTCTGGCCATGCCCAATCTGGTCTCAGTTCTAGTTTGGTGACTCACCCTTTTCAGCATGGAAACTGATATTTATGCACAGCGCTTTTCAAACCTCTCTCTCACTTTGTTTTGGCAGACAAGTGGTTTGATTGCACAAAATGGCATCTCTCCAGATGTTTTGGTGGGCAATCTTCAGCGTTCTGTTTATTTGAGCGTTGGATGTTGGGCAGTTTAGGGGTGAGACCTTTTTGAGGAGGTTGGAGGTTTGGAGCTTAAAGAAAGAACAAACTTGCATTTATATAGCGCCTTTCACCACCTCAGGATGTCCCAAAGCGCTTCACAGCCAATGAAGTAGTCACTGTTGTAATGTTGGAAACACCGCAGCTAATTTGCACACAGCAAGCTCCCTCAAACAGCCCTGTGACCTTGATCAGATAATCTGTTTTTGTTATGTTGGTTGAGGGATAAATATTGGCCAGGACACCAGGGAGAACTCCCCTGCTCTTCTTCAAAATAGTGCCATGGGATCTTTTACGTCTACCCGAGAGGGCAAACGGGGCCTCGGTTTAACGTCTCATCCGAAAGACGGCACCTCCGGCAGTGAGGTGGGTGGATTCCAATGAGGAGTGGGAATGTTTCCTTGACCCTCCAGGGAGTTGAGGCCAATTGTTATGTTAACAAATCGCGTCCCTTAGAGATTGTCCCCCCTCCCCACAGCTGCCTCTGCCCAGCCCTCTGTTTAAGTCTACTGTCACTGTGGAAAAAAAAACACAACGGCCCAGAAATTTGGGTCTCCACGGGTGGTGAGTACGCACGGGGTACTCCCCCGTAAGCCCTATGGAAGTGCCAGTTTCCTGCATGCGCGGGAAACCGGCACTTCACGTTCCCCTGTACGAAGGGGTTAAGAGGTGGAACGCGTGCGCAGGAGAGGCAGCGCGTGCGCATCGAACTTACGTTTTTTTTGCAGGTTTTCCCGGGAGGGTAAGTCTCCAGAAGTTACACATATAAAAAGCCGTCGCAAGGCCTGCTTTTTACAAGGTAAATTGTGAATTAATTAAAATTAAAACATTTTTTCCACAGGTTTATTATTTTTAAATACTTTAAAGAAAGGTAAGTTTATTTTTTAGCCCCGTTAGAAAATAAAATTATTTTTTTCAAAAATTTAAATTATTGTTTAAAATAGTTATTTCATGTAATTTTATAGTTTATTTTAAAAATGTGATTTTTAAAAAATTTATTTGAAGATTTAGTGATGTTTTGGGGCTTGTAGTATTTATAAGTTTGACAGCCCTTCCTGTCAAACTTATGAAGCATTCCCTGCTCCGATTGGCTCCCCATGGCCCACATGATCCCAGGGGACGCACCAAACTAACTGCGCCCCTGGGATACGCAAGCACTGCGCGCCGACAGTTGGAGCAGGCCCAGGATCGGAATCCCACATGGGCCCACAGCTCAACGGCCGGCACACAAGGTAAGTGCAGGTCGGGGGCTCGCACCCGCGGGAAGCCCCCGACCCGAATTTCTGGGCCAACATTTTTACTGAACAGAAGAGCAAGGAGGTGGAACATGACAGACCCATGGGTCAGCTTCTGACCGTGGGTCGGGATTAGGATTGTTTGTAGCGGGTCTTCTGTTACTTGGTAATGTGCCGACCTCCCCATCGTGGCCCCTTGTCCGCTCCCCAGACTCTCCTTCCCTTTCCCCGGGTGAGGGAGCAGATGCTGAGCTGGAAGTTGTTGTGAGGCAGATGCTGACTCACTGGTCACTGAGTGTGTTGGCAAATTGTCCAGTAGTTGAGTCATCTCCGTCTTGCAGAACAGTGACATTTGGGTGTAGCCACAACAACAAAAAAAGGCCAATCCCTTACAGATTCAGATTGCTTCATTCCTGGTTGCTTTGTATTGGTCTGACCGAGAGGGTTATATTTCCTGGGATGAAAGCTCCACACTCTGACAACCGCAGATGTCAGCCGTGGTTCAGTGGGCAGCACACTCGCCTCCCTGTCAGAAGGCTGTGGGTTCAATCCCCATTCCAGAGACTTGAGCACATAACCTAGTCTGACACTCCCATTGCAGTACTGAGGGAATGCTGCACTGTCGGAGGTGCTGTCTTTCGGATAAAACGTTAAACCGAGGCCCCATCTGCTCTCTCAGCTGGATGTAAAAGATCCCCTGGCACTATTTCGAAGAAGAGCAGGCATCCTGGGCAATGTTTATCCCTCAAACAACATCACTAAAACAGATGATCTGCTCATTATCACATTGCTGTTTGTGGGAGCTTGCTGTGCACAAATTGGCTGCCGCGTTTCCCACCTTACAACAGTGACTGCACTTCATTGGCCATAAAGTGCTTTGGGATGTCCTGAGGTTGCGAAAGGCTTGTTCTTTAGTGACTACTTCAGCCTTCCCACGACACAGGAAGTGCGTTAATGTTTGTTGAAAGCCCATGTGAAGCGCACCTCGGTTGTTTTGAGCTGAGGGGCTTTGTGAGAGCGATTTTAGCAGTGGAAACCTCGTTCTGGGAGGAATGGGCAGGTGGGACACCAGGAGCCTGGCCTGACAATGAGGTGATGAGATAGCAAGAGGCGAGATGTTTGAACAGCTGGCCTGAGATGGGAATGTTCCAGTGGTTGTGATGTTGATCATTGGGGTAGAATAATGGCCCAAATGCAGGAAGCTGTGTCTGCTTTTAGCTCACACAGCTTCCTGTCGTTTTATTCCTTTTCATCGCCTCACTTCACAAGCGATCGATGTCGGAAGGGTTTGCAAGAGAGATTTGATCTCTGTTTTTGTTGGCTGTCTGTTGGGATGGAGCCGGTGATGCAGTCGGTGGAGGGGAGGGCGGTGGTGGGGGGCACCTGTTCTGTGGATTCTGAGCTGTACTGGAGTTGATTTCTCTGCCTAGTGTCCACCATAGCTCAGTGCCAGCGCTCCCTGCCTGGGTCAGAAGGTTGTGGGTTCAAGTCCCACTGCAGAGACTTGAGCCCATAATCCAGGCTGACACTCCAGTGCAGTGCTGAGGGAGTGCTGCACTGTCGAAGGTGCCGTCTTTCAGATGAGATGTTAAACCGAGGTCTGCCCTCTCTCAGGTGGACGTAAAAGATCCTGCGGCACTGTTTCGAAGAAGAGCAGGGGAGTTTTCCCCGGTGTCCTGGCCAATATATATGCCTCAACCAACATCGCCAGCAAATCATTTATCTCACTGCTATTTATGCGACCTTGCTGTGCGCAAACTGACCATTGTAGCAGTGATGACACTTCAGAAGTACCTCATTGGCTGCAAACCGCATTGGAGTGTTGTGAATGGCGCTATAGAAATGGAAGTACTTTCCGAACAAGCTGGAACAATTGGCCTCATTCTTTAACTCTCCATAGATACAAAATGGACAGCACGCGCTCTTTGTGGATTAGTCACATTAACACAATCCGAGAAGGAGCAACTTGGGAAATGCCTGAGTCTTAATGGCAGACTGCAGGCGTAGAAGAACCATGTGCTCTTGGGGACCTCTGCTGGACAAAGTGCGAACTGCAGCGACTGAAAACAATAAACTAACTGGAGGCAAATGATTCTGTGCGCAGCCTTTTCCAAACGTTCGGGTCTCTAGTGTTGAGACTGCAGGCCTGAGGCATTGAGCGACTGGCTTAAAAATGTAGCCACTGAATTCTGAGCCAATACTGGAGAAACTTTGAAAGGAGAAGTCTTGAGAGGTGACCTTGCAGAGTTTTATATAAAATAGTAAGTTGTGCCAGAAAAGTAAGAGAGAGGATCAAGTTGGTGAAAAGCAAAACCGATTTACTTCATGCAGACCAGCTAATCTAGCAACACCAAGCTCTCGGAAGAATGTTTGAGTGCTCTTTGGGGTGCAGGGGAGAGAGCTGGGCAAGAGATGGGGAAATTCAAGGCGTTGGCCATGGCTCAGTGGCAGCAAACTCGCCTCCGAGTTAGAAGGTCGTGGGTTCAAGTCCAACTCCACAGACTTAAGCACAAAATCTCAGCTGACACTTCTGAGGAAGTGCTGCACTGTCGGAGGTGCCGTTTTTCAAATGGGGCGTCAAACCGAGGCCCCGTCTGCCCCCCCGCCCCCCCCCAAGTGGACGTAGAAGATCCCGCGGCACTGTTTCGAAGAAGAGCAAGGGAGTTCTCCCCGGGGTCCTGGCCAATATTTATCTCTCAGCCAACATCACTAAAAAAAAACAGATTATCTGGTCATTATCACATTGCTGTTTGTGGGACCTTGCTGTGCGCAAATTGGCTGCCGCATTTCCGACATTACAACAGTGACTACACTTCAAAAAGTACTTTATTGGCCGTAAACTGCTTTGGGACGTCCTGAGGTTGTGAAAGGTACTATATAAATGCAAGTCTTTGTTTTTCCGAGCTGGAACTGTAATCATGATTCAGTGAAGTTTTTGAAGGGGGGGCGAGGGTTTGCAAGGGAGGGTGATGAGAACAGAGGTATATTGACACATGAAACAGTCAGTGATGATGAGCAGGGGACAAGAATCAGATTACCACCTGAATAAAAACAAACAATAAATCACATCGAGGGTCTTTAACACGGGCTGCCGGTTGGTGAGGGAATCCTGTCTGGTTTTTGCTTGAACAAATAAAATGGCATCAGGTTCCTACAATGCCACAAAATGGCCATCAGTTATTGACCAGTGCTCCCTTTCTGAGGAGAGTGCCACTAAAACAAACCATGTGCAAGCACGGCAAAAATGTGATTCTGTTTCGGTTATCGATGAGGCACAGTATGTTTGAAGCATGCCTGGTTTATGAGGCTCACGTCGCTCAGTCTTGTACTGTGGGCGACTTCTGTTTTGCAGTGTGGACCCAGAATTGTAGCTTCAGCTAATTTTATTCTCTTGTTAGCCAATTGCTGTTTAAATTATTGTTTGAATTAGATTAATTGAGGCATTTTAAGATGGTTAAAGGAGTTGAAGAGCGCTGGAGTACAAAAAGGTGGAAGTTGTGCTACAGCTGTGTAAAGCTCTGGTTAGGCCGCACTTGGAATACTGCGTTCAGTTCTGGGCACCAATCCTCAGGAAGGATATACTGGCCAGGGCTAAAAGGGTTAAATTGTGAGAACAGGTCGCATAGACTAGGCTTCTATTCCCTTGTGTATAGAAGATTGAGGGGTGACCTAATTGAGATGTTTAAGATGATTAATAGATTTGATAGTGTAGAGAGAAACTATTTCCTCTGGTGTGGGAGTCCAGAACCAGGGGGCATGACCTTTTAAAATTAGAGCTAGGCCGTTCGGGGTGATGTCAGGAAGCACTTCTTCACACAAAGGGTAGTGGAAATCTGGAACTCTTCTCCCCCCCCACCCCCCCGCCCCCCCCCTCCCCCCCCCCCCCCCCCCCCAAAAAAAGCTGTTGAGGCTGGGTGGTCGACTGAAAACTTCAAAACTGAGATTGATGCATTGTTGTTAGGCAAAGGTATTCAGGGATATGCAACCATGGCGGGTAAATGGAGTTAAGATGCAGATCAGCCATAATGCAGTTGAATGGTGGAATAGGCTTGAGGAGCTGAATGGCCTTAGAATATTGTGTTCTGCAGATCAGGCGAGCTCACTCAAGTGGTCATTCGTGTGTGAGTATGGATGATGGTCTATTCTGCAAAGTGAGGCACCACAAGAGTCTGATTTTGGTCTTCCATTGACTTGCACAGCAGGAGATTTTTGGACAGTGATCGTACCTCCCTCTGACTATTTATTTGTTTCGTTTTGTTTCCCCCCCCCACATTCCCTCAAACCAAGAGACACCTGAGGCTGATTTTAGTGCCTTCACTGACCCACCCAAGATCGACTCATTTTTAAAAAATGTGACATTTTCCCGTGGCTGGAAAGCATTGTGCCAACTGCTGCAACGACTAATGAGTAAAACCACTTCCGGCTTGTCATCTTGTGCCACATAAATCGCTAGGTCCCAGGTTCGATCCCTGGTCGATATTGAACCAGCTGATTTAAAAAAATTAATTCTCGGGACGTGGGCGTTGCTGGAAAGGCATTTATTGCCCATCCCTACTTGCACTCGAAGGTGGTGGTGAGCCGCCTTCTTGAACCACTGGCGAAGGTGCTCCCACAGTGCTGTTAGGGAGAGAGTTCCAGGATTTTGACCCAGAAGTAACGGTGATATATGTCCAAGTCGGGATGGTGTATGACTTGGAGGTTTCGCGCACCTGCTGCCCTTGTCCTTCTAGGTGGTAGAGGTCACGAGTTTGAGAGGTGCTGTCGGCAGAAATTGGGGAGCTGAAATTATCCCTTATTAGACAGAGGAAATATCAGCCACGGTCCTTAATCCTACCTGCTGCCCTTTGACCCTGTGCTCAAAGTGCGAGAGTGTGTGCAAGCCTGATTAGATCGCTATCGGACTCGCCTGCCTACATCAACAAGTTGTATTTATACAGCACCTTTAACGTAGTTAAACATCCCAACCCGCTTCACAGGAACGTTATCAAACAAAATTTGACACCGAGCCACATAAGGAGATATGTGACAGGTGACCGAAGCAGGTTTTCAGGTGCATCTTAAAGGAGGAGAGAGAGGTGGAGAGGTTTAGGGAGGGAATTACTGAGCTTAAGGCCTCGGCAGCTGAAGACACGGCCACCAATGCTGAAGCGAAGTAAATCCGGGATGTACAAGAGCTAGGGAGGGGCGAGGCCATGGAGGGATTTGAGGATGAGAATTTTTAAATCAAAGCGTCATTCAACCGCAAGCCAATGTAGGTCAGCGAGCACAGGGGTGAAGGGGACTTGGTGCGAGTTAGGATATGGGCGGGCAGAGTCTAGGCTTACAAAGGCAGACTGGTCACTTGGGTGAGGTATTGCAAGGCTGTGGAGCTTACCCCAGCAAGAGTTGGCACCTCCAGGGGAGGGGTGGGGTGGGGCGAACACAGAACAGGGGTGGGTGATGATGGGGGGAATGGAAACCATTTCCATCTCTCTAACATGTTACACTCCCAATGTCTTTCCAGTTCTTGCATTTCCAATGCCCACCAGCAGAGGGCAGCAGCAGTTCATCCCACTGCAGTGTAGTTTTGGAAAGATCATTTTTAGACTCTCTGCAACAGTGACCTCCAGTAACTTAGTGTCTTAACTGCAGACCAGACCTACGCCGCCTGTCTATGTGGTGTGCCCTCATCTCGTGAGGTCGGTTGAGATGAGGAAGGCCCTTTGGCTCATCCAATCCCATCTTTCTGCAACAGCAAGAAAAAGACATCCCAAAGCTCTTTACAGCCAATCAAGTACTTTTGAAGTGTAGTCACTGTTATAATGTAGGAAACGTGGCAGCCATTTTGTGCACAGCAAGCTCCCACAAACAGCATATGCTAATGACCAGATAATTTGTTTTTATTGGTGTTGGTTGAGGGATAAATATTGGCCCGGATATTAGGACTAACTCCCCTGCTCCTCTTCGAAATAGTGTCGTGGGATCTTTCACATCCACCCGAGAGGGCAGACAAGGCCTCAGTTTAACGTCGCATCTGAAAGACGGCACCTCTGACAGTGCAGCACTCCCTCAGTACTGCACCGGAGTGTCGGCCTCGATCCTGTGCTCCAGTCTCTGGGCGGGAGTTGAACCCACATTAACAGGGGTTTGGGAGCAGGTTGGATGAGTTGGCCCCTCAGTCACATGACGGGTGACCTGGCAGAGTTGGGCAGGAGGAAACGAGCGAGGTGAAGTTGGCGCTGTGTCGGCCTGCAGAGTAATGCTGCGAGTCGAGCGGTTTGATTCCTGTTCTCCCCTCAGCATGTTGCAGGTTTGTTACTCTGGGGCTTGGGCCACAGTGCCCCTCCTGGTTAATGCTGGTAGTGACCTTTCAGAATCGGAGAATCACAGAATGGTTACAGCACAGAAGGAGGCCCTTTGGGCCATCGAGCCCGTGCCGGCTCTCTGCAAGAGCACTTCAGCTAGTCCCACTCCCCTGCCATTTCCCTGTAGCCCTGCAAATTTTTGTCCTTCAGGTACTTATCCAATTCCCTTTTGAAAGCCATGATTGAATCTGTCTCCACCACCCTTTCGGGCAGTGCATTCTAGATCATAACCACTCGCTGCGAAAAAAAGTTTTTCCTCACGTCGCCTTCGGTTCTTTTGCCAATCACCTTAAATCTGTGCCCTCTGGTTCTCGACCCTTCCACCAATGGGAACAGTTTCTCTCTATCTACTCTGTCCAGACCCCTCATGATTTTGAACACTTCTACTATCAAATCTCCTCTCAACCTTCTCTGCTCCAAGGAGAACAACTCCAGCTTCTCCAGTCTATCCACGTAACTGAAGTCCCTCATCCCTGGAATCATTCTCGTAAATCTTTTCTGCACCCTCTCTTAGGCCTTCACATCCTTCCTAGAGTGCGGTGCCCAGAATTGGACACAATACTCCCATTGAGGCTAAACCAGTGTTTTATAAAGGTTCATCATAACTTCCTTGCTTTTGTACTCTATGCCTCTATTTATGAAGCCCAGTATCCCGTATGCTTTTTTACCCGCTTTCTCAACCTGCCCTGCCACCTTCAACAATTTGTGCACATATATCCCCAGGTCTCTCTCTTCATGCACCCCCTTTAGAATTGTACCCTTTAGTGGGATGGAAGAAAGGGGCAGAGGTGACATTAGTATCATGGTTGGCACCGATCTGGTTTGGACCAGGTAATCTTGATTTGCGAGCGTGTGTCCAGAAGTTTCTAAAAGCGAAATCAGATAACGCGAGTCGTTTTATTGAGTATTGCTCACTCTCTCACGTGCTCCCGCTCGCGCTCTCTTCAGTATCTTTACAACGTGGAGTCAGTTATTCAGGTTTTTGTCAGCACTAACCGATAGATGGGGCCTTGAACCGTTGCCTGCGCCCTCCTTGGTTTGAACACGGTAATTGGAGCCAGGCCTGGTTTGCCTTTGGCTGTTGGGTGTGATTCATCGATAGCTGCAGTTCACTAGGAGCCTGGCGCAGGCCGGGCTGGAGTGCTGGTCCTCCTGGGGGCTGGAGTGCTGGTCCCCCCCCCCCCCCTTGGGGGCTGGAGTGCTGGTTCCCCCCCCCCTTGAGGGCTGGAGTGCTAGTTTCCCCCCCCCCCCCTTGGGGGCTGGAGTGCTGGTTCCCCCCCCCCCACTTGGGGGCTGGAGTGCTGGTCCCCCCCCCCCCACCCCCTGGGGGCTGGAGTGCTGGTTCCCCCCCCCCCCCCCTTGGGGGCTGGAGTGCTGGTTCCCCCCCCCCACCCCCTGGGGGCTGGAGTGCTGGTCCCCCCCCCACCCCCTGGGGGCTGGAGTGCTGGTTCCCCCCCCCCCCCCTCGGGGGCTGGAGTGCTGGTCCCCCCCCCCCCACCCCGGGGGCTGGAGTTGCAGTCCCTGTTTCTGTTTCTTTCAATAACTGAGACACGATTGAGGAAGACTTGAATTTCTGTAGCGCTTTTCATGAGCTCAGGATGTCCCAATGAGGTACTTTTTGAAGAGTAGCCACTGTTGTAATGTAGAAAGCGCAGCAAATATTGGCCAGGATATGAAATTAGCTAAGGAACCGAGAGCATTGGTGAGCAGTTGTTTCTCAGACAGGAGGGAGGTATACAGTGGTGTTCCCCAGGGCTCGGTGTCAGTACCACACTCTAAGACATACATTAATGACCTGGACTGGGATATACAGGGCAAAATGTCAAAGTTTGCAGATGAGACAAAACTTGGAAATGTAGTAAATGCAGAGAAGTGATACATTTTGGTAGGAAGAATGAGGGGAGGCAATATAACCTAAATGGTATAATTTAAAAAGGGATGCAGGACCAAAGAGACCTGGGGGTGTACGTACACAAGACTTTGAAGGTGGCAGGACAGGTTGAGAAGACTTTTTTTAAAACAAAAAGCATACTGGATCCTGGGCTTCATAAATAGAGGCATAGAGTACAAAAGCAAGGAAGTTTTGCTGAACATTTATAAAACGCTGGTTAGGCCTCAGCAGGAGTATTGTGTCCAATTCTGAACATTGCACTTTAGAGGGTGCAGGGGAGATTTACTAGAATGGTCCCAGGGATGAGGGACTTCAGTTGTGTGGAGAGACTGGAGAAGCTGAGATTGCTCTCCTTAGAGCAGAGACGGCCAAGAGGAGATTTGATAGAGTAAATAAAGAGAAACAGTTTCCAGTGGCAGACGGGTCAGTAACCAGAGGCCACAGATTTCAGGTGATTGGCAAAAGAACCAGAGGGGACATGAGGAAACATTTGTTTATGCAGCGAGTTATGATCTGGAATGCACTGCCTGAAAGGGTGGTGGAAGCAGATTCAATAGTAACTTTCAAAAGGGGTCTATACTTGAAAGGAAAAAATGACAGGGCTGGGGGAAAGAGCAGGGCGGGGTGGGACTAACTGGTTAGCTCTACCAAAGAGATGGCACCGGCACGGTGGGCCTGTATTGTTCTATGCTTCTATAGGACACTGGAGAGAATTCACTTGTTTGTCTTTAAAATAGTGCTCTGGGATCCTTTATGTCCACCTGAGAGGGCAGACGGGGCCTCGGTTTAACGTCTGATCCGAAAGACTGTGCCTCCCAACAGTGCAGCACTCCCTCAGCACCGCACTGGGAGTGTCGGCCTAGGTTATGTGCTGAAGTCTCAGGAGTAGGACTCAAACCCACAACCTTCTGACTCCGAGGCATGAGTGCTACCCACTGAGAGCCATGCCCGCCGTGTAGCTGTAGCTGTCACTGGCGTTGAAAATTAATAACACCACTCTCGAATATTGGGGTCAGTGATAACACGTGTAGGTGGCTGGTCCTGGTGTTTGTCTATGGGGAGGGAGCGTTTACACTTGTCTTTGGATATGTTCAGTAGCAGAGGAGGGGTAGACATCGTGGAGTGGCGATAAGATGCAACAAAAATAGTATAAAAGTTTCAGCATGGCGACAGACAGTGGTTGAGATTTAAAGTTAATCCTCTGTTTCCCACAAAGGAAATAGTTTATTTTCTTTTAAGTGGCTTTAAATTCCTAGAATGGGATCTCTGAGTCTGTCCAAATTTATTCTCTAGTGCCCAGACCAACAAGTTGAGAACAGGGACATTTTGATATGGGAGAATAATAATGAGCTGATTTTTCACTTATTTATCTGTTCTCCTGGGAAAGAAAGTACAAAAGTCGTAATTTTTTTGGCAACCAGTTTTTTATTATATTTGTTTCCCACCCTTCCTCCTCTCCTTTCCTGAATCTCTCGCTGGGGTACATTTTCCCAGGAGCCGGGAGGTCCACTCGTACCTCACCCTAACTTTCCAGCAGAGCCCATTCAATTAGCAATAAGGAAACGTAAATCGCTCAGTGCTGAGGGGTGCGCTGCACTGTCGGCGGTGTTATCTTTTGGATGAGACGTTAAACTGAGAACCCCATCTGTCGTCAGGTGGACGTGAAAGATCCCACGGCACTATTTCGAAGAGCAGGGGAGTTCTCCCTGGTGTCCTGGCCAATATTTATCCCTCCGCCAACGTCACAAACAGGTTATTTGGTCATTATCACATTGCCGTTTGTGGGAGCTTGCTGTGTGCAAATTGGGTGCCACGATTCCTACATTACAACAGTGATTACACGTCAAAAGTATTTCATTGGCTGTGAAGCACTTTGGGAAGACCCAAGGTGATGAGAAGTGCTGCTCACATGCAAATTCTTCCTTTTTGGGGGTACAGGCCCGTTGCTGCCTCAACCAACTCTTCACAAGGAATTCACATGTTCCATTGAATCAGTGAGTGATGAGACAGAGCTGGGAACCCATGTCTCTAGCCCAACCAGACGCAAGACGAGATGGTTAAGCAGTGAACGTGTCAACAGACTCTACCTCTGTGCCAGCTGTGATTCACTCGCAAAATTCTTTGCAAATGGTGTGGACGTAGGGTGGGGGGAGGATTCGGTTTGACTGGTGCTCTCCGCTATTGGAGCCTGCTAATACTCCCTGTCCGAGCTTACATGTGGAGTACGCCCAGGGAATCGTATCCCAGTGTGAGGCTGTGCCCAGGGAATCGTATCCCAGTGTGAGGCTGTGCTCAGGGAATCGTATCCCAGTGTGAAGCTGTGCCCAGGGAATCGTATCCCAGTGTGAGGCTGTGCCCAGGGAATCGTATCCCAGTGTGAGGCTGTGCCCAGGGAATCGTATCCCAGTGTGAGGCTGTGCCCAGGGAATCGTATCCCAGTGTGAGGCTGTGCCCAGGGAATCGTATCCCAGTGTGAGGCTGTGCTCGGAATCGTATCCCAGTGTGAGGCTGTGCTCAGGGAATCGTATCCCAGTGTGAGGCTGTGCTCGGAATCGTATCCCAGTGTGAGGCTGTGCTCAGGGAATCGTATCCCAGTGTGAGGCTGTGCCCAGGGAATCGTATCCCAGTGTGAGGCTGTGCCCAGGGAATCGTATCCCAGTGTGAGGCTGTGCCCAGGGAATCGTATCCCAGTGTGAGGCTGTGCCCAGGGAATCGTATCCCAGTGTGAGGCTGTGCCCAGGGAATCGTATCCCAGTGTGAGGCTGTGCTCAGGGAATCGTATCCCAGTGTGAGGCTGTGCCAGGGAATCGTATCCCAGTGTGAGGCTGTGCCAGGGAATCGTATCCCAGTGTGAGGCTGTGCCCAGGGAATCGTATCCCAGTGTGAGGCTGTGCCCAGGGAATCGTATCCCAGTGTGAGGCTGTGCCCAGGGAATCGTATCCCAGTGTGAGGCTGTGCTCGGAATCGTATCCCAGTGTGAGGCTGTGCCAGGGAATCGTATCCCAGTGTGAGGCTGTGCCCAGGGAATCGTATCCCAGTGTGAGGCTGTGCCCAGGGAATCGTATCCCAGTGTGAGGCTGTGCCCAGGGAATCGTATCCCAGTGTAAGGCTGTGCCCAGGGAATCGTATCCCAGTGTGAGGCTGTGCCCAGGGAATCGTATCCCAGTGTGAGGCTGTGCCCAGGGAATCGTATCCCAGTGTGAGGCTGTGCTCGGAATCGTATCCCAGTGTGAGGCTGTGCTCAGGGAATCGTATCCCAGTGTGAGGCTGTGCCCAGGGAATCGTATCCCAGTGTGAAGCTGTGCCCAGGGAATCGTATCCCAGTGTGAGGCTGTGCTCGGAATCGTATCCCAGTGTGAGGCTGTGCCCAGGGAATCGTATCCCAGTGTGAGGCTGTGTCCAGGGAATCATATCCCAGTGTGAGGCTGTGCTCGGAATCGTATCCCAGTGTGAGGCTGTGCTCGGAATCGTATCCCAGTGTGAGGCTGTGCCCAGGGAATCGTATCCCAGTGTGAGGCTGTGCTCAGGGAATCGTATCCCAGTGTGAGGCTGTGCCCAGGGAATCGTATCCCAGTGTGAGGCTGTGCCCAGGGAATCGTATCCCAGTGTGAGGCTGTGCCAGGGAATCGTATCCCAGTGTGAGGCTGTGCTCGGAATCGTATCCCAGTGTGAGGCTGTGCCCAGGGAATCGTATCCCAGTGTGAGGCTGTGCCCAGGGAATCGTATCCCAGTGTGAGGCTGTGCCCAGGGAATCGTATCCCAGTGTGAGGCTGTGCTCAGGGAATCGTATCCCAGTGTGAGGCTGTGCTCAGGGAATCGTATCCCAGTGTGAGGCTGTGCCCAGGGAATCGTATCCCAGTGTGAGGCTGTGCTCAGGGAATCGTATCCCAGTGTGAGGCTGTGCCCAGGGAATCGTATCCCAGTGTGAAGCTGTGCCCAGGGAATCGTATCCCAGTGTGAAGCTGTGCCCAGGGAATCGTATCCCAGTGTGAGGCTGTGCCCAGGGAATCGTATCCCAGTGTGAAGCTGTGCTCGGAATCGTATCCCAGTGTGAGGCTGTGCCCAGGGAATCGTATCCCAGTGTGAGGCTGTGCCCAGGGAATCGTATCCCAGTGTGAGGCTGTGCCCAGGGAATCGTATCCCAGTGTGAGGCTGTGCTCGGAATCGTATCCCAGTGTGAAGCTGTGCTCGGAATCGTATCCCAGTGTGAGGCTGTGCCAGGGAATCGTATCCCAGTGTGAAGCTGTGCTCGGAATCGTATCCCAGTGTGAGGCTGTGCCCAGGGAATCGTATCCCAGTGTTAGGCTGTGCCAGGGAATCGTATCCCAGTGTGAGGCTGTGCCCAGGGAATCGTATCCCAGTGTTAGGCTGTGCCAGGGAATCGTATCCCAGTGTGAGGCTGTGCCCAGGGAATCGTATCCCAGTGTGAGGCTGTGCCCAGGGAATCGTATCCCAGTGTGAGGCTGTGCCCAGGGAATCGTATCCCAGTGTGAGGCTGTGCCAGGGAATCGTATCCCAGTGTGAGGCTGTGCCAGGGAATCGTATCCCAGTGTGAGGCTGTGCCCAGGGAATCGTATCCCAGTGTGAGGCTGTGCTCAGGGAATCGTATCCCAGTGTGAGGCTGTGCCCAGGGAATCATATCCCAGTGTGAGGCTGTGCCAGGGAATCGTATCCCAGTGTGAGGCTGTGCCAGGGAATCGTATCCCAGTGTGAGGCTGTGCCCAGGGAATCGTATCCCAGTGTGAGGCTGTGCTCAGGGAATCGTATCCCAGTGTGAGGCTGTGCTCAGGGAATCGTATCCCAGTGTGAGGCTGTGCCAGGGAATCGTATCCCAGTGTGAGGCTGTGCCCAGGGAATCGTATCCCAGTGTGAGGCTGTGCCAGGGAATCGTATCCCAGTGTGAGGCTGTGCCAGGGAATCGTATCCCAGTGTGAGGCTGTGCTCAGGGAATCGTATCCCAGTGTGAGGCTGTGCTCAGGGAATCGTATCCCAGTGTGAGGCTGTGCTCAGGGAATCGTATCCCAGTGTGAGGCTGTGCTCAGGGAATCGTATCCCAGTGTGAGGCTGTGCCAGGGAATCGTATCCCAGTGTGAGGCTGTGCCAGGGAATCGTATCCCAGTGTGAGGCTGTGCCAGGGAATCGTATCCCAGTGTGAGGCTGTGCCCAGGGAATCGTATCCCAGTGTGAGGCTGTGCCAGGGAATCGTATCCCAGTGTGAAGCTGTGCTCGGAATCGTATCCCAGTGTGAGGCTGTGCCCAGGGAATCGTATCCCAGTGTGAGGCTGTGCTCAGGGAATCGTATCCCAGTGTGAGGCTGTGCCCAGGGAATCGTATCCCAGTGTGAGGCTGTGCCCAGGGAATCGTATCCCAGTGTGAGGCTGTGCCAGGGAATCATATCCCAGTGTGAGGCTGTGCCCAGGGAATCGTATCCCAGTGTGAGGCTGTGCCCAGGGAATCGTATCCCAGTGTGAGGCTGTGCTCAGGGAATCGTATCCCAGTGTGAGGCTGTGCTCGGAATCGTATCCCAGTGTGAGGCTGTGCTCAGGGAATCGTATCCCAGTGTGAGGCTGTGCCCAGGGAATCGTATCCCAGTGTGAGGCTGTGCCCAGGGAATCGTATCCCAGTGTGAGGCTTTGCCAGGGAATCGTATCCCAGTGTGAGGCTGTGCCCAGGGAATCGTATCCCAGTGTGAGGCTGTGCTCAGGGAATCGTATCCCAGTGTGAGGCTGTGCCCAGGGAATCGTATCCCAGTGTGAGGCTGTGCTCGGAATCGTATCCCAGTGTGAGGCTGTGCCCAGGGAATCGTATCCCAGTGTGAGGCTGTGCTCAGGGAATCGTATCCCAGTGTGAGGCTGTGCTCGGAATCGTATCCCAGTGTGAGGCTGTGCCCAGGGAATCGTATCCCAGTGTGAGGCTGTGCTCGGAATCGTATCCCAGTGTGAGGCTGTGCTCGGAATCGTATCCCAGTGTAAGGCTGTGCCCAGGGAATCGTATCCCAGTGTGAGGCTGTGCCAGGGAATCGTATCCCAGTGTGAGGCTGTGCCCAGGGAATCGTATCCCAGTGTGAGGCTGTGCCCAGGGAATCGTATCCCAGTGTGAGGCTGTGCCCAGGGAATCGTATCCCAGTGTGAGGCTGTGCTCAGGGAATCGTATCCCAGTGTGAGGCTCTGCCCAGGGAATCGTATCCCAGTGTGAGGCTGTGCTCAGGGAATCGTATCCCAGTGTGAGGCTATGCCCAGGGAATCGTATCCCAGTGTGAGGCTGTGCCAGGGAATCGTATCCCAGTGTGAGGCTGTGCTCAGGGAATCGTATCCCAGTGTGAGGCTGTGCTCGGAATCGTATCCCAGTGTGAGGCTGTGCTCAGGGAATCGTATCCCAGTGTGAGGCTGTGCCCAGGGAATCGTATCCCAGTGTGAGGCTGTGCCCAGGGAATCGTATCCCAGTGTGAGGCTGTGCCCAGGGAATCGTATCCCAGTGTGAGGCTGTGCTCAGGGAATCGTATCCCAGTGTGAGGCTGTGCTCAGGGAATCGTATCCCAGTGTGAGGCTGTGCCCAGGGAATCGTATCCCAGTGTGAGGCTGTGCCCAGGGAATCGTATCCCAGTGTGAGGCTGTGCCCAGGGAATCGTATCCCAGTGTGAGGCTGTGCCCAGGGAATCGTATCCCAGTGTGAGGCTGTGCCCAGGGAATCGTATCCCAGTGTGAGGCTGTGCTCGGAATCGTATCCCAGTGTGAGGCTGTGCCCAGGGAATCGTATCCCAGTGTGAGGCTGTGCCCAGGGAATCTTATCCCAGTGTGAGGCTGTGCCCAGGGAATCTTATCCCAGTGTGAGGCTGTGCCCAGGGAATCGTATCCCAGTGTGAGGCTTGGAGGAGAGAAGGAATTGCGGGGGAAATATTTTGAGGCACCAGAATTGTTCCAATTAACTGCTTAATCTAAATGATTGCTTGACATAAAGAGAATAGAGCTGTTTTGTTGAGTATTACTGAGTCTAATTGGCCGTTTAAAGAAATGGAGATGAACCATTAAATTCACTGTGTATTTCACTTAATCTGGTGGTGCTGAATCTATTCCTGACCTCTGATTAGGGCTGGGGTGATGAAAAGCTCCGTGACTGATTGATCTGGGAGTGACTGATCTCCAGGGAGCTCAGTGGATCTGTTGTTCCTAATCTTGGTGGGACTAAGGTTGCAACTTTCCCAGTCACAAACAACAGTGCTCAGCACCATTCCTCCAGGCTAGTGATTCCCTGGGAGCAGGGCCTCTACAGGTCACTGGCAATCATGGAATGCCTTACACTTCAAAGCGTACGTCGGTATTAAGTACGAGGGAGTGACTTTTTACGAGGGACGAGGGCGACCAAAAGCTCTGGGAGGGCAGCAGACCAGAAAGAACTTGCATTTATATAGCGCCTTACCCATCCTCCGGCAGTCTCAAATTGCTTTACAGCCAATGAATACTTTTGAAGTATAGTCACTGTTGTAATGTGGGAAATGCGACAGCCAATCTGCGCACAGTAATCTCCCACAAACAGCAATGTGATAATGACCAGATAATCTGCTTTTAGTGATGTTGTTTGAGGGATAATATTGGCCAGGACACCGGGGAGAACTCGCTTGCTCTTCTCGTAATATTGCCATGGGATCAGACGGGACCTCGGTTTAATGTCTCATCTGAAAGACGACACCTGCAGCAGTGCAGCACTCCCTCAGCACTGCATTGGGACTGTCAGCCTAGATTACGTGCTCAAGTCCCTGGAGTGGGAGTTGAACTCGGGACCCTCTGACTCGAGAGGCGAGGGTGCTGCTGACTGAGCCATGGCTGCTGACCAGCGATATAAGGCCCCCCCCACTGCCCCGCCATTGTTCAGAGCTACAAAAATGGTCCCTGGTGTATTTTTCAGAGTGTTCAAGCCTACAGGCCCCAGAGATGAGCTGCCCAATCTGGTTTCCTCCTCTCGAGACCATGCTGATGATGCCACTGGGGGAGAAGGCCACCCAGACAGCTCCATTGACTCAACACGGCGTCTGACTTTGGACTGCCCTTGGCATCCGCCCGGCCCTGGGAAAGCTTGTTCTCGGCCGGTTGGGTGCAGCGTGCCCGGCCAATGGCGTGTTTTTCCAGAGTCAGGAAGCCCCCTAGGCTAGTCCATTGTTGAAGCACCCCCAGCAAGCCACCACCCCTCCCCAGTGATGGCGACCTGGGATGCACGGGGCCCCTCCCTCATCACCATAGTAATCCTGAGGCGAGGTGACCTTCCATGACAGTTGGCTAAAATATTTTAGAAGACATATATATTTTTTTATATAGCATTGACTTGATTGCAACAGGACGAGGAGCAGAACGTACTCCCTCCCAGAGCTTGCAGTTTATAGCCGATGAACCTTCGGCACTGGGACCGCTGTAATGTAAGCGGTGGAGTTAATGATGACCCCCGACCCCGGCTGCCCACATTGGAGTTGATCTTGGGGTAAGTGCATGTTGGAGAAAGGGGGCCAGTGTTGGAGGGAGCAGGCTGGCTTGTTCGGTGGTGATCTCTTGTCATGGGAACTTGGCTGTATTCCAGCTCAAAACCGTGTGATGCAGCTGTGACCTGTTGGCAGATTCCACTCAAACAGCTCCCATATAAACTGTGCTTTATTGTGTCTGCACAGTCTAATTGGACTGACATCATGCCCATATAATTTTTATATGTTCGGAACAATTCGAACTGCGCGAGTATATTCACAGCTGTGTGAAATGGCAGCATTATTGCTTGCAACCTGTAACTGCAACTTGAGCTGGACATTACTGGGCAAGAGCAGAGCTAATCTCTGCTATTCAAGTTATTTGCTTGCATGTAACTTCCCTTCAGCTATCCTTGTGTCAGGACAGAATGCTCACCTTCAGACACCATTCCTGGTTTTCCTCTCTCTCTCTCTCAGTTGTGACTCAGTTGGTAGCACTCTTGCCTCTGAGTCAGAAGGTTCCTGGGTTCAAGTCCCCACTCCAGAGGGGGTTGGATTTGTCCTGCTTTTTGTGGACAGGGCAGTTTTCCACATTGGAGGATAGATACCAGTGTTGTAGCTGTACTGGAACAGCTTGGCTAGAGGCACAGCTAGTTCTGGAGCACAAGTTTTCAGGCAGAGTCCCGCTTCCTCCACATGAAAACCAGAGACTTGAGCACATAATACAGGCCGACACTCCCAGCGCTGCACTGCAGGAGTTGCCGTCTTTCGGATGAGATATTAAACCAAGACCCCCATATGCTCTCTCAGATGGCGGTAAAATGTTGTAAGAAGAGCAGAGGCGTTTTCCCTGGTGTCCTGGGCAATACTTATCCCTCAGCCAGCATCATTTTATCTGGTCATTCTCAGATTGCTGTTTGTGGGACCTTGCTGTGTACAAATTGGCTGCTGTGTTTCCTAACATACAACAGTGTCTAAACTTCAAAAGGTACTTTGTTGTTTGTAAAGCACTTTGGGACGTCCTAAGGACGTTAAAGGTGCTATAGCAATGCAAGTCTTTTCTGTTGGAAAAATTATTTTCTTTTTCGTATCAAGACCATCCCAGTGTTTCCTCTTTTGTGTCAATGTAATTGGTCCCTTCAAGGGAGTGGTCATGTGCCGCACTTCAAGGGAGTGGTCATGTGCCGCACTTCAAGGGAGTGGTCATGTGCCGCACTTCAAGGGAGTGGTCATGTGCCGCACTTCAAGGGAGTGGTCATGTGCCGCATTTCCGGTTTCCATTCTTCATGTTTGGTTAAACATTACTGATGGAAAGGATTTAAGATTGTAGATGGTTATACATTAAAAATATTTTTTTTAATTTATTCATTAAAGGGATGTGGGCGTTGCTGGCAAGGCCAGCCAGCATTTTATTGCCCATCCCTAATTACCCTTGAGAAGGTGGTGGTGAGCCGCCACCTTGAACCGCTGCAGTCGTGTGGTGAAGGTACTCCCACAGTAGGGAGTGCCAGGATTTTGACCCAGCGACGATGAAGGAATGGTGATATATTTCCAAGTCAGGATGGTGTGTGACTTGGAGGGGAACTTGGAGGTGGTGGTGTTCCCATGCGCCTGCTGCCCTTGTCCTTCTAGGTGGAAGAGGTCGCAAGTTTGGGAGCTGCTACCGAAGAAGCCTTGGCGAGTTGCTGCAGTGCATCTTGTAGATGGTACACACTGCAGCCACGGTGCGCCGGTGGTGGAGGGAATGAATGTTTAAGGTGGTGGATGGGGTGCCAATCAAGCGGGCTGCTTTGTCCTGATGGGGCGAGCTTCTTGTTGGAGCTGCACGCACCCAGGCAAGTGCAGAATATTCCATCACACTCCTAACTTGTGCCTTGTAGATGTTGGAAAGGCTTTGAGGAGTCGGAAGGTGAGTCACTTGCTGCAGAATACCTAGCCTCTGACCTGCTCTTGTTGCCACAGTATTTATGTGACTGGTCCAGTTAAGTTTCTGGTCAATGGTGACCCCCAGGATATTGATTTGGGGGATTCGGCGATGGTAATGCTGTTGAATGTCAAGAGGCGGTGGTTAGACTCTCGCTTGTGGAGATAGTCATTGCCTGGCACTTGTGTGGCACGAATGTAACTTGTCACTTTCAGCCCAAGCCTGAATGTTGTCCAGATCTTGCTGCATGTGGGCATGGACTGCTTCATTATCTGAGGAGTTGCGAATGGAACTGAACACTACAATCATCAGCGAACATCCCCACTTTTAACCTTATGATGGAAGGAAGGTCATTGATAAAGCAGCTGAAGATGGAACTCCTGAGGAACTCCTGCAGTGATGTCCTGGGGCTGAGATGAATGGCCTCCGACAATCACAACCATCTTCATTTGTACTACTTTGGTATTACTCCAGCCAGTGGAGAGTTTTCCCCCCAATTCCCATTGACTTCAGTTTTACTAGGGCTCCTTGATGCCAGACTTGGTCAAATGCTGCCTTGATGTCTCACTCTCATCTCGCCTCTGGAATTCAGCTCCTTTTTCCATGTTTGGACCAAGGCTGTAATGAGATCGGGAGCTGAGTGGTCTTGGCGGAACCCAAACTGGGCATCGGTGAGCAGGTTATTGGTGAGTAAGTGCCGCTTGATAGCACTGTCAACAACACCTTCCGTCACTTTGCTGATGATTGAGAGTAGACTGATGGGGCGGTAATTGGCCGGGTTGGATTAGTCCTGCTTTTTGTGGACAGGCCATACCTGGGCGGTTTTCCACATTGTCGGATAGATGCCAGTGTTGTAGCTGTACTGGAACAGCTTGGCTAGAGGCACGGCTAGTTCTGGAGCACAAGTTTTCAAGCCAAGTCCCGCTTCCTCTGCATGAAAAGCAGAAAAACACTGAGCCCAAGTGAAAAAAGGACACGCCTGATGACAACAGTGGGGTCAATAGCAGAGAGTCAACAGCCCCCGCACCCAACACTAATCCTGACCCCAATTTTAACTTCTAACCCTAACCGTCACCCCAACTTTAACCCCGACCCTGACACTAACCGTAACCCCGACCCAGACCCCGACACTAACCGTAACCCCGACCCCTGACCCCGACACTAACCATAACCCCGACCCCTGACCCCGATCCCAGTACTAACTAAAAGCCTACTTGACTGCGTCCTCACCAAATTATCTGTCATAGATGCATCTGTCCATGACAGCATTGGTAGCAGTGACCACCGCACAGTCATTGTGGAGATGAAGTCCCGTTTTCACGCTGAGGACACCCTCCATCATGTTGTGTGGCCGTACCACCGTGCTAAATGGGATAGATTCATTACAGATCTAGCAGCTCAAAACTGGGCATCCATAAGGTACTGTGGGCAATCATCATCAGCAGCAGAAATTGTATTCCACCACAATCTGTAGCCTCATGGCCGGCATATCCCTCACTCTACCATTACCGTCAAGCCAGGGGATCAACCCTGGTTCAATAAGGAGTGTAGAAGAGCATGCCAGGAGCAGCACCAGGCGTACCTAAAAATGAGGTGCCAAACTGGGGAAGCTGCAACACAGGACTACATGCATGCTAAACAGCGGAAGCAGCATGCTATAGGCAGGGCTAAGCGATCCCACAATCAATGGATCAGATCAAAGCTCTGCAGTCCTGCCGCATCCAGTCGTGAATGGTGGTGGACCATTAAACAACTAACGGGAGGAGGCAGCTCCATGAACATCCCCATCCTCAATGATGGTGGAGCCCAGCACGCGAGTGCAAAAGACAATGCTGAAGCGTTTGCAACCATCTTCAGCCAGAAGTGCCGAGTGGATGATCCATATCGGCCTCCTCCTGGGGTCCCCACCATCACAGAAGCCAGTCTTCAGCCAATTCGATTCACTCCACGTGAGATCAAGAAATGGCTGAGCGCACTGGATACAGCAAAGGCTGTGGGCCCTGACAACATCCAGGCTATCGTGCTGAAGACTTGTGCTCCAGAACTAGCCGTGCCTCTAGCCAAGCTGTTCCAGTATAACTAAAACACTGGTATCTACCCGACAATGTGGAAAACTGCCCAGGTATGTCCTGTCCACAAAAAGCAGAATAGGTCAAATCTGGCCAATTGCCACCCTATCAGTCTGTTCTCAATCATCAGCAAAGTGATGGAAGTTTTGTCGACAGTGCTATCAAGCAGCACTTACTCACCAATAACCTGTTCACTGATGCCCAGTTTGGGTTCTGCCAGGACCACTCGGCTCCTGACCTCATTACAGCCTTGGTCCAAACATGGACAAAAGAGCTGAATTCTGGAGGTGAGATGAGAGTGACTGCCCTTGACATTAAGGCAGCATTTGACTGAGTGTGGTTCAAGGAGCCCTAGTAAATCTGAAGTCAATGGGAATCGGGGCAAAACTCTCCACTGGCTGGAGTCATACCTAGTACAAAGGAAGATGGTTGTGGTTGTTGGAGGTCAATCACCTAAACCCCAGGACATCGCTGCAGGAGTTCCTCAGGGCAGTGTCCTAGGCCCAACCATCTTCAACTGCTTCATCAATGATCTTCCCTCCAACATAAGATCAGAAATGGGGATGTTCGCTGGTGACTGCACAGTGTTCAGTGCCATTTGCAACTCTTCAGATAACGAAGCAGTCCATGCCCACATGCAACAAGACCTGGATGACATTCAGGTTTGGGCTGATAAGTGGCAAGTAACATTCGCACCACACAAGTGCCAGGCAATGACTATCTCCAACAAGCGAGTCTAACTACCGCCCCTTGACATTTAATGACATTACCATCGCCAAATCCCCCACCATCAACATCCTGGGGATCACCATTGACCAGAAACTTAACTGGACCAGCCACATAAATACTGTGGCAACAAGAGCAGGTCAGAGGCTGGGAATTCTGCGGTGAGTGTCTCACCTCCTGACTCCTCAAAGCATTTCCACCATCTACAAGGCACAAGTTAGGAGTATAATGGAATGCTCTCCACTTGACTGGATGAGTGCAGCTCCAACAACACTCTAGAAGCTCGACACCATCCAGGATAAAGCAACCCACTTGATTGGCACCCCATCCACCACCTTAAACATTCACTCCCTCCACCACCGGTGCACTGTGGCTGCAGTGTGTACCATCTACAAGATGCACTGCAGCAACTCGCCAAGGCTTCTTTGGCAGCACCTCCCAAACCTGTGACCTCTTCCACCTAGAAGGACAAGGGCAGCAGGCGCATGGGAACACCACCACCTCTAAGTTCCCCTCCAAGTCACACACCGTCCTGACTTGGAAGTATATCACCGTTCCTTCATCATCGGTGGGTCAAAATCCTGAAACACTTCCCCCCCACAACAGCATTGTGGAGTACCTTCACCACACGGACTGCAGCGGTTCAAGGCGGCGGCTCACCACCACCTTCTCAAGGGCAACTAGGGATGGGCAATAAAATGCTGGCCTTGCCAGCGACGCCCACATGAATGAATAAAGAAAAGAAACCCCTAATCCTGACCCAACACGAACCGCAGTCCCCAAATTTAACGTTGGCCCCTAACGCTAACCATAATCGCTCACCCTAACTTTAACCTTAACCCCTAATCCTGACCATAAGGCTAATCGAAACACAAACTTTTATCTTTTAATTTGTGTCCCCCACACTGACCTTAACCCCGAAGCTGAAGGATTCTCTCTCCTCATCCCAGGCTCGGAGAAACCTGAGGAGAAAAAAAAAGAGGAAAAAGTGAATGTTGGAGCTGGGATTGGGAAAGTAGAGGGGGCTGGACATGGACAAGCCCCGCTTCCCCCGGTCTCAGGGAGAGATGGGGGTCTGAGTTATAAGGTAAAAGACTGGAAGAGACGCGGGCTCTTCAGCCTGGAGAGGCAGTGACTGAGAGGTGATCTGATAGTTGAGGGAAGTGGGAAATCTGGAAAATCTCTGCATATTCATTTGGGAGAGTGGTTCCAGGAAACACACATCAAACTAGGCAAAGGGAAACTGAAGGACCAAGATCAGGAAGATAACAACTCACTGCGTCGAAAAAAACATTTCTCCTCATCTCACGTCTGGTTCAATTGCCAATGTGCGGGCTCTAGTTACCGAACCTCCTGCATCTGGAGTGCACTGCCTGGGGGGGGGCAGATTCAGTGGTGGCTTTCGGGGGGGAATTGGATGTATGCGTGAAGTGGAGAAGATAAGCAGAGCTGTGGGGGGAAAAAAAAAGCAGGGTGGTGGACTGATTGGATCGCTCTTTCGGGGACCCGGCATGGGCAGGATGGGTCGAGTGGCCTCTTTCTCTTCTGTATGCCTTGATGATTCAAAATTCTTCGCAGAGAGAGAGAGAGAGAGAGAGAGTGATCAACACATGAAACGGACTCCCGGAGATTGGTGGAATGGCCTCCTTCAGTGGTGTAAACGTATAGGGCTCTAAGCGCCACTGCCTCGCTCGCAGCGAGAGGAGCTCTGTAAACCAGGGCCGTACGCAGTGCACGGTGATTAACTCAGGAGCTTTCTTGGCGTCGCTGGCAAGCCCGGGCCTCATTAAGGGCTTACAAATTATGTTAATGAGGTCCCTCCGATTGATTTTACAAGTGTTTGGTCAGCCCGTCCTAGGCCTCTAAAATGGCTGCCGGATTATTCCTTGTGTCCTGGCTTGTTGACATTGGATTCTTAAAGCAAGCCAATCTTGTCAAACCTCGACTGCAAATGACTGTGTTTTTCCCCTGCTTTGTTATTTGGTTGAATTTTGCTCCTTGCATGTGGTTGTTCGGAACACGAGTGCCCTTTCTGTATTTCTTTTCTTTTCCCCAAGACCTGCGCCCTCCCCAATACTTTCCTGTGTTGTTGCTGCTTGCTCCCGAGCTTCAAGGAATCCCATTTTGGCGAGGGGGGGGGGAAATGGAGGTTCCGACAGGACCATAAAGGTTTAGACAATGAAAACGAGTCTAGATGGGACAACGTACGAAAAAGTCAGAAGGTTGTGGGTTCAAGTCCCACTCCAGAGACTTGAGCACAAAAATCTAGGCTGACACTCCAGTGCAGTGCTGAGGGAGTGCTGCACTGTCGGAGGTGCCGGCTTTCGCTTGAGCCATTAAACTGAAGACCAGTCTGCGCTCTCAGGTGGACGTAAAAGATCCCAGGGCACTGTTTCAAAGAAGAGCAGGGGAGTTATCCCCGGTGTCCTGGCCAATATTTATCCCTCAGTCAACATCACTAAATCAGATTATCTGGTCAGTATCACATTGCTGTTTGTGGGATCTTGCTGTGCGCAAATTGGCTGCTGCGTTTCCTACATTACAACAGTGATTACACTTCTAAATTACTTAATTGGCTGTAAAGTGCTTTGGGAACGCCCTGAGGTCATAAATGCAAGTCTTTCTAGTCTTTATCTCTCTTACTCTTTCATTCTCTTCTCTCTTTCTCTCTCTTTTTCCTTTCTCTTTCTCCCCCTTTTCTCTCTTTCTTTCGCTCTCTTTCTCTCTCCTTTCTTTGTTTCTTTGTTGCTTGCTTGCTTGTCGGGGCCCATAGCCTTTGCAGTATTGTGCGCAGCAGTTTCTTGATATCACGTGGAGTGAATCGAATTGGCTGAAGACTGACTTCTGCGATGGTGGGACCCTCCGGAGGAGGCCAAGATGGATCATCCATTCAGCACTTCTGGCTGAAGATGGTTGCAAACGTTTCAGCCTTGTATTTTGCACTCGCGTGCAGGGCTCTGCAATGATTGATGTTCATGGAGCCTCCTCCTCCCGTTAGTTGTTTAATGGTCCACCACCATTCAGGACTGGATGTGGCAGGACTGTAGAGCTTTGATCTGATCCGTTGATTGTGGGATCTCTTAGCTCTGTCTATACTTTGCTTCTTCTGCTTTTTCGCATGCACGTAGTCCTGTGTTGCAGTTTCCCCAGGTTGGCACCTTATATTTAGGTACTCCTATTGCTGCTCCTAGCTTTTTAAGCACGGTGGTCGTGCCACACAACACGATGGAGGATGTCCTTAATGTGCAGATGGGACTTTGTCTCCACAAGGACTGTGCAGTGATCACTTGCACTTAGAATGAGGTGCAATATTTATATATCAACACATCTCCAAGTGCTTGAACTACTTCTGACTCTTATGTAGGCTAAAAGAAAAGGAAGACTTGCATTTCTACAGCGCTTTTCATGGCCTCAGGACGTCCCAAAGCGCTTTACAGCCAATTAAGTAATTTTGAAATGGAGTCACTGTTGTAATGTAGGAAACGTGACAGCCAATTTGCGCACAGCAGGCTCCCACAAACATCATTGTGATAATGACCAGATAATCTGTTTTTAAGTGATGTTGGTTGAGGGATACACATTGGCCTGGACACCGGGAATAACTCCCCTGCTCATCTTCGAAATGGTGCTGTGGGATCTGTTGCATCCACCCGAGAGGGCAGATGGGGCCTTGACTTCATGTCTTGTCTGAAAGATGGCACCTCCAATAGTCCGGCACTCCCTCAGCACTGCACTGGATGTGTCAGTGTAGATCATATGCTCAAGTCTCTGGAGTGGAAGTTGATCCCAGGACATTTTGATTCCGAGCCGAGAGAGCTAACCACTGAGCCATGGCCAACGCACAATGGCCGCTGCTTAGCCCCACACAAACCGCAATCAATGAATGACCGTTGATCTGGGGTTTTTTTTAGTTGAGGAAGCTGTCCCTACTCTTCATTGGTACCTCAGGATCTTTGATGTTCACCAGCATGTGGAGGTGGGGCTTGGGTTTAATGTCTTACCCAGGGTATGGGACACCTGCTGTGCTGCATTCTCTCAGTATTGTGCTTGTTCACCTTTCAGAAACCAATTGGGAAGATTTCATGAGCAATAAATTCGTGCTCTGGTGACAGTTCGTATAACTTCAGATTGAAGTTTCCAATTTTTGTGGCCTGGATCCATCGAGGTCTGCATTAGATCAAGTTGGATGTGAACTGTCTTGTGGGAGGCTGTGGAAGTAGAGATTTCACATCTTATGAAACGTGCTGAGGTCGGGTTTTAGGAAGGTCATTTTTACTTCTAACTGCTTTTGTGTTGTTCATCCTTCCAGGCAGCCCTATGGGATCTTTACAGCGGGAAAAGGAGAGGAGAATTCAAATCTAGGGAGGGTTCCTCTCGGCAATTAGAGTGCCAGCATGTTCTCTCCAACACAATTCTTCCATCTTCCAAAGGCCTGGACACTGGGGGGCATTCTACATGTACTTACATGCTACCATGAGTGACCTTGAATACTGGCGGATAATACCTGTCCTCATAGTTCAATCCTTTAAGCCGCGGTATCATTCTGGCAAATCTGCACTGCACCCCCTCCCAGGCCAATATATTTTTCCTGCGGTGTGGTGCCCAGAACTGAACGCAGTTACTTCAGATGTGGTCATTACCAGAGCTTTATCCACATGTAGCATAACTGGGAGCTGGCTCAGCAAGCTCGGAGCTGGTGAATACACTTATTTATTAGAGCGACATGTGCCCGTGATTAAACCCTGCCACAAAAGCAAAATACTGCGGATGCTGGAAATAAAAACAGAAAATGCTGGAAATACTCAGCAGGCCAGGCAGCCTCTGTGGAGAGAGAAACAGAGTTAACGTTTCAGGTCGATGACCCTTCGTCAGAACTGGAAAAAGTTGGAGATGGAACAGGTTTTTAAGCAAGTGAGGGGGCAGGGAAAGGGGGGAGGGGAGGAAACCGTTCCAATGAAGCCCAATGTAAGCTCGAGGAACAGCACCTCATCTTTTGATTAGGCACTTTACAGCCTTCTGGACTCTAGATCGAGTTCAGCAATTTCAGACCATAACCTCTGCCCCTATCTTTTTCTTTCCATTTCTTTTCTCTCTCCCTCACATGGCAGCTGTGGATGATTCTACCATTGCCATTTACACTTCATCTAGAGTCATCTTTTGTTTCTTACCTTGTCCCATTACTTGTCCTTTTGCCTTGCACCATCATCACCTTTGTCTCTTAATCTCTCCTGCCTTCCACCCTATCACAGACCTTCCCTTTTGTTCTTTCCTCCCCTCCCCCCTTTCCCTGCCCCTACACTTGCTTAAAAACCTGTTACACCTCCAACTTTTTCCAGTTCTGACGAAGGGTCATCGACCTGAAACGTTAACTCTGTTTCTCTCTCCACAGATGCTGCCTGACCTGCTGAGTATTTCCAGCATTTTCTGTTTTTAGTAAACCCTGCCACCCACTTTCAACCCTGGAATTTGAGCTAAGTTTCTTGTCCAACATTTGAGAGCAGACTGTGAGCAAACATGGATGCAGTCTTCAGTCATCGTGTGATGACTGACCTCAGGCAAAATGGGGATGTATTAGCTTTGAGGGGGCGGGGGAAGCACTGTTATAGTATCATGCAACACAGGAGGAGGCAATTCGGCCCATCGTGCCTGTGCTGGCTCTTTGAAAGAGCTAGCCAATTAGTCACACTCGCCTGCTCTTTCCCCGTAGCCCTGCAAGTTTTTCCTTTTCAAGTATTTATCCAATTCCCATTTGAAAGTTACTATTAAATCTGCTTCCACCCCCCCTTTCAGGCAGTGCATTCCAGATCAGAACAACTCATTTTGTAAATACATTTCTCTTCACTGCCCCTCTGCTTTTTATGCTAATTATCTTAAATCTGTGTCCTCAGTTCCACCCAAAAATTCCAAGGTGGCGCCTGGAAGGAAGGTGGTGCTGGAGACTGGTGCTCGGGTCAGTTGGCATGGACTGGCACCATGGCTGGCCACGGCAGACCATTCAGGAGAGCGTGTGTTGGTCATCGGCAGCAGTTAGCGGTGAACAAGGAAGCTGACTGAGCTTGTGGGGAGGGGCGTGGGGGGGGTTGCGGCAGGATACGCCGCATCTCTGTTTCTCCACTCTGTCACCCAGCGGCCAACTGAGCAGTCAGTACAGATCGTAGTGGAGGGATTGGCTGTTAACTTCAAGTCACGCCATTGTAATCAAGTCATCTGGTTTGAGCTGACCTCGACCGCTACTGACAGAAACAGCTGGCCGTGGAGAGGACTTAATTCTCCACTGGCTGCGGAAACAGATCTTCAATTATTTGCTGCACTAAAGCCATCCAACATTGTACAAACCAGTTTCAGATGCTGTAAGCTTATTGCATACTGTAGAAAGCCTCTGGGACTTGGACTTGAATCGCACCCAGACCGTTGGAATGAGCATCTCTGCTGGTTCTGAAGGCACATTTACAGTTGACGCTGATTTCCTTCGCTCCACCATTGGCGGCCGTGCCTTCAGCTGCCCGGGCCCTAAACTCTGGAATTCCCTCCCTAAACCTCTCCACTTCTCTACCTCTCTCTCTTCCTTTAAGACGCTCCTTAAAACCCACTTCTTTGACCAACCCGCCCTAATACCTCCTTATGTGGCTTGGTGTCAAATCTTTGACTGATTACACTCCCATGAAGCTCTTTGGGACATTTTACTACTTTAAAGGTGCTATATAAGTGAAACGTTGCTGCTGCTGTTGTTGGTTTCGTTGGAATCGCAGAACCAGGAGGGGGGCAATCAGTGTGCCATCTTCCTGCATTAATTTGGTTAACACTGACCCCCTTCTCCAGACTGTTCAAATCCAAGGCCCCTGTTTGTGTAGGTTAATGGTTCCACCACAAGTATAAGGGAGCTCCTTTTTAGCAACATAAACGCAAGGAGCTGGTTTGTGAATGTTGAACCCCTGGCTTCCAATGTCAACAAACGTGAACATGCCTGGCCTCCAGCATGGAGCTGCAGCACAAAAGCTACCTCTAGTTTGGCACTAAGTTGGTCATTTTGCTCTTAGAGGCTGTGAGGAAGGGCTGATGTGGGAAATGGAAAGAAAGACTTGCATTTATATAGTGATATGCCTATCAATTAGTCCAATAAAAGGCGACGAGTTAAGAACGTAACTGAAGGTTTTTATTGGCTAAATAACAGAGCCCACCCTCGTGGGTGATCCGATCCAACAGGGAGGAATACTAGCCAGTCAGCTACCTTTATACCTGGGCAGGTAATGGGCGGAGTCGGAGGTGGTCAGCCCAGGTATAACAGTGCGACAAGAGGCGACCTCGTGTAGTGATGTGACAGTGAGAACAGTGAGAACAATATACAGTGATAACTATAACAGTGGTTTACCACATTCACCCCTTGTTTAGATTAGAGTCCGGCGGGGTGAAGTGTATTACCAGCTCTGGTATGTCAGTCTGTCCGGAGGCTTCGTTAGCCTCTCCGATCGTCGCAGCGGCGGTGTTACATTATCCGGTGTTAAAGCTGGTGTCTGCGTAGTCGGCAAAGGCTCGTGGGGTTCCGGCATGCCGTCTACCTCGGCTGGACTCGGGGGGTTGGGAGGGGGGGGTGAGGGTGCGAGGTCTCGTAAGGAGACAGTGTCCTCCCGTCCGTCTGGGTAAGCCACATAGGCGTACTGGGGGTTGGCGTGCAGGAGGTTCACCTTCTCGACCAGGGGGTCCGTTTTATGGGCCCTCACGTGCTTTCGCAGCAAGACGGGTCCCGGAGAGGTCAGCCAGGTTGGTAGGGTGGTTCCCGTAGTCGACTTCCTGGGGAAGACAAACATTCGAGCATGGGGGGTGGTGTTAATGGCAGTGCAAAGTAGTGACCGGATGGAGTGCAGCGCAATCGGGAGGACCTCTTGCCAGCGGGAGGTTGGGAGGCCCTTAGACTTTAAGGCTAAGAGGGTGGCCTTCCATACCGTCGCGTTCTCTCTTTCCACCTGGCCGTTCCCTCGGGGGTTGTAGCTGGTGGTCCTGCTTGCTGCAATACCCCTCTCCAATAGGAACTGACGGAGTTCCTCGCTCATGAAGGAGGCGCCCCGGTCACTATGTATATAGTTCGGGAACCCGAACAAGGCGAAGAGTTTGTTCAGGCATTTAATGACCGTGTTACTGGTCATGTCTGGGCAGGGGAAGGCAAAGGGGAAACGGGAGTACTCATCAACGATGTTGAGGAAGTACACATTACGGTCGGATGACGGTAGGGGCCCCTTGAAGTCGATGCTCAGACGCTCGAAGGGGCGGGTGGCCTTGATCAGGCTTGCTCTGTCCGGCTTATAGAAGTGCGGTTTGCACTCAGCACAGATCTGGCAGTTCCTGGTCATGGTCCTGACCTCCTCGATGGAGTATGGCAGGTTGCGGGCCTTAATGAAATGGTAGAGTCTGGTGACTCCGGGGTGGCAGAGGTCATTGTGGAGGGTCTGAAGTCTATCACTTTGCGCGCTGGCGCATGTAATGCGTGAAAGAGCATCAGGGGGGTCGTTCAGTTTACCGGGCCGGTACAAGATCTCATAATCATAGGTGGAAAGCTCGATTCTCCACCTCAAGATTTTGTCGTTCTTGATCTTGCCCCTCAGCTTGTTATTAAACATGAAGGCAACCGAGCGTTGGTCGGTGAGGAGGGTAAATCGTTTGCCTGCCAAGTAGTGCCTCCAGCGCCGTACTGCCTCCACAATTGCCTGGGCTTCCTTCTCGACCGACGAGTGTCGGGTCTCGGGGCCCTGTAGGGTCCTTGAGAAGAAGGCTACCGGCCTACCCTCCTGGTTAAGGGTAGCGGCTAGGGCGAAGTCGGATGCATCGCTCTCCACTTGGAAGGGGATTGACTCATCCACTGCGTGCATTGTGGCCTTGGCTATGTCTCCCTTAATGAGGGAGAAGGCCGCGCACGCCTCTTCCGTGAGGGGGAAGGATGTGGTTTTCAGGAGGGGTCTGGCTTTGTCCGCATAATTGGGTACCCATTGGGCATAGTAGGCGAAAAGCCCCAGGGTTCTCCTAAGTGCTTTTGGACAGTGGGGGAGGGGTAGCTCCATGAGGGGGCGCATTCTTTCGGGGTCGGGGCCGATGACTCCGTTCTCTACTACACAGCCAAGGATGGCAAGGCGCGCTGTGTTAAACACGCATTTCTCCTTATTGTAGGTGAGGTTCAGTCGTTGGGCCGTACGGAGGAATTTCTCCAGATTCACGTCATGGTCCTGCCGGTTGCGGCCGCAGATGGTGACGTTATCGAGATAGGGGAAAGTGGCCTGTAGTCCGTTCTGGTCAACCATCCGGTCCATCTCCCGTTGGAAAACCGAGACCCCGTTGGTGACACCAAAGGGGACCCTAAGGAATTGGTAGAGGCGGCCATTCGCCTCGAAGGCGGTGTACTGGCTGTCCTCCGGGCTGATGGGGAGTTGGTGGTAGGCCGACTTGAGGTCGATGGTCGAGAATACGCGGTATTGTGCAATCTCATTGACCATGTCCGATATGCGGGGGAGGGGGTATGCGTCCAGCTGGGTGTATCTGTTTATGGTCTGGCTGTAGTCGATAACCAGGCGATTTTTGTCGCCGGTCTTGACTACCACCACCTGGGCACGCCAGGGGCTGCTGCTCCCCTCAATAATGCCCTCTTTCAGGAGTCGCTGCACCTCAGAGCTAATGAAGGCTCTGTCCCCAGCGCTGTACCGCCTGCTCTTAGTAGCGACAGGTTTGCAGTCGGGGGTGAGGTTAGCGAACAGGGAAGGTGGCGGTACCTTGAGGGTGGATAGGCTGCAGGTGTTACGCGGTGGGCGGTTTAACTTTCGCTGGTTGTCGACTGTGAGTGGGGGGAGGGGTCCACCGTATGCTAGGGTTACACTTTGGAGGTGGGATTGGAAGTCCAGCCCTAGTATGACGGCAGCGCACAGCTGGGGGAGTACGAGGAGTTTAAAATTTTTATACTCTGTCCCTTTAACCGACAATGTCACGACACAGTAGCCGCTGATGTCTGTGGCGTGCGACCTCGATGCCATCGAGATGCGGCTGCGCGTTGGCAGGACGGGGAGGGAGTAGTGGCTCACCGTGTCTGGGTGGATGAAGCTCTCCGTGCTTCCGCTGTCGAACAGGCAGGTCGTGGCGTGGCCGTTGACTTTGATGTCCATCATTGAGCTGGCCAGGTGGTGCGGGCGGGCTTGATCCAGGGTCACGGAAGCTAGGGTGTAGATGAGCGCGTCGTTGTCATGACAAGATGGCGGCGAAGATGGCGGCCCCCGTAGTTCACATGAGGCTCTGTTTAAATCGTTTGCCCCGCACAAAGATGGCCGCCCCTGCTGTTCCCATGAGGCTCTGCAGGCTTCGGCTGCCCCGCACAAAGATGGCCGCCCCTGGTTTTCCCATGAGGCTCTGCAGGCTTCGGCTGCCCCGCACAAAGATGGCCGCCCCTGGTTTTCCCATGAGGCTCTGCAGGCTTCGGCTGCCCCGCACAAAGATGGCCGCCCCCAGGGTTCGCATGAGGCACTGCTGGCTTCTGAGGATTTGCTTCTGCAGGCCTTGGAGAAGTGGCCTTTCTTGAGGCAGGTTTTGCAGGTCGAGTTTTTGGCTGGGCAGCGCGACCTCGGATGCTTCTCCTGGCCGCAAAAGAAGCAGCCAGCGGCCCGATCGGGGTTGCCTGATGTCGGGGCCGGTACCGGGGCTAGCGGGCCCGGTCGGATCCGTGATGCAGACGCTGAGGTAGGTCCCGGGGGCAGCGCTGTGAAGGGTGGTGGGGTGGGGGTCGGGCCCGAGTCCCAGGGTCGCGAATAGTACCTGGCAAACGCTTCCTGGTCTTGCTGGGTGGCCTCTAGGGTGAGGGCGAGGGCTTCGGCCTTGTCCAGGTCTATGTCCTTAGCTTCAAGCAGTCTTTGCCGTGTGTAGTCGGAACGTAGGCCTCTCACCAAGGCGTCGCGGACATTGTCTTCCATGTTCGCAGTAGCCGTCACCGCTTTAAAGTCACAGTTCCTGCCGAGTTGTCTCAGCGCTCGTGAAAATTCAGCTATCGATTCTCCTGGCTGTTGCTGGCGAGATCTTAAGAGATGCCTAGTGTACATGTAGTTTACCGGGCTCCGGTACTGCTGTTTCAGTAGGTTGATGGCGTCGTCGTACGTAGTCATGTCCTGGATGAGTGTATATACTCTCGGGCTCGCTTGGGCTTTCAGGACTCTTAGTTTGGATCTCTGAGGGACGACGGCTTCCTCCAGGTACGATTCGAAGCAGTCCAGCCAGTGTTTGAAGTCGTTGGCTGAGTTTGGTGCCTGTGGGTTTAGATCCAGGTATGGTGGTTTCAAGGCTTGCAGCCAAGCCGGCTGGTGTGGCCCGTTGTCTGGAGGCTGCTGTTGCTGTGCTGCTGGGTGAGCTCCTTGCTGTTGCTGTTCATTATCAGACATCTTTAAAATTTAGTCAATAAAATTGATATGCCTATCAATTAGTCCAATAAAAGGCGACGAGTTAAGAACGTAACTGAAGGTTTTTATTGGCTAAATAACAGAGCCCACCCTCGTGGGTGATCCGATCCAACAGGGAGGAATACTAGCCAGTCAGCTACCTTTATACCTGGGCAGGTAATGGGCGGAGTCGGAGGTGGTCAGCCCAGGTATAACAGTGCGACAAGAGGCGACCTCGTGTAGTGATGTGACAGTGAGAACAGTGAGAACAATATACAGTGATAACTATAACAGTGGTTTACCACATATAGCACCTTTCACAATCTCAGGATGTCCCAAAGCGCTTTACAGTCAATGAAGTACTGTTGTAATGTAGCAAACGTGGCAGCCACTTTGCACACAGCAAGATCCCACAAACAACAATGTGATAAATGATCAGGATAATCTGTTTTGATGAAGTTGGTTGAGTGATGAATATTGGCTAGGACACCCTTGCTCTTCTAATAGTGCTGTGGGATCTTTTACATCCATCTGAGAAGGCCGATGGGGCCTCGGTTTAAAATCTCATCCAAAGGACGGCACCTCCAACAGTGCAGCACTCCCTCAGTACTGGCACTGGAGTGTCAGCCTAGACTTTGTGCTCTTGGTCTTTGGAGTGGGACCCATGAAACTCGCGACTTTCTGACTCCGAGGCGAGAGTGTGACCAAGGGAGCCACGGCTGAGACCAGGGAAGATGTCACCCTGGTGCTGTTGGGAATGGTCTTGAGATTGGGTCAGAGTCGGAGGAGCAACTTTATACTTTGTGTCTGGCCAGGTATATAACTGACCTGGCAATGCTTGCTGCTGGCATAGGTGCCCTGATTAGGAAAGCATTCCATTTTCCAGCATACTAACATCCCTCACCCTTGAAAGGTACAAAAATTCACCACAAAAAGACCGTTGTGTACATTATAAATTGGTAAAATAAAGCAATAAAGTGTGGGAATGAACAGCATGCCCCGGGCATTGAATGTCAAATGTCTTCGAACTTTTACTGAACGGACTGAGTAAGCGGGCACGGCTCAAGACAAGTTACAAAAATGACCACTTTGACAGCCATGGGCTTGGGGCCAGAGGGTGTGCGGAACAAATTCCCTGAAATAGTTTGTCCATGAACTCAGACCTGTTCCCAGCCAGCTGTGTAGACAGGTGGGAGTGGAACAGCTTGGCCTGGCATCAGATGGTCTGGCACTGGTAACCGAGTAAATGCCAGAGGTACGGCGGGGTGGGGAAGACAGACGGTTGAAGTGGACTTATCAAATTGCTGGCTGTGTTTCAAGCAGTCATGTTTGAGCTGTGGTATTCCAATGTGATCTCATGGCCCGGCCCTCCCACCTTGCCCCTCTGTAAACTTCAGCTCATCCAAAACTCTGCTGCCCGTGTCTTAACTCGCACCAAGTCCTGTTCATCCATCACCCCTGTGCTCACTGACCTACATTGGTTCTCGGTCCGGCAACACCTCGAATTAAAAATTCGCATCCTTGTTTTCAAATCCATCCATGGCCTCACCTCTCCCTAACTCTGTAATCTCCTCCAGCTTTACAACCCTCTGAGATCTCTGCGCTCCTCCAATGTCGGCCCATTATGCATCCCCGATTTCCATTGCCGGCCATGCCATCAGCTGCCTCGACCCTGAGCTCTGGCATTCCCTCCCTAAATGTTTCCACCTCTCTACCTCTCATCCTCCTTTTAAGACTCTCCTGAAAACCTACCTCTTTGACCAAGCTTTTGGTCACCTGTCCTAATATCTCCTAATGCGGCTCGGCCTCAGATATTCTCTAACGCTCCTGTGAAGTGCCTGGGGATGTTTTACTACGCTATATAAATGCAAGCTTTTGTTGTTGTTGGCTATAATGAAGGAGCCTGAGTCCAGTGGATAATGGAAGCTCGGGTGCTCAAGCTTTGGTCTTGTACACATGGCGCACGATCAAAGGCATGTGGATAGAAATGAGCAGGGATGAGGGACTTCAGTTATGTGGACAGATTGGAGAAGCTGGGGTTGTTCTCCTTAAACCAGAGAAGGTGCAATGGAGATTTAAGGGGAAATCATGAACAGTTTTGATGGGGAGAGACTGTTTCCACTGGCAGGAGGGTCGGCAACCAGAGGACACAGATTTAAGGTAATTTGCAAAATAACCAGAGGGGAGATGAGGAGAATGTTTTTTTTACTCAGCAAGTTGTTATGATCTGGAATGCACTGCCTGAAAGGGCGGTGGAAGCAGATTCAATGGTAACTTTCAAAAGGGAATTGGATATATACTTGAATAGGAGAAATTTACAAGGCTATGGGGAAAGAGCGGGGGAGTGGGACTAATTGGATAGCTCCTTCAAAGGGCCGGCACAGACACAATGGGCCGAATGGCCTCCTTCTGTGCTGTATGATTCTATGATTTAAGACGACTGATAACAGGATAATGGAGGTTGCACCATATATCAATTTCTACAGTTGCATTTGCAGGGGTTGAGTTGTAGAGCTTGGATTGGTTCTAGTGGGGGCTCAAAGAACAAATGACCCTATATCATCAGCAGTGAGATGTGTGCTTTTGCTGGATGAACTGGTCACAATTATTTTTCCTTTTGTTACGAAGCACTGCACTTCCACAGGATGGCCTGTCAGGCCGTGTATTCAGTAACTAGTGTCGAGCAAAGCTTCATCAGTGAGGGTGAGTTGCCGAAAACGTTTGTGAATTTGGGCCGAGCTTCCCAGATCAAGATCAGTAAGAAAAAAGGAACTTGTATTTAAATCGTGCTTTCATGATGTCACAAAATGCTTTACAGCCAATGAAGTACGTCTGAAGTGTAGTCACCATTGTAAGGTAGGAAATGTGGCAGCCAATTAATACACAGCAAGGTCCCACAAACAGCAATGTGATAATCAAATAATCTATTTTGGTGATGTTGTTTGAGGCCAGGACACCGGGGAGAACTCCCCTGCTCTTCTTCGAGCACTGCGAGTGTCGGGCTGGATTTTGTGCTCAAGTCTCTGGAGTGGGATTCGGAGCTGAGTGTGCTACTCATTGAGTCACAACTGACATGGGGATTTCAACGTACTTAACTCAAGAGCAGTCACGTAACTGAAGTTACTCTGCGATCATATGACCAACCAGCACCAATAGTGAAGAAAACATCACCGATATCGAAAACCATTGGATTTGGAACAATATTTTTGACAGGTTGACTGTTTCTGCCTGATCCGCCCCTGCCTCAGCTCATCTGCTGCTGAAAGCTTCATCTATGCCTTTGTTACTTCTAGACTCGATGATTCCAATGCTCTCCTGGCCGGCTTTCCATTTTCCATCTTCCGTAAACTTAAACTCATCCAAAACTCTGCTGCCCGTGTCCTAAATCGCACCAAGTCCCGTGCACTCGTCACCCCTGTGCTCACTGACCTATATTGGCTCTCTGTCTGGCAATGCCTTGATTTTAAAATTCTCATCCTTGTTTTCAAATCCCTCCGTGGCCTCGTCCTCCCTATCTCTAACTTCCTCCAGCCCAACAACCCTCCGCAATATCTGCACTCTTCTAATTTTGGCTTCTTGTACATCCCTGATTTTAATCGCTCCACCATTGGTGGCCATGCCTTCAGCTGCCTAGGCCCTAAGCTCTGGAATTCCCTCCTGAAACCTCTCTGCTTCTCCACCTCCCTCTTTTCCTTTTAAGAGGTTCCATAAACCCTACCTCTGACCAAGGTTTTGGTTTCCTGTCCTAATATCTCCTTATGTGGCTTGGCGTCAAAAGTCGCTATATAAATGCAAGTTGTTAGAATTCTGAAAATTGAGTAGCGTGTGTGCTTGGTTGCTGGGGCATATGGCTTTAAGGCCCCAGCTCTCTTTGGACGGTATTAGATGTGTCCTGCACCAAAAGCTGAAGCTCGCACTGAGTCCAGCCTGAAGGTGAAGCTTGCCAGAGGATGTTGGACACTGCGGCTAGCTCCACAGGTGTGCAAGGGGTTTGAGAGTCCCAGGGGCAGGAAGAATGGTGCAGAGAAGGCAGATTCATTGTATACAGTGCCTTTATTTTTAACCTGTCTGACCCCATGTCTTAAAAAAAAAGTAACTATTCCAAAAATATTTGATTGCTGATTTTAGTGGTTCTCTGAGTTGAGCTTCCCTCGGACACTCCTGGATTGCGAACAGATTAACGCAGATAGTTTTGGAGTTCTCCAGATTCATCTTTCCTCAGTTAGCTTATAACTCTGCTGTTAAATTAAACTTGGCTCTTGTGCAGCTGGGACAAGTGTGCTCATGAAACTGACATCGATTCCACCGTTTGAAATCTTGTTCCCTTCCTTCTATAAGCAATGTTTCTTTTCCTGGAGCGAATTATTTATTGAGGATGAGACCTTTTTTCTTGGTAGTGAAGTGCTGCCCGGATTCGAAGCAGGTTTTAACTGCCTGCTGAGTGAGGATTACTAACAGTAATAGAGCGAGTTAACTGTTGTGAATATGCACACCAGTACCGGTTAATAGGGTTTTCAACCTCTTCTTCAATGATAGCTTTCTCTTCATGCTCCCAGCTTCCCCCTCCCTTTCCCCAGAGGTGTGAGAAGCTATAACTCCACCCTCTGAATCAGAAGGTTGTGGATTCAAGCCCCACTCCAGAGTCTTGAGCATACTATCTTGGCTGACACTCCAGTACAGTACTGAGGGAGTGCTACGCTGTCGGATGAGTTGTTAAACCAAGGCCCTGTCTACCCCTTCAGGGTGGACGGAAAATATTCCGTGGCAATATTTCGAAGAAAAGCACGAGAATTCTCCCAGGTGTGCTGGCCAATACTTATCCCTCAGCCGACAGCACATAAAGAGATTATCAGGTCATTATTACGTTGCTGTTTGTGGGACCCTGCTGTCTGTAAATTGGCTGCCATGTTTCCTACATTACAACAGTGACTACATGCTAAAAGTACTTCATTGGCTGGAAAGCGCTTTGGGATGTCTGAGGTCCCAAAGGCGTTGTATAAATGCAAGTCTTTTTTTCTTCAACTTCTTCTAGGTCTCTCTGTTCATGCTCCCATGCTCCCAGCTTCATTCTCCCTTCCCCCAGGGCTGGGAGAAGCTCCAATGCCACCTTCCCCTGGACCACTTTCACAGGAATTTACCCCATTCTAGCTTCAGTCTTTATCCAGTTAAAATAAATATCAGTCTAGCAAATTCTCCTGCCGTTAGACTCTCTTGTGGATCTCTTGTGGTACCCATTAAGCTACACTTGGAGAGAATATCTGTCGGACAGTCTCGTGCCTGGGAGAACCCCCTCTCCCAGAACTCCAAGTATCAGCAACAACTTGCATTTATGTAGCGCCTTTAGTGTAGTAAAATGTCCCAAGGCGCTTCACAGGAGCGTAATCAGACAAAATTTGACATCGAGCCAAAGAAGGAGACATTAGAACAGGCACGGTCAAAGAGGTAGTTTTTAAGGAGCGTCTTAAAGGAAGAGAGGGGTGGAGAGGTGCGGGGAGGGAATTCCAGAGCTTAAGGTCTAGGTGGATGAAGGCACGGCCTCCAATGGTGGGGTGAAGAAAGTGAGGGACGCGCAAGAGGCCTGAATTGGAGGAATGCAGTGTTCTCAGAGGGTTGCAGGGCCGGATGAGGTTACAGAGAAAGGGAGGGGCGAGGCCATGGAGAGATTTACACACAAGGATTAGAATTTTAAAACCAAGCATCACCATATTCAATTCTTCAGCACTTTGAAGATGGGGAATTGTGATAAACGCATCGATAACACAAGCTCTCAATATTAAATCACACGATCTCGCCGTGGAATGCAAATGAGAAGGTAACTGCATGTCTGGAATCTGTGATATTTATAGTCCAGTATCAGCCTGTGCATTTAATGAATTACTTGGCTCCTTCCGTGAGCTCCAGTCAGCTACTATCATTACAAAACAATAACAAAGCCTCATTTATGTCTGACATTGATTCATTAAAAGCAATTCATTATAAGCAAAGCTTCCAGACACACCAAATTATTAGCTGTAACAGGATGCACCATTTCATACTGGTGCAGTAGCTGTAATTATGTTAATTTTGAGGTGGGGTAGATGGGCTCCTTTTTGAAGTGCAGACTGTGGAATGAAAACCCAAACGCTAAGTATTTAATCTAATTAACCCTTCTCTGGCTACAGCTAATTTAAATAAAAATAAAGCAGTACAAATTGACCTGTCTGGTGTCTTGTTATTTTTGATTGTCTGAACTCGGGGGTTAAAAGAGGGCGAAAAGAAAGAAATAACTTGTATTTCTGGGTCACCTTTCATGACCTCCGCTTGTCCCGAAGCACCTTACAGCCAATGAAGTACTTCTGAAGTGTAGTCACTGTTGTAATGTGGGAAACTCGGCAGCCAACTTGCGCACAGCAAGATCCCACAAATATCAATGTAATACTGACCAGATAATCTGTTTTTAGTGATGTCGGTTGAGAGATTTAATATTGGCCAGGACATTGGGGATGACTCCCCTTCTCTTCGAAATAGTGCCGTGGGACCTGAGAGGGCAGGCGGGGCCTCAGTTTAACATCTCATCTGAAAGACGTAGTTGAATAAAATACTGAATAAAAGATTGTGAAAACCGTCAAAGGTGATTATTTGAGGGCAATACCATGTAGTTCGAAGGGCTTTTGCATGATTGAACATGTCTGGTACCTGTATAAAACTAGTCAAAATAAAATTCCTTCCTTCAAGTTGCTTGACAATCCAGCACAGCCCAGCCCAGAATATGCTGGAGTGCTGCATTTTAAGATGATTAATGTGCTTTCAGGATCTTTTCTTTTGCTCCCTCCCTCCTCCAGTTACTGTCTTTCCCCCATCACACAAGTTAGACCTTCAAACTGCTTGTTTGCCGTTTCCCCCATGTTTTGGTGGGAATGGCCTGGGACCATTTGCCCGCATTCCTCCCTTTACCTTATGGCGCAGCTCAAATCGGGCGCGAGTCACCGCGTGGCACTTTGCGTGTTCTATCACTCCGCACGCTACCTGCTAAGTGGGAGAACTTATGGGATGACTTGGTGTAGGGGGTTTCTCTTGCTCTTTCTGGTCTCCTGCCAGGCTTCGTGCAATAATTACCCTTGAGTGGTTCGACCCACTCCCCCCTACGGTTCTAGACCTTGGACTTAGGTGCAGAGAACAGTAGTGCAGAGAAAGAACTCAATAGACCAGGTTGAATAGCACGAAATGGATGCTTTTATTTTTAAACAGTTTGAAGCATTACAAAATACATGTCATAGGCACAGATTAAAGTTACTACAATCATGCACAAATTTATGAACTTGACTCTATGGAAATGGGGAACACACGGCACATCGAAAAAGGGGAAACACATTACGATTTCCCTTAACTCCCTCCCCTATACCTAAACTAAGTTTCGACCTGGGGAACTTGGGATCATGCTCACCACTCTCGAAATCGCGAGAAAGGGGGTTCGCAGCCTTTTTGGCACCGCTTTCCGTCGTCACGTGGATTTGGAAACTTCTGGCGCAGTCGATAGTCTCTCCTCCCTCGAGGCGGTGGGGTAGACCCAGCCTCGATGAGCGCTCGTTAAGGTTGAGATCCACTAAGTCAATTTGGGTTCATGGAGCAGACCCAGATGCAGGCTATGCACTTGGGAGAATCTTGTGGCATCGATCGCCGGTTCTCCAGAGGGTTTCTTCTCCGTCAGCCTGGGTCGTCGATGATCTCCCGACCCCAGTACCCGGGCCACCCTCGTCGTCTTCTCGTCGTGGCCGAGCCTTGTTTGGCTGAACACCGACCACGTTGTCCTTTTACCGAAACCGTCCGTCTTTAAAAAGACGAAAACGTTTTCATCGATCTGCCGAAGTGGAAGAGGCGCCGATCCGGGCACCGTCCGCCCTTCGTTCGTTCCTCGTAGAAGAAAGTTCTTGAAGAAATGGAAGCCTGAAGTCGCCCAACAAGAAGCCGTGGCAGTGAAGAAGAAGTTGTTCAAGTAACCCGAAGTCCGAAGTCACTTAGATGGACTTTCAATCCATAGTTATACTCTTTTGGGACAGTCTTATCTCCCGCCAAATCATAGTCCTGTCTTTGTATTAATTTTGGCGGGCAGAAATCTCTGCAGGGGCGCTTTGTCTTGTAACGGAGCCGGTGATAACTTAAACTGGCCTTCCTGGCCGATAATGTCTTTCAATGTCTTTTGCATTGTCACCGTGGCTCGGTTCGCATATTGATCGGTCCGGACATTTTCCTTGATGGCTGCTAAACGGTTTTTCCTTTGTACGATAAATGGGTATAAGTGTTTTTACATTGTCCGCCCATATCTTGATGGGCCCCATCCTGTACTTATAATCCATTGAATATGTATGCTGTTGCTCTGAGTTTCGGTTCCCAGAGACTGGCTTTCGTGGGCTCACTGTCTTCAATCCACAAGCCTGTCTGGCTTGCAGTAACAGAAATAAAATGGTTCATAAACTGATCACGGGGCCTGGCGGCCATTTTGTATGCCCTTTTATCAAAGGTTTTTCTGTGCAAGCTTACTTTGGTCAATAAACAGTCTTATTTTATCCAGTTTTCTTGCGTGATTTTTGCTGAAAATTGCGAATCTTACAGGCCCCCCTGTGATACTGATAGCTTGCTTAAAGTATCAATAATCCTTGATGAGCAAATTTTCCCTGATTCCCCACATCCAAACATTCCTGGCACTTAACTATCTATGCCCCTCACGACACATGCAGTTCCCATTTCCGGAGAAAATGAAAATTACCTCATGCACATTTGGAATCATAGACAGCAAATCTTAAACTATAACACCTTCACCTGTCAGATGGGCAGGGGTTGATACCCTTTTGCGCCATCTGCATGCATCTTTTATTAATCCAAAAAAACTTAAGAACAACTAATAACATGACAATACTTATTTCCTTATAACCCAAAACAATCAAAAAAAAAAAAATTTTTTTTTAAATGGAGGGACGCTTAATCTTATACTAGCAGCTTAGAGTGGGGTATCTGCTTCCCCCATCCGCACATAGCGTTCTCTCCATTCTCCTGTGTTCTCGTGCCTCTGGAGGCGTTTGCCTCTTTTGCAATGCACGAAGAGCAAAAATATCACAATCAAAACCTGACATACTACCAGGATATGGGATGCTATTCTAATCCAGGCGGGGACCTCTATGTTGGTGAACAAGTCCCACCATGGTGGGATGGTTATGTCCAATATGTCTTTTCCTATCTCTAAAGTCTTCTGCTCCAGTGTATAGAAATGTTTCTGCGAAACTATAACGGCTTTTAAAACCTTGGTGAGGTGTTCGGGAAGAGGGGGAATGACATAACCAAAATGCGCGACAAATCGTTGTAAGTCTGTGAAATTCTCTTTGATAGTGATGTGTACAGTGGAGGGCGCAGGAATGGGAACAATTCGTTGTTGTGCCACTTGAACCTCGGCCCTGGGTTTGAAACAGAAACTGCTATCACCGACCGAACACCACTCGTGTTGTCCATATCGGTACTGAGGCGCTGCAGTGGTGACGCAGTATGTCCCACCCCCGATATATGCTACCTGTGGGGGCACATGGTCCTCTGCCATTGCCTCCATGGTGCAATTCACCGGCTTCGCGCTAGCGGTTCTGAACCCGCACTGTGGTTTCAAAAAGGCATTCAAGTGCTGGGGACACAGGATGATGTGTGCTCCCCGGCTCCGACATCCCGAGAGGTCGGTGCCTGTCATCGTACGCTCCCATCTGATGACGTAAGGCGGGACCACTGCGTAACGAATGTGTGCGCCCCCCTGAATGACTCCAATGTTCTCTACTCTGTATACCGGGGCGGGCTTTGCTGCGGGACCCAACACCGGCATTCTTACTACTATTCCCATAATAGTGTGATTCGAATGTCCGCAGTCCACTGGAACTGGGTATGCTTCTGCGGCTAGTCTGAGCTGGCACGGGCTTAATGCATTCTCAAAAGGGTGGAGCGCTTGCAAGTGCTTGTTGCTGATCCAGGACGGGACCAAACCCTGTTTTAAATCCTCAAGATTACTGCGGCCCTCGCCCAATAACCACGCCCCGTACAGCACACAGGCCTCGTTTTGCGCAGCTTGATCGGACGCATTCCGATCCTCCTTAATGAGTGCATTTACCGTTCTCGCGTGTTTCTCCAGCTCAGCAATTATGTCCTTAAAGTGTAGTGTCATGGCCTGGTCCTCATGCAACTCAGAACCCACGACCTTGTTTTCGTCTGTCAATATGTTCCTTAACTGGGCTTTTAAACCGTTGATCTGTGTCTGCAGCTCCACGTTATCTAGAGCGTTGACAACAGATGTCCCGGTATTAAAAGCAGTGAATATGTCATTTACAGTACCCCTTCTTTGCCTCCCGACTCGATCCAAAACTTCTGGCGGTGTGGTGTATAATTTGTCTCTGTCGATGTCGGCAAAGTCAAATTCGTAAAATTGTCTAAACATACTGGTTAACAGGACCTGGTATAATTGTTCCGTTTCTTTGGGACACCACTCCGGCAATCTTACCTCAGTGAGATTTAAAATCACTGAGGCCACCGCGTAGTGTACCCCTTGGTACAGCACCTGACCGGTGGGTACCAATACTAAACCGTTCCCGGGTCCCTTGGTGGTGGTTGGGCACCCTCCTTTCTGGGCTAGTGCTACCGGAAGCGTGGGCAGGGGCTTGCGTGGGCGGGTGATGAGTTCAGTGGCGTTCACCGGAATAGGGGAGTATGGGGCTCCGCACGCTCGAGTGCTAACATCCCATCTCATCCCCTTCCCTTCATCCTGCCACTGCCTCTGGAAGAAGATGGACACGCCCTTGGGGCAGACGCGTCTCGAACCCCACATACAGACATATATTCCCTCATCCGGTTCCCACCATTTGTCCCAACACACACGTAATTGTCCGTGAGTTCCCGTAATAGTCCGATGGGTATTATTACCCAGTCGCTCCCACTCGACCGTAGAGTTTCTCATGTCCTTTCCCAGCTTTTGTAGCCACCACCATCGCCTTGGTGGTACGTTCCCATTGCACACCAGACAAATCCTCTTTCCCACGGTGACGCTGACTCTGGGCGCTAGGATCCTCACTCGAGGGCACGTTAATGAAGTCTCTTGGTAGGCAAAACCGAAATTGCTGGAATATTCCGTAGAATTCGTTCCCAGCCAACCTGGCCATCTCCCTTGGTGGAAGTAGGTGGCGGTTTCCTCTACCTCTCGCTCCCCCGTCCCATCCGTTGCGATGGGGGCCGTGTCCCCGGAGCACCCGAAAATGATGACGTCCTTGGTGCGGCCTCGGTAGGCCCACCCGCACCCGATCGCCATGAACGCGACGACAATCCTTTCCATCGTATCCCAGGTTTCTGTAACCAACAAAATGATGTAGCCGGGCTCCCGATAGGTGCTGGCCTAAATTAATTGGACGCGCGGGTTCCTGGACCCCGCTCCCTAACAAACACACATACCGGGCAGACTTCAAAATTGTACTCTTAACACCATATACTTTACATTCCTTAAACTATGACCATAATTACCTATCTTCACTTATGTACAGCGCCGCCCTCCGTGGGGCGGCTTTCCGAATCCCTGTGAGGTCTGTCGTGTGCCACACCCTGCGGTGGGGCTGCATTGATCTTTGGCCTTGATCCCCCGCAGCCTGTCGCTGCTGAACGGGGATCATGTCTTCCTGGGGCTGCTTTAAACCGTGGTTGGGGAGGATGGGGAGAATCTGGCCAAAATTTTCTGGGCTGGGGCGCTCGAGCTGACCTACGAGGGGCTGCTTTGGGTTGGGCTCCCGGGGCCGATGGACCTGGGGTCGTGACTGTTACCGTCACAGCCTGTGGTTCCTCCACAGCTGCCGGCTCCAGCTCCCCTTCCTCAGGCTCCGCCCCCCCGGGGTCGGGATCTGTGGCTTCCGACTCCACCTCACCTGTCCCTACAGGTAACGAGTCTCCACCCCCACTCCCTACCTCCCCCAAGCTTGAGTCGAGGGCGGGACTGCCGTCCTCTGACTCTTCCTCCTCCGTGATTGGGTCTAAAGCAAGGTTGAGCTGTTCGGGCTCTCCCCTGCCTAAATCCCATTCAAAAGATGAGACCTCCCACTCCAATGGGATGGCCTCTCCCTTCACGCAGGCTACTGCTCCAGCCTGTGTGGTCTGTGACTCTGTTACAGGCTGAGGATCTTTGTTCTCAGACCTGGTCCCCTTTGGTGGCCCTTGTGTACCCGGTTTAAACAGTTTACACTGGTTGATGTGAAACCATTTGGTACGTCGGGGCATCTTCACTGCATAAACCATGGGGCTGGCTTTGTCTACAATGCTGTATGGCCCCATGTACAGTGGTTCAAAACTCCCTACCCTGGCGTAGTTTCGGACCATGACCTGGTCCCCGACTACCCACTCTTGTTTCCGAGGTTCCAACAACAGTTTATTTCCCTGGTGCTGTCTTCCCATGTTCCCAGCCGCCTGCCCATAAATCTGTCTCAGGCGCTCCAAGAGGGTTTGGGCGAATTTGTCCCGTTTCACCTCTCGGAGCTGGCCCTCAGTGAGCACCGGGGCTAGCACATGGGTGGGTGTTCGCATGATCCTTCCAGTCATTAACTCGTGCGGGGAATACCCCGTGCTTTTGGACTGGCTGGCTCGGATCCCCATGAGGACTAAAGGCAGGACCTCCGCCCATTTCTGGGGCGAGCCCATTGTCTCTTTCCTCAGCTTTTCCTTGAGGGTCCGATTCATACGCTCAACAATCCCGGATGACTGGGGATTGTATGCTACGTGCCACTTTCCCTCAATGCCCAAGAGCCTGAGGGCGTTCTGCATTACTTGACCGGTGAACTGACTCCCTTGGTCGGACTCTACAAAACGGGGGAGTCCCCACCGTGAGAACACTTCCCGAATCAAGATCTTAGCAGTACCCAGTGCCGTAGCTGTTCTGCACGGGAAGGCTTCTACCCATTTGGTGAACACATCTACCAGGACAAGGCAGTACTTATAGCCTCCCTGGGCGGCGGGCAGGGGCCCTATGTAGTCGACCTGAATCGACTGCCATGGTCCCTCTACCCTCCTGATGTGCCCCATGGGCACCTTCCTTTTGTGGGGGTCTGGGTTGTTAGCAGCACACACAAGACAGCTTGCGCAGAACTCGCGGACATCGTCCCGAAGTCCCGGCCACCATCCCGCCTGTTCCACCCGTTGCCAGGTGACCTCAGGTCCGGGGTGTCCCGCTCCTGGACCCTCGTGGGCCAATTGCAGGAATTCCCTTCGGTGCTGCTGCGGCACAACCCACTGCTCCTTTCGGAACAGCATACCTTCTTTGACTGTGAGGGCTGCCGTACTGTACGGACCTTCTACCTGTTTGCCCTCTGTGATGGCTTTTAGGACTGCTTTTAGGGCGGGATCCAGGGTTTGGACGGTCTTTAGGTCTGGGGGCGGTGTCACCCCTGTGTTCCCGGGAATTCCCTCCCTGCCTTGGATCGCCGCCACGGGTCCGGGTTCGTATGGGTCCCAGAGAATGCCGTTGCGGGCACCCTCCCTGGCTAGCGCATCCGCCTGCTGGTTGCCCTGACTGCGGGGTTCTGTAATGGAGTGAGCCTTCACCTTATGGATGAACACCTCTCCTTTCTCCCCCACAGCTGCTAGGATCTTCTCCAGCAAGGGCTTAACTGTTAAAGGCCGCCCGTCCGCGGAGGTGTACCCGCGTCGGGACCAGATGGCGAGGTACTCCGTACACGAATTGCACGTGAACATGCTGTCTGAGCAAATCGTGTATGGGGTTGGGAAAATCTCGGGGTGGGTAACCACGTACGCCACCGCGGACAGTTTAGCCTGCTGCGCGCTCATAGTGCTGGGGAGCTTAATTGCCAGGGCAATGTTTGCCGCAGGGTCATAAACTCCACACCCTGTGAGTCGCTTGCCGTCAGCTACAGTGCTAGAACCGTCTACGTAGATCTCGCGGCCCGTGGGATGTATCCCGGCCCGTAAACCTATGTTAACTTCCCATACCCCTTCTACGGAACATTGATGGGCTGTCCCGGGATATGCCATATTGGCTGCGAGCCTTGGCGCGCAGAGGCCTTTAACTTTGAGATCCATCTGGGAAAGGAGGAGGGTCCAGCGCGCAATCCGAGCGCTGCTTACGGTCCCATCCTTAATCCTCCCGTCCAGAAGCATCTTCGTGGGGGTGTGATGGGTGAGGAGCGTAATGGGAGAGGTCCCTGTGAAGATCACTGATCTGTTCACAGCCCAATGCGTGGCCAGGAGATGCCGTTCGCAATTGGAGAAACTCCTCTCCACATCCGTGAGCACCCTGGAGGAATAAACTACTGGTCTTAGCTTGCCGTGCCGCTCTTGGAGCAGCACTGCGCTCAGGCTGTCCCCACTAGCGGCTACCTCCAGAAAGAACTCCTCTCCCCCATCTATGGCCCCTAGGGCTGGCGCGGTCTGCAGATCTCTTTTCAACTTCTCGAATGCTGCCTGGCACCCCTCGTCCCAAGACCACTCGACTCCCTTGTGTAAGAGTCGAAGTAGCGGGGCCGCTGTGGCAGCATAGTCCTCGATGAAATCTCTGCAGTACCCGGTCAATCCCAAAAAGGACCTTACACCCGTTACTGTGTTGGGAATCGGCAGATCTTGTATAGATTCCCGTCTGGCCTTATCTATGGCTCTTTCCCCAGCGCGGATGGCCAGACCCAGGAATTTAACTTCCCGCTGGCCGATCTGGGCTTTCTTTGGGTTTACTTTGAAACCCTTCCTTTCTAACAGTTCCAACAATTCGGCTAACAGTGGGCCGTGCTGCTCCCTTGTATCTGTGAACAGGAGTAAGTCGTCCACATACTGCACTATCTGGTTGGGCTGGCTGAACTCTTTCAAACTCCCCGCCATACACTGATGGAAAATGCTGGGGCTGTTGTGAAAACCCTGTGGTAAGCAGTTCCAGGTGTACTGTTGCCCTTTGAAAGTAAAGGCAAACTTGTACTGGTCCTCCCGCCGCAGCGGAATGGACCAAAAACCGTTCGAGATGTCCAGCACCGTGAATGTGGTCGCCGATGCTGGAATACTCCCTATTAAGTCTGCAACTGCTGCTACCGTGGGCGCGCAGGCTGGGATATTACTATTGAGGACTCTATAGTCCACCGTGGCTCTCCACGAATTGTCCGGTTTCTTTACCGGCCATAATGGGGAGTTCACGTGGGTGGCTATCGTCCTCAATACACCCTGCTGTACCAATGAAGATATTGCTGTCTCCATGTCGGGTTCTGCCTCCTTGGGGAAATTATACTGCTTTTGGGGTCGGATCATGGGGTCCCCGTCTACGCTGACTTCGAACCCAGTGACTCTCCCGCAGTCGTGCTTGTGGGTGGCGAACGCGGTCAGATTTTCTGACACACGCGCCTGCAAGTCCGTTGGGACATTTGTTATCATGAGCTCGAGATCGTAACCTCCTGATGGCTTCATAGTGCACAGGGCCCCCTTTTCTTCCTTCCCCGGGATTACGACTACCTTACCTAAACCGCCCTCGGCTCCCCAGAGACAGTGATTTCTCAGGTCCACGAGGATCCCGTGTTCCACCAAGAAATCAGCCCCGAGGATGCCTTTCCCCCCCCCCTCTTTCCACTTCAATAGGATGCACGTCCATGTGGTGTGGAGCGCTCCCAACTGAATGGAGAGCGGGAGGGAGTGCGCGCCAGCCTGTGCTCTACCTGTGAAACCCGCTACTAAATATGGAGCCTGGGCGGACAGAGGTGAGGCAAAAGGTTTGTCCGTGTGGATCACGGTACACGAAGCTCCCGTATCCAACAGGTAACTACCCCTTTGTTTCTCCACCTCCATCTCCACCACAGGTCTTCTCCAAGCGTCATAGCGGAGCGGACACAAGTAGATGGGCTGCGCGGGCGTCAGTCATTTAGGTGTTTCGGCTGGGGTCTCGGGGGCGATAGGGCTGTTAGCAACCGCTACCTTCCCCTGCCAGGTCATCAGAGACCGCATAGTCTCCAAGACTGACTCGATCGCAGCGGGGTCCACAACCGCACCACCCCCTTTATTCGGGGCAGAGGCTACGGTTGGGTTCTGGACTGGTGTTGGGGCAGCGGCCTGCACTTGTGGTTGTGCTGGTGTTGGGTAAACTCTCGGGCCGTTGGCAACTCGGGCTTGGGCTTGATCTTGGGCTGCGGCGAACGCTCTCTCCCTCTTATCCTTCCAAGGATTCCTACAGTCCTTGCGCCAATGACCCTCCTTCCCACACCCGTAACAACTGCTATTTGCTTGGGGATGGCGATTTCCCTCCTGACGCCATTCCTTTTTAGCAGAGGCTGCGGGTCTCACCTCATGCACCTTTCCTTTCACAACAGGCGTTTTCTTGCCCTTGTTGTTTCTATAACTGATCGTGAGCTGATCTAGTACTACTTCCTCCGTGGAGCGGGCGTTAGTGGGGTCAAACCATGCTTTGGCCTGTTCCTTCACTACTGGCAGGCAACCTGCTACCAGGCACCGAAGCCAGTGAGCCCTTTGTTCGCCATCCAGCCCGGCCCGGGCCGGCCCGCCCGGGCAGCTGCGCCGATACACTGGCCACAACCTGTCGGCGAAAACCCGTGGGGGTTCTCCCTCTAGCTGCACTGTCTTTTCTAAACGGAGGAACGGAGTTCCGTCCCCCTCTCCCATGATCTCCAGAATCTCATCCCGTAGCAACTCATAGTCCCTGTGCCCTCTCTTGCTCTCGTCAGGGAGACACTGGAGGAGCGAACTGTCCAGGGAGAACAGCAGCATTTTAGACTGTTCAACCCCGTCGCAGTCATTGACTGCTGCGGTCTGCTCCACGTCCCTGAAATGCACGGAGGGATCTCCTGACTCGGAGAGTTTTGGGATGTGACTTATCATCTCTCTTAGCTGTCGTGCGCTATGAGGCATTATGATCTGACTCTCAAGGGGTCCGTCATCGCCATTTTCTTCATTTGGACCGATCCTCCGGTGTCTCGTTGGACACATTGGCGCCGACCCCGACTCTACTGTCTGGGGTTGCTCTACCTCAGGGCTCTCTTCCTCTACCGTCTCCGTCTCCTGTCCCAGAGTCCAAGACTCCTCATAGGCAGGAGGCGCAGAAGGTTCGGGGGTTGGTACCCCAACTGCCTCTTGTGGAATCGGTCTTTTGGATTCCTTGGCTAGCAACAGCTGACTCGCTGGTGGATTTATGAGACACACCAACCCGTTTGCCTTCGCTAGGGCCTTTCTCAGGTCCTCTAGCTCCCGGCGGCAAGTGCTGTGGTCGGTGTTCTCAGATCTATCCTCCATGGCCATCTTATATGCTGCCCTGGCTCCCAGGAGCTTTTCCTCTTGGGCATCTACTTGTTTGGCTAGACGGGAACACCTCTCTCTCATTCTACCTTCACTGGCCTTGGCCTCAACGACCTGACATTTTAAATATTCTACCCGGGTTTCGTGGCAGCGAATTACAGAGCGGCGTTCCTGGTTCAGCGCGTCAAGCGATTCAATCAGTTTTTGACCTCCCGCAACCTTTTCCTCCATGCCTTTAAGCAAGCCGTTGATCTGGACTGTCTGTGCTGCAACTACCTGGTCCAAAAGCTGGACTTGCTTCTTGTAGCACATCAGCCAGACCGCCTTTTCTACAGATTTCTTATGCTCTCTACCCGCTGTCCACTTGATGGCTGCGTCTAGCGGGCGCCTATCCCTTAGTAGATCAGATATCCATTGTTTTGTGAGGTTGACTTTTCCGAAAACATAATCTGCTATTCTTTCATCCATCACATTTCGTTTATTCAGATCTTGATCTAACACACTACTTTCCTGCTGCCAAGGTCCTGCCGCGGTCGCCATTTCTGTAGGGGGTTTCTCTTGCTCTTTCTGGTCTCCTGCCAGGCTTCGTGCAATAATTACCCTTGAGTGGTTCGACCCACTCCCCCCTACGGTTCTAGACCTTGGACTTAGGTGCAGAGAACAGTAGTGCAGAGAAAGAACTCAATAGACCAGGTTGAATAGCACGAAATGGATGCTTTTATTTTTAAACAGTTTGAAGCATTACAAAATACATGTCATAGGCACAGATTAAAGTTACTACAATCATGCACAAATTTATGAACTTGACTCTATGGAAATGGGGAACACACGGCACATCGAAAAAGGGGAAACACATTACGATTTCCCTTAACTCCCTCCCCTATACCTAAACTAAGTTTCGACCTGGGGAACTTGGGATCATGCTCACCACTCTCGAAATCGCGAGAAAGGGGGTTCGCAGCCTTTTTGGCACCGCTTTCCGTCGTCACGTGGATTTGGAAACTTCTGGCGCAGTCGATAGTCTCTCCTCCCTCGAGGCGGTGGGGTAGACCCAGCCTCGATGAGCGCTCGTTAAGGTTGAGATCCACTAAGTCAATTTGGGTTCATGGAGCAGACCCAGATGCAGGCTATGCACTTGGGAGAATCTTGTGGCATCGATCGCCGGTTCTCCAGAGGGTTTCTTCTCCGTCAGCCTGGGTCGTCGATGATCTCCCGACCCCAGTACCCGGGCCACCCTCGTCGTCTTCTCGTCGTGGCCGAGCCTTGTTTGGCTGAACACCGACCACGTTGTCCTTTTACCGAAACCGTCCGTCTTTAAAAAGACGAAAACGTTTTCATCGATCTGCCGAAGTGGAAGAGGCGCCGATCCGGGCACCGTCCGCCCTTCGTTCGTTCCTCGTAGAAGAAAGTTCTTGAAGAAATGGAAGCCTGAAGTCGCCCAACAAGAAGCCGTGGCAGTGAAGAAGAAGTTGTTCAAGTAACCCGAAGTCCGAAGTCACTTAGATGGACTTTCAATCCATAGTTATACTCTTTTGGGACAGTCTTATCTCCCGCCAAATCATAGTCCTGTCTTTGTATTAATTTTGGCGGGCAGAAATCTCTGCAGGGGCGCTTTGTCTTGTAACGGAGCCGGTGATAACTTAAACTGGCCTTCCTGGCCGATAATGTCTTTCAATGTCTTTTGCATTGTCACCGTGGCTCGGTTCGCATATTGATCGGTCCGGACATTTTCCTTGATGGCTGCTAAACGGTTTTTCCTTTGTACGATAAATGGGTATAAGTGTTTTTACATTGTCCGCCCATATCTTGATGGGCCCCATCCTGTACTTATAATCCATTGAATATGTATGCTGTTGCTCTGAGTTTCGGTTCCCAGAGACTGGCTTTCGTGGGCTCACTGTCTTCAATCCACAAGCCTGTCTGGCTTGCAGTAACAGAAATAAAATGGTTCATAAACTGATCACGGGGCCTGGCGGCCATTTTGTATGCCCTTTTATCAAAGGTTTTTCTGTGCAAGCTTACTTTGGTCAATAAACAGTCTTATTTTATCCAGTTTTCTTGCGTGATTTTTGCTGAAAATTGCGAATCTTACACTTGGCCCAAAGCTGTTCCCACATTCCGCACAAATTGACAAGCATCCCGGTCGGAGTGAGGATAGACTTTGGAGATTATAATGTCACACATTGTAGAAAGTTTTTTTTAATGAGTATAGGCAAAAAGAATTTGAGCTGGTGCCCAGCTGTTTATTTTTTTCATTTCAGTAGGCACTTTCCACTCACTGGCAGCTGCCTTTAGTTAGTCACCAAACCGTGCTTGCTGGCATGCTCCAAATCTCTGGATCCATGTCCCATTCTATGTCCTGCCCTTCTGGTGGAAACTACAGACACAGCCAAGGGTTCGGCCGTCAGGATTTCAAAAATCGAGAGGGGCAAACCCAACATGTGTGTGCCTTCAAATACCACCCAACAATTGCTTTGCAGGAGTTTTCCAGGGAACAGTTATATTGGGCTGGATTGTGCTCGAAAAATGATGCAGGCCATTGTTAATGTGCAAATTGGCCACCGGTTCAGGGTGATGAAGTGATACGCCGTGAGTTGTGAATCTCCAGATCTTGCTGGCCGATTTACTCTGCTCTGCCGTTGATTTTGCACAAACGGCATCTCGGCCTTAGCCTCCCCGTTATTTCTAACAACTTGCTGGATTTGCATGTCAATTGCCCATTAAACTCACCCCAGAAAGTCTGGTAATTAATTGCATAAGTACCCTTTTAGCGCGTGATAATTGTTAGTGACTGCCAATCAACCTCGCTGGCCCAGAAAGTGAACAATTTAACCTGTGGAGTCTCATTCCTCAGATCGCAAATTGTTCTTCTAGATTTTAAAAATGTCATTTAAATTTTTTTTCATTCTTTTCCATTCTGTCTCTTTTTTCTCTCTCTCTCGCTCAATCCAATCTTTCTTTCCCTCGCTTCGTTTCTCTTTCTGTACCTGATTGCATTCTAATTCTCAGTGGTTCCTCTGTTTCTTTCTCAGTCCTTAAACCTCAGTGGTTAAGTAGGTAGACCGTTGGTCCTGTCGTTCACCAAGTGCCCAGATGCCCCGTTACCGCCATGGCCTCACCCATCCCTATCTCTGTGGCCTCTTCTATTCTTGCTGAATGAAGAGTGACCGAGGTCTGTGGAAGATAGATGCCTTATTCAAATGATAGCCGATGAAGATTTTTGTGCACAGATTGTGCTCCGTGTCAGCTATCATTTTTTTCCATAGTGTTTGCGGGAGTCTTGCAAATAAACTATTTGGCAATGTTTTAGTAATAGATGTATGTGGGTCACTTAACAGTGTAGCTTTGTACTCTTAAATCATGTGGAAGAGTTTAGTTCCATGGACGTGACAATTTTCAAACTTCAAATTGGTTATGGTTGGTGTCTTGTTCACTGATCTACATTGGCTCCCGGTCCAGCAATGCCTCGAATTTAAGAGTCTCATATATGTGTTCAAATCCCTTCATGACCTCGCTCCTCCCTATCTCTGTAACCTCCTCTAGCCTTGCAACCCTCCAAGAACTCAGCGTTCCTCCAATTCAGGCCTCTTCTCAACCCCCACTTTATGCACCCCACCATGGGTGGCCGTAACTTTAGCTGCCTAGGCCCTAGGCTCTGGAATTCTCTCCCTAAACCTCTCTGCCTCTCTCTCCTTTTTAAGAGGCTCCTTAAAACCTAGCTCTTTGACCAAGCTTTTGGCCACCTGTTCTAATATCTCCCTATGTGGCTCGGTGTCAAACTTTGTCTGATAACACTCGAATAAAGCGCCTTGGAGTGTTAAAGATGCTGTATAAATACAAGTTGTTGTCTGACACGAGCCTTCTCCCTCAAACTTGTTATGAGTTAACATTTCCATGCGATTCAGTTTAGCCTTGCATGTGATTCCTGTTTTCTATTGATTATTTCTTGTCCTGAGGGTGCAGAAACAACTTAACGCAATTTGTCTTGTGATGAGGTTTGCACTATCTTGCTATTCAGTTAAATATATTGAGGTATTTCACTGCAGTGAGCAAAATTAAGCTGTCTTTGGGTTTGTTGTAAGAGGGGTAGCTGATTTCTCGATGCAGTCTTTGGCGTATTTTTAATGCACAGAAATTGCACCAACAACTTGTGTTTATATAGTGCCTTTAATGTTGTTAAAATGTCCCAAGGCGTTTCACAGAAGTGTTATCAAACAAAGTTTGACACTGAGCCACGTAAGGAAATAGTAGGATAGATGACCAAAGCTTGGTCAAAGAGGTAGGTTTTAAGGATTGTCTTAAAGGAGGAGAGAGACGCAGAGATGTGGAGAGGTTTAGGGAAGTAATTCCAGAGTTTAGGGCCCAGATGGCTGAAGGCACGGCCACCAATGGTGGAGCGAAGGGAGTGGGGGATGCACAAGAGGCTAGAATTGGAGGAATGCAGAGTTCTCGGAGGGTAGTAGGGCTGATTTCATGGACTGGTGGTGCAGTGGCTTTCTACTGGCATATGTGTTCCAATCCAACTTTCAGTTGGAGGGTTCCTCAGTCAGGTTAGCTGTCAGGGCCCGACACAGAATGAATTTGGGAGGTCTTAACCTATGTTGTAGTCGCAAAATTGCCCTCAATTTGGTATTGCAGCAACTGAACTCTTTACACATGATTAAGAAGTACACATACATAAATTAATCAAACATTTCCTGAAAGTTTAATTCGCAAGGCTCAGGCAAGAGCAGGGGAGGAAAAACACACACATAGTTGACGCTAAGGAATATCTATGTATAAAAAGTTTCATCAGGTATTGTAAATGTAGCTGGGATTCGTGTGTGTGTGTGTGTGTTTTATTTTTTTAATTATTGTTCTTGTACCAGACATTCTGATACCAGACACTCTTGTCTTCACAACGAGAAGCAAATCTGTTGTGTAAACAGAGTGAGGACTCCCCGGTCTCAGTCGGTGGGATGACTGATTCAGTGGCCCTGAACCGTCTTGTTAGAGTTTGGTGATACCAGACATTCTGGGACAGAGGAATGACAGCAGCCGATCAATGATTTCAGACCCACTCGATCAGGGTAGAGTTACCAACCCTCCAGGATTGCCGAGGAGTCTCCAGGAGTTGAAGATTAAGCTCCAGAACACTGCTGGGAGCGACCCGGGAGATAAATCAAAGGGGCATTAAGCAAAATTGTATTTTTTTTTTAAAATAGCTCTTTGAACATTTTGGTTGTTAGTTATAAAAAAAAAATTGAGATGGGAGAAAAACCATCCAATCACTTCGCTTTTCAATTAGTGTAGGAAGGCAGTGCACCATGAGGATGGACGTGTCGGCTGACCAACAAGAACATAAGCTAAAACATAAGAGCAGGAGTAGGCCATGCAGCCCCTCGAGCCCGCTCTGCCATTCAATACGATCATGGCTGATCTTTGACTTCAACTCCACTTTCCTGCCCGATCTCCATATCCCTTGATTCCCCTAGAGTCCAAAAATCTATCTATCTCAGCCTTGAATATACTCAAAGACTCCGCATTCACAGCCCTCTGGGACAGAGAATTCCAAAGATTCACAACCCTCTGAGTGAAGAAATTCCTCCACATCTCGGTCTTAAATGACCTACCCCTTATCCTGAGACTATGCCCCCTAGCTCTAGACACCCCAGCCAGGGGAAACAACCTCTCGGCATCTACCCTGTCAATCCCCTTCAGAATCTTGTATGCATCAATGAGATCATCTCTTATTCTTCGGTGGGAGGTCATGTGATAGATCCTCCAGGAATATGTCCAGAGTTGGCAGCCCTGGATCCGGGGTGTCGGGGAGGGTGCACACAGGTATATGGTGTTGTGCCAACTTGAAGTTTTTGCAGGGCTGATGGTGTCTGTGAAACTACTCCAGCAAGGCACATGTATTAACTGGCCACCTGTGGTGGCTGGGGTCCCTGAGTCAGTCCTGCCCTCTACCAGCATCCTGACATAGCTCCTATTTGAGGCCTGGAATGATTGGATGCATCTTACTTTGGGTTAGGGAGGAGAAATCTCTCTGGGTCCCTATTCCAGGTCACTATCCAGCTTTATAAATAGAGGCATAGAACTATGTTCCTCATAATTTTTTTTTGGGTGTGTGGACCATTCACAGTTTCGTGCATGCGCGAACTTTAACATTGGAAAAGCTGGTCCCAGGTTGTGCGGGACCGGCAGAGAGTTACGCGGCTGCGCAACTTGTAGGGAATGTTGGCATAGAGTAGAAAAGCATGGAAGTTAAGCTAAACCTTTGTAAATGGTTAGACCCCGGCTGGGGTATAGTGTCCAATTCTGGGCACCACACTTTTTAGGAAGGGAGTATAGTGGACATTTACTAGAATGGTACCAGGGATGAGGGACTTCAATTATGCGGAGAGACTAGAGAAGCTGGGGTTGTCCTTAGCAGAGAAGGTTCAGGGGAGATTTAATAGAAATGTTCAAAATTATGAGGGGTTTTGATAGAGTAAATCGGGGGAAACTGTTTCCAGTGGCAGAAGGGTTGGTAATCAGACACAGATTTAAGATAATTGCCAAAAGAACTAGGAGGAGGCGAAGAGAATTTCTTTTTTTTTTACACAGTGAGTTGTTGTGATCTGGAATGCACTGCCCAAAGGGCTGGTGGCAGCTGATTCAATAGTAACTTTCAAAAAAGGATAAACACTTGACAAAGGAAAAAAAGAATTGCAGGTTTATGAGGAGAGAGCAGGGTGCGGGGATTAATTAGATAGCTCTCTCAAAGAGCCGGCACAGGCGCGATAGGCCCATTGGCCTCCTTCGCAGCTGTAAGATTCCATGACCGCAAATGTTCACTTTCTAGCAGACAGGATTGGGTCAGTTGCAATGCATCGTGGGGTTGGATGGGCTACTGAATCTCCCCACACACGCGCCCCTCCCCCCTCCCCCCTCCCCCGCCCCCCCCCACGTCTCAGCTCCTGTGTGAAGACGGCAAGCGATTGGTACCAGTCAGATAACCCGCAACGTATCCCTCGTGTTTCCACACACACCGCGGTTCACCACAATTGTAAACAAAGTGTCCAAGACGCAACGAGAATACGAATTAGAAGCAGGAGTAGGCCACTCGGCCCCTTGAGCCTGCTCCGCCATTCAGTAAGATCATGGCTGATCTGATTACTCCACATTCCCTTTCACCCCCTTGCTTATCAAGAATCTATCTACCTCTGCCTTAAAAATATTCAAAGACTCTGCTTCCCCCGCCCTCTGAGGAAGAGAGTTCCAAAGACTCACGACCCTCTGAGAAAACATTTCTCCTCATCTCTATATTAAATGGGCGACCCCTTAGTTTTAAATAGTGACCCCTAGTTCTAGATTCTCTCACGAGGAAACATCCTCTCCACATCCACCCTGTGAAGACCCCTCAGGATCTTATATGTTTCAATCAAGTCACCTCTTATTCTTCTAAACTCCAGCGGATACAAGCCTAGCCTGTCCAACCTTTCCTCATAAGACAACCCACCCATTCCAGCTATTAGTCTAGTAAGCCTTCCCTGAACTGCTTCCAACGCATTTACATCCTTAAATAAGGAGACCAATATTGTACACAGTACTCCAGATGTGGTCTCATCAATGCCCTGTATAACTGAAGCATAACCTCCCTACTTTTGTATTCAATTCACCTCGCAATAAGCAATAACATTCTATTAGCTTTCCTAATTACTTGTTGTATCTGCATACTAACCTTTAGCGATTCATGCACTAGGACACCCAGATCCATCTGCATCTCAAAACTCTGCAATCTCTCACCATTTAGATAATGCCGAGAGATAAACTCCCCTGTGCAAGTGTTACTGACTGGCCGTGGAATGGCACATGAACGTGAGTCGCAATCTGTAGAGGGCAAGGAGGTGACGCCCTAACACTGCCATAGGTGGCACTGCTCACTGGCTCACACGTGATACTTTCCTTTCTTTGAATTGTACTGTCTGCGTTCAGTCCAACAATGTACGATCTGAGACAGAAGGTTTTGGGTTCAAGTTCCCATTCCAGAGACTTGAGCACATAATCCAGGCCGCCACTCCAGTGCAGTACTGAGGGAGTGCTGCACTGTCGGAAGTGCCGTCTTTCGGATGAGACGGTGAACCGAAAAGGTCTGCGCCTCAAGTGGACGTAAAAGATCTCATGGCCCTATTTCGAAGATGAGCAGAGGAGTTATCCCCCGGCCAATATTTATTCCTCAACCAACATCAGTAAAACCAAATATATGGTTATTATCACATTGCTGTTTGTGGGGCCCTCCTATGCGCAAATTGGCTGCCGTGTTTCCTACATTACGACAGTGACTACACTTCAAAAAAGTACTTCATTGGGGTTGAGAAAGGTGTTTCGTTAAATGATCGCATCTGTTGATTGGAACCAAGCTCGCTCAGTGGTGAGCCTGAGCTCAAGTCTCCGTGATCTTTCGCAAACTGTTCCTGACTACTCAGCTACAACTCGCCTTTGAAACTCTGGAAGCTTCAGTGAGAGCTGGCTTGCCATTTCTGTGGGAGATCTCCTCCAGCATGCCATCCAGCTGTAAGCTGCAGGACAGTAAGCCGATAGTGTCTCGATTTGAAATGCGTTCCACTCATGGAGGGAAGGCAACGAATTGGCTCGGATCCTGACACAGATTTGCGTCGGCAAATGTCCAGCATTCCCGAAACATTCTGGGAATGAACCAGCCTTCTCTGGCTTGAGATGCAAATCCCACTGCAGCAACTCGAATTTGGGCACTTGCCTAAGCCTTTCTTGCAATATGGAATTCACATTTAAGTCTCCTATTCAAGACTAACTCTGTCCTCATTTAACATTTCCTAAATAAAAATACACACACCCAGCGCGGTGAGAGACGAGCACAGGATGACCTCGGGTTCAGTTCCTTGGCGTGTGCCGATCTCGGGTAGGGCACGGGTCTGGTGGAGATTCTGCCATTAGCCCGAGTGTGGGTGGAGGATCTGTCACTGGGCCCTGCTTCAAAAGTACACCATTGACTTTAAAACACTTTGGGACGTCCTGAGGTTGTGAATGCCGCTGTAGAAACACAAGTTTTTCTTACCCATTATACTTCAGAAAATTATGATTGATGTTTTTCACAGCTCACTTAAAATAGCAGTTAAAAGGGAAAAAAATCAAACTATTCTGAAAGGTACTTGACATAAAGTTAAGTCGAACGCACTGAGATCAAATCTAAACATCAAAGATTTTCACACGTGCATTATTATCTATTTCAATTCAATGTTCAGTCGCCCATCTGCCTTTTTCAACCTGAATCCGAGAGATCATTTTGCTAAATAAAATTCCGAGCTGTGTAGATAGTGGTGGCTTCCTCTTAAATGTGGTCCCCAGCCTCCATTCATTCTCTCAGGCCTTCCACCCCTAGGTTTTGGTCATGAGGGCTCCTATTGTTCGGTAGCAGAACCATGGGCTGTGAGTGCAGTGCATGCTTCAGGAGACCAGCATCCCTCGTCACTCACTTCCGATCTAGAGACTCCAGTGAGGAGCTCCATTCTGTTTGTAGACCCAAGATTGCACGCTCTCTGTCTGATGCTGCAGATTCGTTGGGCCAGGCATTTGTGTTTGGACATCTGAATGGTGTCCAAGCCTTCGTCACTGCAGGAAACCTGCCTGGGGTATAGTAGCGTAATCGTTATGATACTGGACTAGCAGAGGCCATGGTCTAGAAATTGGGCCGTGTAGCGCTCGTTTTTCAGGCGCTACACTGTCTCCTAAGTACCCAAAATGGTGGACATGAAGTGCGCGTACACTACCGAGTGGAAGTGCGCCGCCCACCATATTGGGTGAGGACAAGCAAGAGGCGTTCTGTAGCCAAGCATGAAACTGCTCCCCCTGGTCACTTATCCCCGGCCACCAGTCACTTGCCTGTCGCAGGGGTAAGGGGCGCTACTGAATTTCTAATCCCACCGTGGCAGGTTGTGAAATAGAATTCAATAAATCTGGTTAATTTGTGGGCTGGCATCAGATAAAATGACCACAAGAGTTGCTGGAATGCTGTTAAAAACCCCAACCTGGTCTGGGCCTACCTCTAACTCCAGTCCCACACTACCTGGCGAACTCTCAGTGCCTTTAGACAATGAATACCGTTCTGCCAGTATCACCCAGTGCTGCTTACATTCCCATAAACCGTGGTCACCATGTCACCTTTGACCAGGATTTTGCCTCCGGTTCTTTGCCTCTGCCGACCTCACACAGTTCAAGGCGCCATTGCTTCCAGCTGTTCAGCTGTTTGGAGTCTCGGGTACTGAGGAAATTGAAGGGTTTCACTGTTGCTTTTCTTCTTTGTAAATTATCCTGCTCTGAGGGCAGGTGGATGGCCTGTTGCCAGGCTTGCTGCTCGGCCCCGACCGAGGCCTCCTGCAGCCCACCAGACGGGACTCTTCCCCTTTGCTTATCCTTCCCCCTCCCTTGATGGCCCCCTGATTGGTAGCAGAGTGTGGATTGAACAGCAGCCTACATTTATACAGCACCTTTAATGTAGTAAAACGTCCCTAGGCACTTCACAGATGTGTTATCAGACATAATTATAAGCCACACAAGGACAGCTGGTCAAGCTTGGTCAAAGAGGTTGGTTTTAAGGAGCATCTTAAAGGAGGAGAGAGAGGTGGAGAGGTTTAGGGAGGGAATGCCAGAGTTTAGGGCCGAGGCAACTGAAGGCACGGCCGCCAGTGGTGGGGTGAAGGAAATCAGGGTGCAAAAGAGGCCAAAATTGGAGGAGCGCAGAGATCTCGGAGGGTGGTAGGGCTGGAGGAGGTTACAGAGGCCACGGAGGGATTTGAACTCGAGGATGAGAATTTTAAATTTGAGGCATTGCTGGACCAGGAGCCAATGTAGGTCGGCGAGCACAGGGGTTACTGTGCAACATTAGTGAAACATCACCGAGCTATGAAAATACTCCCAATAGAATTGGAGGCTAAAAGTACATGGGGGCTGTATGTAATACTGGTCCACGGAACTAATCTCTGTGGGGGAGAGCACAGATACACACTGAATAGATCACTATTATGTTACTGCCCTTTTAATGGTACCTTAACTATTAGATTAGTTTCCTGATTTAAATCAGTACTGCTTTCACATCTACCTGGGAGCTGTGAAGTGCAAGTTCCTGTTCCTAAAACCTACCAAACTTTTGGTCACTACTCCTAATACCTCCTCCTTTAGCTTGGTGTCCATTTGTGCCTGATTATGCCTCTGTAAAGCACCTTGGGACGCTTTACTACGTTAAAGGTTCTACATCATAGAATGATGCAGCACAGAAGAAGGCCATTCTGCCCATCATGCCTGTGCCGGCTCTTTGAAAGAGCTTTTCAATTAGTCCCATTCCCCTGCTCTTTCCCCACAGCCCTGCAAATTGTTCCGTTTCATGTATTTATCCAATTCCTTTTTGAAAATTAGTATTGAATCTCACCCTTTCAGGCATTGCATTCCAGATCATAGCAACTCACTACATCAAAAACATTCTCCTCATCTCCCCTCTGGTTCTTTTGCCAATTACCTTAAACCTGTGTCCTCTGTTTACCGACTCTTCTGCCAGTGGAAACAGTTTCTCCTTATTTACTCCCATCAAAACCCTTCATAATTGCACATAGATTTCCTCTTCCTGTGCAAACTGGCCTCTCTGCTGCTTTCTCTCCGTGCTGTAATAAGGACAGTATGTTGGAAGCTTGTACAAGGCTCTTTGGTCCCCTGTATGGAATGGTGCCACCCATGTAATCTGTGAAATGGCAGGAAACGCAAGCTCCTGAAAAAAATGGATCCAGGAATACCGCAAAATAAAAAGTTGGGAATTCAGTTGGAGCTGCAACCAATCTGCTCACTCAGCCCCAACGATCAATTCATTTATTCACAGGGGATTCCAGCTCCAGCCACGTTCCTGACTTCAGTTTTCAAGAGAAAGATGCTCCCCAGGACAGGACTGCACTCAGGAGGAGCATTGCCTTATGGGGACAATGGGTGGGTCCCATTGCAAACGTTCAATTAAACCCCTATATTTAACTAGACAACTATACTACCCACTTCGTGCCTTCAGTTGCCTAGGCCCTCGGCTCTGGAATTCCCCCCTTAAGCCTCTTCGCCCCTCCACCTCTCTCTCTTCCTTTAAGAGACTCCTTAAAAGCTGCCTCTTTGACCAAGCTTTTGGTCGTCTGTCCTAATACCTCGTGTCGCTCGATGTCTGCTTAACGCTCCTGTGAAGCACCTTGGGATGTTTTACTACTTTTAAAGAGCTGTATAAATGCAAATTGTTGTTAATCTGGTGTCCTGTCAGTTATCTGAGCTTTGTCACCTGTTTATTTGCCAACTTCTTTCCAATGTAAAAAAAAATGAAGAAAATTGTCTGAGCAAAAAGAAAAGAATAATTAGAGGTAAAAAGGAAAGAATGAGAGCTCGGTGAGAATCTGCCTCCGCAATGGATTGCAATTGCAATTGTATGCATTACACGCGGTAACATATAATCTTGGTTAGACCACACTTGGAGTAATGTGCACTGTTCTGATCCCCATGATACAAAAAGGATATAGACGCACTGGAGAAGGTGCAAAAAAGATTTACATGGATAATACCAGAACTGAGAGACTATAACTGTCAAGAAAGACTGAACAGGCTGGGGCTCTTTTCTCTAGAAAAGAGAAGGCTGAGGGGTGACCTGATTGAGGTCTTCAAGATTATGAAGAGGTTTGATGGGGTAGATGTAGAGAAGATGTATTCATTTATGGGGGAGACCAAAACTAAGGGCCATAAATATAAGGTAGTCATTAATAAATCCAATAGGGAATTCAAGCGAAGCTTCTTTACCCAGAGAGTGGTTAGAATGTGGAACTCGCTACCACATGGAGCGGTTGAGACGAATAGCAGAGATACATTTAAGGGGAAGCTAGATAGGTGTATGAGGGAGAAAGGAATAGAAGGATATGCTGATAGGGTGGGAGGAGGCTCGTGTGGAGCACAAACACCGGCATAGACCAGTTGGGCCGAATGGCCTGTTTCTGTGCTGTAAATTCTATGTAATATATTCTCCTGTTATACTTCAGGGACTTTGATTCCGCTTTCTTATTCAACACCTCAGAAGTGTGACCGTCATTTCCCAGTATGTAGAATCACTTGGACATTTTATGTGGACATATTAGTTAACCGGTCAGAGGGAACAGGAAGTGCCACAATTAAATAAATCTGGAATAAAAAGCTGGTATCAGTAATGGTGACGATGAAACAACTGGATTGTGGTAAAAAAAAACACATCTGGTTCACTAATGTCCTTTAGGGAAGGAAATCTGCCGTCCTTACCCGGTCTGGCCGATATGTGACTCCAGACCCACAGCAATGTGGTTGACTCTGAAATGGCCTAGCAAGCCACTCAGCTGTACCAAACCGCTACGACAAAGTATATCTTCCCAACAGCACTGTGGGAGTATCTTCACCACATGGACTGCAGCGGTTCAAGAAGGCAGCTCACCACCAGTTTCTCAAGGGCAATTAGGGATGGGCAATCCTGTGAATGAATAATCAAAAAAAACACAATGCGACCCTGTGCATTTACGGCAAGACTCAAGAATTTGCTTTGGAATAATGAGGGGTGACTGCGAGAGGCTGTTGCATTTGAGAGTCACCTTGGGGAGGGGAGTGGTAGCGGAGAAAGGACCTCGTATGTCCAAGAAACACGCTAGCCAACAGGATGAAATATCTGAAATGTGGGGTCAGATCGTGACCTTCTGACTCCGTGGCAAGCGTGCTAACCACTGAGCCACGGCTGACATGCTGCCAGATTCACACTGCTATGAATGAAATGTGTGTTCTTTCCTCTCCAAGGTTTGTTTGGGCGGGATGGGGGAGCAGGGCGGCTGAATGCAGTGTGTACATCTGGAGAGGGAACATTATTTTTATTTTACATCCGTATCCATTCAGCTGATACCCCAGGGAGAAACCCCATTGCCTCTGTGGGGTGCAGTCGAAGGAGAGCGTGAGGAAGGGGGTGGCTAATTTTCCTCCTACCTATTGACTTTGATAACTGGCCTCCTATTCTAAGGTGAGGTAGGTGGGAGGACTTTCTAAACCGTGAATGTCTGTTTTAGATGAAGCCCCAATGAATCTCAAGGCTGAAGGTGACTTTGTCAATGGCAAAATCAAACAAATAAAAATCTTTCGAGATGAAAAGGGAAACCGAAGGATGTTGACACTTAACTGTTTCTTTTTAAATGCTCCCTAAAGTCTTGGAGCTGTTTCAGTGTTTAAAGAGACAGTCTTAGCCATAATAATCCCCCCTTGCTCTCCTTCCCACATCCTATCAAACCTGTGTCGAGGCTTGTTCGATGTGCCTTCAGTTCAATTTTGACGGGGGTTATCTGTGCTCAAGTTTCATAACAGACACATCCCATTAACTGTTCCAGTAATTGTACCATTTCCTGCAGTCAGGCAGGCCTGCAATCAACTTTTTGCAAATCGCTACGTTTGGGCAGGGAGTAAGGGAAAGGGAAATGCACACAGATACTGCACCTTCAATTGCAGAAAAGGATTTGGGGGAGAAATTGAGTTGTGCCCCTTTTGGGGCGCTAACTTCGCCGGGGCGCTACTTTTAGCGCCCCCGCGGCAGAAATTCATCGGTAGTACCCCAAGAGGGAAGCGGGGTGCTACTGGAAGCGCCTCTGCCTCCCTCTTGGGGCACTGTGAGTGAATGTCGCTGCGCTACGTCCGGTACTGCAGGCCTTCCTCCCCTTCTTAAAGTGGGGAGGGGGCATGCGTAGCGCGACCCGGGGCCCAGCTGGGCCACCAGGGATCGGAGTGCCGGCAAAAGAGCCCGACACTCAAGAGAAGTGCCGGGCTCACGGAGCGCAGCCGGCACTCTGCGGGGGAGGCATCAGAGGAGGCCGGGGACGGCAGAGGGGGCAGGTGCTGGCAGGCGGCCAGCAACAAAAATGGCAGCCCCGCACCTTCCCTTTAATTAGTGCCGCCCCGGCCGCAGGTAGGCCCCCTGACCCCGTCGGACATAGCGTCCGGCGATAAGTTAGGGGGCGCTACCGAAGATCGCGGCTGGGGCGTGAGCGGGGTGCTACGCACGGCAATGACGTCATCGCCGGCGGCGGGGTGCTAATGGTTACTGCCACCGTTAACCTCCCGCTGAATTTCGCGGGGGGCGTTGGCAGCGCCGCGCCCGGGCGCTAATTGCTTTGCGCCCCGTTATCGCCCTCTTAGGGCACTAACGGGAGGCGCAAAGCAACTGAATTTTTTAGGCCTTTGTCTTTTATTGTGATGGCTGCAGTCTCTTTGTTTGTTGAGGGAGCTCTGGAGAGCAAATTACAATTAATACCAAGCGCTTAGATATCCCATAATATTTGGTTCTGTAAATTAGATGGATCTGTTTCCTCTCTCTCTTTCCTTTCTCCTCTCTTTCTTTTCACTTTTGTCTTTCATCTCTTTCCTCCTCCTCCTCCTCTCCCTTTCCTCCCTCTCTCCTTCCCATTTCTATCTCCTCTCCCCTCTTTCTCCCATCTGTCTGTCCCTTTCTCTCCCCTCCTTTTTCCCCCTCTCACCTCTCCCCTCTCTCTGTTTTCTCTCTCTCTCTCCTCTCTCCATTATTTTCTTTCCTCTCTCTTTCCTCTTTCTCTTTCTTGCTCTCTCCCTTTCCCCACTTCTGTATTGACACGTCCTGGGATACAGTCCCACCAATTTTGGCTTTTTCTAGTTCTTGACCCAAGTAGACAATCCTTCAGTGGGCCTCCACAGCAAGTGTTGGCAGATTATTTGATCATATGGGGTAAAGGAAGAGAGGAAGAGGGAGCTATCACAGCGAGCATGATCCTTATTGTTGCTTGATGATCACATGGAAGCATTTCCTAGTAGGGGCCAGTCAACAGCAATCAGGGAAGAAGAAAGACTTGCATTTATATCGTGCCTTGCACAACCTCTGAATGTCCCAAAGCGCTTTTGAAGTGTAGTCACTGTTGTAATGTAGGAAACGCGACAGTGAATTTTCGCACAGCATGATCCCACAAATAGTAATGTGATAATCAGTTTTCGTGCTGTTGGCTGAGTGATAAATATTGGACACCGAGGATAACGCCCCTGCGCTTCTTCAAAATAGTGCCATGCAATCTTATGCGTCCACCCGAGAGAGCAGACGGGGCCTCGGTTTAACGTCTCATCCGAAAGACGGCACTTCTGACAGTGCAGCACTCCCTCGGCATTGCATTGGAGTGTCAGCCTAGATTTTGTGCTCAAGTCCCTGGAGTGGGACTTCAACCCACAACCTTCAGACTCACTGGTGAGAGTACTACCCACAGAGCCATGGGTGATAGGAACAGGAATCCCATCTGACATTAGCTAGCACAGCACCAACTATGGACCTTTCTGATCTATATGACCCAGTACCACAACCCAGAAGCTCATCAGGGAGTCCATGGTGCGTTTAAAAAATATATTTCTGCGGAAGATGATTGTTCTTTTTGCATCTCTTTTCCAGGTCAGTGTGCCCTCTCTCTCTCTGGGCCCAAGCCCTTTCCTAAAACTAACATTAGGAGCTGTAGCTGATTTTTAACTGCAAGCAAGCTGTACTTTATTTGTTTAAAGAAGAAAACTTTTTTCGAAGACCAGCAAGGGAAATTCTCCCCGGTTTCCTGGCCAATATTTATCCCTCAACCAGTATCACTAATTACACACAGATTATCTGGTCGTTATCACGTTGCTGTTTGTGGGAGCTTGCTGTGCGCAAATTGGCTGTCGCATTCCCTGCATTACAACAGTGACAATACTTCAAAAAGTACTTAATTGGCTGTAAAGTGCTTTGGGATGTCCTGAGGTCACGGAAGGCGCCTCTAAATGCAAACGTTTCTTAAAAAAATTATAATCATTGACAAGCAGATTGCGGTATTTGGCGACATTTAATAATGCACATAAAAGTGTGACGGGGACACTTTGAAGTGCGTGTTCGAGGCCCACACGTGTGTACAATACCCAGCTGGCAGTAGAAATTAATTGGGCTTTGCAGAGTGAAGTGGGTAGAGAGAGCTTTGTGTGTTATCTTTTTACAAACAGAGCGTGTTTGCCACAGTGAGAGCTTAAACACAGGGAGTGGGTTTGTTTGAAGGAAAGCGAGTGCAGGCAGCAGAGGGTTAATAACGTGACGAGAGGGGCTTGGCTTTTGAAGTCGGAAGTGTAAAGGAGAAAGTTAATTCTAAGGAGGCGGGGAGGGCGAAGGGGAGGGGTGTGAGCTGAGGGAAGAGGAGGACCTCGCCGAGATTTCGAGCTAGATTGGCTGCAAGTTTTAGCAAAGAATTCAGTCTGGGAACAGATGCAGAGACAAGAGAGAGGAGAAGGTATTCCTAATTGTCTGTGGGATTGCAGCCAGAGTCTTAGCAGCAGAGAGCTTTTGCTGGATCTGGTCTCTTTAAGCAGCTGAGCTGATTCTGTGCGGAACTGACTGATTCGAACCCAGCTCCGTTTCAATCTCATTAACCTTGCCCAAGGAGCGTTGACTGCAGGGAGCCAATGAAGAGGAGGCTGTCATTGAAGCCCATTTAGCCCCACCTCCTCTCTGGTTTTTATTGGTACGAAGGGCATGTGTTTGTGTGTGCCCTGTGGGACATGTTAATATTAACACCAGGACTCTGAGCACATCCAGTATTGCGAGGCTCGCCTGACAGTTGGAATGAGTGCGTCGGTCAAGCTTGTGGTGCTTTGCCTCGTGTGGGTAGCTATCCCCAATGCTTGGTGCTGGTGGAATTGGTTTGGAGGTGGAGAGAAGAAGGTGACTACGACCCTGGACCCAAAACCGCCTGCGGTCACGCTACAGCCAGTCATCTCACCCTCCACCGATCGGTACGGCACAGGAAGCGAGCGTCCAGCCGAGCCCGGAGTGGACACCTTTGGAACGGGTCAACCTACCGCTGAACCTCTCCGAACCACATCTGGAATGCAGCATGCGGGACTTCAGAAAGACTTGCTGGGGGGAAACGGGGCGACGACCCCATTGCCTCTGGTAACCACCGATGCTACAATGACTACCTCCAAGACTCCCAAGGCGGGAGCAGATGGACAAGAGGAGAACATCGCTGGGGTCGGTGCTAAGATACTGGACGTGGCAGAAGGAGTGCAGAATTTGCTTCGGTCCTGGCACACGAGACTAAACGCAACAGCCAAACCTGAGATGCCACTTGCAACAATGACTTTGGGAAGGACAGCGGAAGAAGATTCTACAGCATCGAGTTCAACTCCAGGCCAAATGAGGACTGTAGATACCAAGGCTAGCACACCATCAGAGTCTACTGCAGCTACCAGCACTGGGACAGTGCACGTGGTGACAACAGCTTCACCTGCAAGCCAGGCTTTCACTGCGGCAGAACCATCAGCGTCCTCTTCCTCCTCCTCTATCTCCTCCAACTCCTCCTCCATCTCCGCCTCCTCCTCCATCTCCACCAACTCCTCCATCTCCACCAACTCTTCCATCTCCACCTCCTCCTCCCCCTCATCCAACTCCTCCTCATCCAACATCTCCTCCTCCTCCTGGTTTGCCACAACAGTAGCTGCTCAACGGCCAGTGTTGGTCAGCGATCCTATGGCTGCACCCTTCTCAAAGCGACCCTGTGGCTTTCGCTGTCCAGGTAGCATTCTTAGGAAGGTCCCACCGTCCGGTAAACCGCAGCACGTTAATTTGACGAGAGGTGGGCTTCTCACGGGCGGGGAATCCGGTTGGGGCACCTCACCTGAGCTGCGGAAGGACAATGGGGAAGTTGCGAATGACGCCCTGGCAGTCGGAGGATCTTTATCGACTGGTCGCTCACAGGCCTCGCAGACAGACAACCGAATGCATGAAGCCGCCCAACTGCAAATGGCGGGGACTTTGACTAGTCAGCTATCCCATGATGCTCTAGAACGTAGCCACAAAATGGCGGCCGGGACGGGTGGGAACTCGAGTGATGGCCAATCACCTCTCAGCGTTTCAAGTGCCAATGATTTCTCTAAGCATGATGGGATAGTGCTGGATAATTTAAGCCGAACTAATAACCTGGTGTTTAATCAGAATGCGACTAATGGTGTGCTGGGATACTCTGCTGCTGCTGTAGAAGCTAAACTAGATTTACTAACCCCTACTAAGGCTTCTGATCCAGGTTTGCAGGGTGGTGCTTCTCTACCTCATGCTAATTGGACCGCGCCTGGGTCCGGATCTCCCGGGCCCGCCGACTGCACTCCGCTGCCCCCTGCCTTGAATTTCTGCCGCAGGCTGGGTTACGGGGGCATCTGGCTCCCGAACCACCTCAACCAGACCAGCGTGGCAGAGATCCAGGATGCCATGCGCGGCTGGGGGGCGCTCCTGCCCTCCCGCTGCCACCCCGGTCTGGAGCCTTTCTTCTGTCTGCTGCTCGCGCCGAGGTGCGACTCCCCCACGCGTCTGCCGCCTTGCCGTGGGTACTGCGAGGCCATACGGGACAACTGCTGGACCGAGTTAGCGGGTGGGGGTCTCCACCTGCCCTGCCACCCTCTCCCCGATGAAGAGGAGGGGTATGGGTGCCTATCTCTCACTGTTAGCAGAGGTAAACAAACAAACAAACACCTCCCCCCTTCAGCCTATGCATAGGACTCTGAGGTGAGACATAAGGTACCGTCATGTCAGAAAAACGCGTGTTAAGATGTTTTGAAAGTTGCACTCAGCGCCTTTAACGTAGTAGGACATCCCCAGGCGCTTCACAGGAGTGTTGTCAAACACAAATTTGACACCGAGTCACATGAGATATTAGGACTGGTGTCTAAAACCTTGGTCTTAAGGAGCGTCTTGAAGGAGGAGAGGCGGAGAGGTTTAGGGAGGGAATTCCAGAGCTTGGGGCCCAGGGGGCTGAAGGCATGGCCGCCAATGGTGGAGCGATTCAAATCGGAGATGCGCAAGGGGCCAGAATTGGAGGAGCGCAGAGATCTCGGAGGGTTTTAGGGCTAGAGGAGGTTACAGAGATGGGCGAGGCCATGGAGGGATTTGAACACAAGGATTAGAATTTTAAAATGGAGTCACTGTAGGTCAGGGAGTGCAGGGGTGATGGGTGTAATCACTGTAATCGGGAACCGTTTGTAGGTCAGGGAGCACAGGGGTGATGGGTGTAATCACTGTAATCGGGAACCGTTTGTAGGTCAGGGAGTGCAGGGGTGATGGGTGTAATCACTGTAATCGGGAACCGTTTGTAGGTCAGGGAGCGCAGGGGTGATGGGTGTAATCACTGTAATCGGGAACCGTTTGTAGGTCAGGGAGTGCAGGGGTGATGGGTGTAATCACTGTAATCGGGAACCGTTTGTAGGTCAGGGAGTGCAGGGGTGATGGGTGTAATCACTGTAATCGGGAACCGTTTGTAGGTCAGGGAGTGCAGGTGTGATGGGTGTAATCACTGTAATCGGGAACCGTTTGTAGGTCAGGGAGCGCAGGGGTGATGGGTGTAATCACTGTAATCGGGAACCGTTTGTAGGTCAGGGAGTGCAGGGGTGATGGGTGTAATCACTGTAATCGGGAACCGTTTGTAGGTCAGGGAGTGCAGGGGTGATGGGTGTAATCACTGTAATCGGGAACCGTTTGTAGGTCAGGGAGTGCAGGGGTGATGGGTGTAATCACTGTAATCGGGAACCGTTTGATCTCAACATTTGGAATGGAAAGTGAATTCTTCAGTTATACCCACTTATGATTGCCCAGATCATGCCAGCAATGGTGCCAGGGCCGGCTGTGTACCACCGAAGAACCCCTTTCACGGGTTTTCTAACTCTGAGGCATTTGGCTAGCTTTCGAATGGCCTTCCATACTCAAACCAGATTTGCACCTGGTGGGTCCTGACTGGAGTGTTCCTGCTGCAGCCAATCAGAGGTGATGCGAGTGTACTCATGCTGATTCGCAAGCTGAGGGTTAGAGTAAATATTCATAGTTTTAAGAGAAGTTTTGTTTATTGGAATTACTGCAGCAAGAAACTCGTCAAATCTGAACGCACTGTGTGTGTGTCTGAGGTTCCCACTTTGTTTATAAGTCTTAAAATTCATTGGCTTTAATAGTCTAAAAATGAGTTCTCTTCAGAATTCCATTTCAATTTAAATTGATGCTGACAATTTAAAAAAAAAATTTGCTGCACTTGCTTGTTTAAACCAGTTCTTAAAACAGTCAAGACCCGTGGTGCCGAACTAGCATATGTCCCATTAGCTTATTAGTGATGGCTATGATGGAGGTGGAGAGGGGTGTGGGTGTGTGTGTTCATGAGAGTGAGTGAGTGTTTGCATAGGGGTGAGTGAGTATGTTCATGAAAGTGAGTGAATGTTTGCATGGGGTGAATGTGTGTGTGTGTGTGCGCAAACGGGTGTGTGTGTGTGTGTGAGTGCGTGCATGGATCAGTGAGTGAGTTTGCGTAAGTGTGTGTGTGTGTCATTGTTCTGAGGCAGTGGAACAGGGTCGTTGGGGGCAGGGAAACAAAATGAGGAATTGAGTAGCGCAGAACATGATCTGAGTGCTAAATTTGAACAATTCTCTCCTCTTATGGAATTGTTAAAAAAAATCTCTAAGCTCATTCGTCAATCTACTGCCAAGCTTCATCGAAAACCTTCTCTTGTTTGAATGCATGTTCAGACAGCTGTTGACTAAATGATTTAAACTGGGCCAGCCGAACAGTGCTTTGCAAACTGCCTAACATCTGCCACCTGTAGAACTCCTGATCCAAACATAACATTCCTTCGAAAACCAGTGCTGAACAGGATCCAACTGTAAGAGAGGAGCTGATGCTACCGGTTAATCAATCGGTACAGGCTGAGCGTTGTCCACGCTACATCAGCTGTGCAGTGAATCCATTTGTTATGGGGCGGGGTTGGTTGGGGGAGTGAGATTATGGTGTTGGCGTGAGGGGAATCTGGGTATGATTTGACTGTATTCTCTTGAAATTCTTCCCATCGGTCACTCTTTGAACTGTCGCCTCCTATTTGGTCTCCGATCTCATTTGTCCTGTGTAGTTTGCGTTCTGCTCAAAAGGTTTTCAGATGAAACCCAAAGGTGCAATTTTTATTCTTGAATCAATTGCTTAACAAAGTGACAGATCTACAGAAGCCTTGTTGAATCTATCCGGGAAACACAACAGTCGCGTTTGAATTTCTAGAGATGGTTAGATTAGAAATGTTTTATCAATGTGAATTTAATTTTCTTCAAAATCTATTATCTCTTGACCTGGTAAGGTGTGGGGGTGGGGTGGGTGAATATTTGTATTAAGGATGTTTCGGTTCTTAATTCTGACTACAGCAAATGATTTTCAGTGGACAGCTCTTTCAAAGAGCCGGCACAGGCATGATGGGCTGAATGGCCTCCTTCTGTGCTGCAAGATTGTATGATTTCAAATCAAAAATTGGTATTTAACAGCAAGGAAAGCTAATGGTGAGTGCGTTAATGGGCCCCCAATCCAGCCATTGAGAGTCGTGTATATTTGTTGTTCAGTCGCTGATAACACGCCTGCAAGATAATAGTTTAGAAACTGCTTGATTTCTACATTGGTAAACACGGGTGGGGTAGGGTAACATAGCTGCTACACCTCGCACTGCAAGAGGCAGGGCCACCCTGAATTCGACCATCATTGGAATGAGGTGCCTTGTACCCGGCTAACATGAAGGATAGGGTGGAATCATAAAACCTTACAGTCAGAAGGAAGCCATTCGGCCCATCCAGCCTCTTTGAAAGAGCTATCCAATTAATCCCAATCGCCTGCTCTTTCCCCATAGCCCTGCAAATCTTTCCTTTCCAAGTTTTTATCCAATTCCCCTTTGAAAGTTATCATTGAATCTGCTTCCACCACCCTTTCAGGCAGCACATTCCAGATCATAACAACTTGCTGCATAAAAAAAATTCTCCTCATCTCCCCTCTTGTTCTTTTGCCAATTACCTTAAATCTGTGTCCTCTGGTTACTGACCCTCCTGCCAGTGGAAACAGTTTCTCCTTATTTACTCTATCAAAACCCCATATAATTTGGAGCACCTCTATTAAATCCCCCCTTAACCTTCTCTGCTCTAAGGAGAATGTAATTGGATAGCTCTTTTCAAGAGCTGGCACAGGAACGTTGGACCGAATGGCCTCCTTCTGTGCTGATAAAAGAAATACAAATACACTTGTTAATCTCCCTTGGCATTGTACTGAGACCAAGTGTAGTCATCAGGTCAAGAAAGAAGAAGGAACTTGCATTTATATAGTGCCTTTCAGGACGTCCCTGTTTTTAGTGATGTTGATTAAGCGATAAATATTGACCAGGACACTGGGGAGAACTCCTCTGTTCTTCGAAATAGTTCAGTGGGATCTTTTACATCCACCTGAGTGGGCAGACGGGGCCTCGGTTTAACATCTCACCTGAAAGACGGCACCTCCGACAGTGCAGCACTCCCTCAGCACTGCGCTGGGAGTGTCAGCCTGGATTTTTTGCTCAGGTCTCTGGAGTGGGACTTGAACCCACAACCTTCTGACTCAGAGGAGTGAGAGTGCTGGCACCGAGCCATGGCTGACGCCAAGTGAAGTTAGATGGTGAAGTGTAAGTGGACCCTGAGTGCGTGGATATAATTCAGCCATCATTTTAAAGTTGTGTGGTTTGTCTTTTTATATATTCTTTGATATATTATTGTACTGTGTGCAACATAAGATGGGAGATGAAGGAATGAACGTTGTATTCCTTAAAGTGGTTAATAATGGTGGGGATGGGGAATCCGTTGGCGATTAATCATACATGGAGCAAGCTTGATGGGATGGGCAGCCTATTTCACGGTGAGCAAAGTTGAGTCAAATTTCCGCTTCAATGTGTGATAAATCGTAGACTGTGAGTGCACAATTTATCAATATTCCCTCTTATAGGGCTGAAAATCTGGTTGGATGCATTCCTGGAGATTTCATTACGTGACCGCCCACCTCCAACCGCCCCTCCCCAGTCACGCAGCCTTTTTTCCCCCCCCATCTCCAATACTTTTAAGTGTTCAAAGAAAATTTTTAAAACTCAATGGCCCGGATTTTCCGGGGCCTATGGCCTCGTACGCGACCGTAAGGGCCCCGCAGGTTCTGGGTTTCGGCATGCGATGTGCACGTGCGAAAACCCGGAACTTGCAATCTGTCAAAGTTTCAGCTCGACAGACCGTACAAATGCACAGGAAACGGACATTCGCGGGCGGAGCGTTGGGCTATTACTGCCCAGCGAATGCCCACAAAACTCTTACGCCCGATACAAGCAGGCATAGGGCCTTTTACCAGCGTAAGGTTGAAAATAAATATTAAAATAACATTTTAAAAATCATTTAAACATTCAAAAAGCTTTAAAATTAGTTTTGCTTATTTTTGGCCCCTTTAAATATGTTTACATTTATTTTTCAAAAAATTTAATTTTTGCTTTAAATTGTTAATTTAATTGTATTTTAATTAATTTTAAACAGGTGATGATTTATTTTTATGTAGGTTGTGTGAAAGTGTGTATTTTATGTGATTTCCTATTAAGCTTATGGGGAGTCCGTACGTAAATGGAATCCCCATAGGCATAATGGGAATTCCTCTTTTTGATTGGTTGGGCCGGCCCATGTGATCACGGGCGCTTGCGATCCGCGTGCGCCCCTGGGATTCGTGGGACTTTACGCAGGCGTACGCTTGGAGCCACAGGAGCGCGAGTCTTCGTAGGTCTGGGGCCATCAGGTAAGTACGGATTTTACTTGCGGTTTGGAGACATTCGCCCGCGGGAAGCCCCCGACCGCAATTTCCGGTCCCATTTTTTTAATACCCGTATGATTTTTCTCCCGGCTTGCTCGCAGCAGTGTCCAGGAGTATAGTCTTTAATTCCTGGAGACCCCAGGGTAATCCTGAAGGGTCGGCAATGGCAACCCTACCCTCTCGGCGCACACCAGCCGAATGGAATTTATGCACCTATGATTGTTACTTGGCAAGGTGAGTCAGCTCCGGCACACGCTGGTCCATCTGCTGGCAGCCCGGGCAAGTGTGGCATCCACGGGGCTCAGGAGCAAGAGCGGCCTGCGGATCACACATGAATAAACACTATAAAATGATTTGCTCGTGTCCATCATTGTAACGCGGGTGTTTACAATAATCCCGACTCGTTGTCCCAGTGGGCATCAGCCCATGACACAAAAGATCCCGTAATTTAGCGGTGATTAACACTGGAGCAGCTTTCTGAGAGGCCACAGGGAAGACTAGTAAGTGGAAGTGTCAAGAGATTACGGCTAAGATACAATTGCGAGGCAAGACATGGGCACTGGGTTCTTAAATGACAAAGTGTTGCATTCACTTTGATGAGCACAAAAATCCACTTGTAAAACAGTAATTTCTACAGCATTTCTGCTGGCTGCTCATTTAATTGCCCAGTCCATGTTGTGAATAGCTGAGAGAGTTCAGCCAATTAGGTTTGGCGTTAGCTGGTCCCAGCATTATCATTATGTTATTGAATTGGGTTCCCCCCATTTTATTGGAGGGACTCCCTGATGTAAACATTGGGTCCTTGTGGGTTTCTGCTTTGATGGATGTTCAATTAATGGGAGTTTTTCAGACAACCCCACCCCGCCCCATGGGCTTAAACAAAAGACGAATCTAAACTGTTTCAGACATTTGTGTTTGTGTTGGATTTAAAAAGTTTCTGAAGCAATGGCATGTAGTGCAGACGCATGCGACGCTTGTGTGCAATTTTTTTCAGTGTCGCTGCTGTTCCTTATTGTGTTAGTGACTGTAGATTAATTTGAGGAGTATCTTATATATATATATATATAAAAGGATACTTCTGTCTGTCATTCCGTCTGTCTTTCTGTCTGTCTGTCTTGAATTAACTCGAAAGTTATAGAGCGTACCTACACGTGCGTTACGTCGAAAGAAAGCTGACGATTCCAGAACCGTCCTAAGCATATTTACGTTTCGGCCGGACAAAAATTGCACCCGCGGTATCCAAAAAACATTCAACATACCGCTCATTATCCGCTCATTAGCATCGAGTGACGTCAAGGTCGACCAATCGTACAGCGGGTTCCTGGCGCGTGCGGCCGGGCCCTCCTACGGTCGAGTGACGGGACGATTGACCAATCCTACGCTTCGGTGACCTGACAGTCGACCAATCGGTGCGTGTGTGGGCGGGCCTTATCGTTCTGAACCGAGGTGAGTCGCCGTCATCTTGATTCCAAACTTTTCCTTTCTTTTTCCCGCTTTCTGCGTCTTTAAAAAAAACGTTGCTTTTAAAACACATATTGTTTTTTAAAAAAGTTAATTACTTTCTAAATCTTTGATCTAATCTCATTAATTTTCCTACCTTTCCCCGTTTTTCCAGGTAGGCCTCGAAGCCTCGGCCTCTCCTCCGCACCCACGCCCGAGCTAGGCACCTCCCGGCCCCAGTCAACAAGCGGCCCCCCGATCGCCGCCATCTTTGTGAAGGCTGGAGGGGCGGGCCTCAGCCGAGCGCCGCTACCACCGCCATCTTAGTAAAGGCTGGTGCGGCGGGTGCGGCACGGAGCTCCGCGGAGCAGGTGTGCGGCGGCGTCTAACTCGCACCCCCCCCCCCCCCCCAGTCTGTCTCTCTCTCTCTCTCTTCCCCGCGCCTCCTGAATGCGCGGGGGGAAGAAGGCCCGGCGCACCGTGGCTTTCGGAGACTTCAACTCCGTGACAGGTGAGGAGGGGTCTTTGTTCACGTTGGGCGGCGGGCGGGGTTCCTCGGGTGCTGATCCCTGGCGGTGTGGGGCCGGAGCCCGGCTCTTACCTTGCTCCGGAGAGTGGGGCGGACGGCGGGGCCTGGGAGTAGCAAATCGGGCACCACGGCAGAAGAAAAACTGAGAGCGACAGAGGGGAACAGACGTCAGAGAGACAGAGAAATAGGGAGGGAGGAGAGGGAGAGGGGCAGGGAGGGAGAGGGGCAGGGAGGGAGAGAGGCAGGGAGGGAGAGGGAAGAGAGAGAGGGTGGGGGGAAGAGAGAGAGGGAGGGGGTGGGGGAGGGAGAGAGAGAGAGGGTGGGGGGAGGGGGAGAGAGAGAGGGTGGGGGGAGGGGGGAGAGAGAGGGTGGGGGAGGGGGGGGGAGAGAGAGGGTGGGGGGAGGGGGGGAGAGAGAGGGTGGGGGGAGGGGGAGAGAGAGGGGTGGGGGGGAGAGAGAGAGAGAGGGTGGGGGAGAGAGAGAGAGGGTGGGGGAGGAGGGGAGAGAGAGAGTGGCGGGAGAGATGAGAGGGTGGGGGGAGTGGGGAGAGAGAGAAGGTGGAGGAGGGCGAGGGGGGAGGAGAGAGAGGGTGGGGGAGGGGGGAGAGAGTGAGGGTGGGGGGAGGGGAGAGAGAGAGAGGGTGGGGAGGGGAGAGAGAGAGAGAGGGGGGGAGGGGAGAGAGAGGGTGGGGGGAGGGGAGAGAGAGAGAGGGTGGGAGGGAGGGAGAGAGAGAGAGAGGGTGGGGGGGAGGGAGAGAGAGGGTGGGGGGGGAGGGGAGAGAGGGTGGGGGGGAGGGGTGAGAGAGGGGTGGTGGGGAGGGGAGTGAGAGAGAGAGGGTGGGGAGGAGGGGAGAGAGAGAGCGAGGGTGGGGGGGGAGGGGAGAGAGGGTGGGGGGGAGGGGAGAGAGAGAGAGGGTGGGGAGGAGGGGAGAGAGTGAGCGAGGGTGGGGGGGGAGGGGAGAGAGGGTGGGGGGAGGGGGGAGGAGAGAGAGAGAGGGGTGGGGAGGAGGGGAGAGAGAGTGAGAGGGTGGGGGGGAGGGGAGATGAGGGTGGGGGGGGGGAGGGGAGAGAGAGAGAGGGTGGGGAGGAGGGGAGAGAGAGAGCGAGGGTGGGGGGGGAGGGGGAGAGAGAGGGTGGGGGGAGGAAAGGGGGGAGGGAGGGAGGGAGGGAGAGAGAGTAAAGCAGGGAGAGACAGGAGGAGAGAGGGTGAGGGAGGGAGAGGGTGAGGGAGGGAAAGAGTGAGGTGGTGGGACAGGGAGGGAAAGAGTGAGGGGGTGGGACAGGGAGGGAGAGCTTACCTTCTTCCTTCCTTCGCAGGGGTCCATCGGGCCACCTTCCCCCCCCCAGTCGCTCTCTCTCTTCCCCCCCAGTCGCTCTCTCTCTTCCCCCCCAGTCGCTCTCTCTCTTCCCCCCCAGTCGCTCTCTCTCTTCCCACCCAGTCGCTCTCTCTCTTCCCCCCAGTCGCTCTCTCTCTTCCCCCCAGTCGCTCTCTCTCTTCCCCCCCCAGTCGCTCTCTCTCTTCCCCCCCCAGTCGCTCTCTCTCTTCCCCCCCAGTCGCTTTCTCTCTTCCCCCCAGTCGCTCTCTCTCTTCCCCCCAGTCGCTCGCTCTCTTCCCCCCAGTCGCTCTCTCTCTTCCCCCCAGTCGCTTTCTCTCTTCCCCCCAGTCGCTCTCTCTCTTCCCCCCAGTCGCTCTCTCTCTTCCCCCCAGTCGCTCTCTCTCTTCCCCCCAGTCGCTCTCTCTCTTCCCCCAGTCGCTCTCTCTCTTCCCCCCCAGTCGCTCTCTCTCTTCCCCCCCAGTCGCTCTCTCTCTTCCCCCCCAGTCGCTCTCTCTCTTCCCCCCCAGTCGCTCTCTCTCTTCCCCCCCAGTCGCGCTCTCTCTTCCCCCGTCGCTCTCTCTCTTCCCCCCAGTCGCTCTCTCTCTTCCCCCCAGTCGCTCTCTCTCTTCCCCCCAGTCGCTCTCTCTCTTCCCCCCAGTCGCTCTCTCTCTTCCCCCCAGTCGCTCTCTCTCTTCCCCCCAGTCGCTCTCTCTCTTCCCCCCCAGTCACGCTCTCTCTTCCCCAGTCGCTCTCTCTCTTCCCCCCCAGTCGCTCTCTCTCTTCCCCCCAGTCGCTCTCTCTCTTCCCCCCAGTCGCTCTCTCTCTTCCCCCCAGTCGCTCTCTCTCTTCCCCCCAGTCGCTCTCTCTCTTCCCCCCAGTCGCTCTCTCTCTTCCCCCCAGTCGCTCTCTCTCTTCCCCCCAGTCGCTCTCTCTCTTACCCCCAGTCGCTCTCTCTCTTCCCACCAGTCACTCGCTCTCTTCCCCCCAGTCGCTCTCTCTCTTCCCCCCAGTCGCTCTCTCTCTCTCTTCCCCCCAGTCGCTCTCTCTCTCTCTTCCAACAACAACATGCCCTCGAAATAGCCTCGGCACCGCCGGGCACTCCAGCTAGTATATGGATATGTAATATATAACGACAACACCGACTTGCATTTATATAGCACCTTTAACATAGTAAAACATCCCAGGCGCTTCACGGGAGCGTAATCAGACAAAATTTGACACCGAGCCACATGGGAGATATTAGGACAGGTGACCAAAAGCTTGGCCAAAGAAGTAGGTTTTAAGGAGCATCTTAATGGAGGAGAGAGCGCTGAGAGGTTTAGGGAGGGAATTTCAAAAGCTTAGTTCCGAGACAGCTGAAAGCACGGCCACCAATGTTGGGGTGAAAGAAGTGGTGAATGCACAAGAGGCCAGAATTGGAGGAGCGCAGTGATCTCGGAGGGTTGTGGGGCTGGAGGAGGTTACAGAGATAGGGAGGGGCGAGGCCATGGAGGGATTTGAACACGGGGATGAGAATTCTAAAATGGAGTCATCGGTGGACTGGGAGCCCGAGGCCTGAATTTTGCGCTCACCGTTCATTACACTTGCGCTTGCCCACAGACTTTCTGTGGGCTTTTGCACTGTGATTTGTGGTACTTCGAGAGTCAAAACAATGCGGCACTCTCTACAGAGGATTTGGAGTCTGTGTGAACCGGGCAAGCAATGGCATGTCTCCTTAACCAATCAGATTGAAGAATCCTTACTGTGACACACAGAGACTAAACCAGGAAGTGTAAGTTAGAATATTTAATTCAATATAAAATTATGCACAGAAAGTAAAATAAGCAGAGGGAAAGAAAAACAGGATTAAGAGAGAGAGATAAAAGAGACAGAAAGGAAAAGTAAAACAAAAATGTTTTAATTTAATTTTTTTAATGTTCCAACAATAATTAAAATCTGAAGGAATGAGACTCCATATTTGTAAAATTAGATGTTTCAGTGCCAGAGAGGTTGTTTGACAGTAATTAAGACTTGCCACGCCGTTAAAAATTAACTTACGCTTGAATGGAGAAGCCCTAACTTTTTCTGGCAGGTTTACTTATGGGTAAGTACCGCAACTACATTACAACAGTGGCTACACTTCAAAAGTACTTCATTGGCTGTAAAGCGCTTTGGGACATGAAAGGTGCTATATAAATGCAAGTCCCCTTTGTTTTTCCCTCGCCCTTCGATGCACGTGAATGCCAAGTCTCTCAGCGAGACAATGTTCGAGCGAAGCTTGTGGAGGAGCAGGACAAATGAGACAGCAACTTCCTGATTTCCATGTTTAGCTGCGCATGTGCGGACGCCGGAACCTGCTGTCCGATTTGCTCCTTAATAACGGTGAGCGCTGATAGCCTCACCATTATTCCTACCACAAAATCCCGGCCTATGTAGGTCAGCGAGCCCAGGGATAATTGGTGACCTCCCAAGCTTCCCCGTGCAAATAGTGAAGCTGTGTCTCTGGAACAGTGGTGGTGGGACGTAACCCAGGCAGCAAGGTTGGAGTTAACTGGTAGGATGGATTTGCTGTAACAAGGGCTACATAGTTATGCAGTGACATTATTGTATTTTTTTTAAATGGGAACTTCTCTGCCAGCAATTAAATGCACTAGAAGAAAAAATGTAGTCACAAACCTGTCAAAGGATTACAGTTTCTCTGCACCAGAGCTGCTCTTTTACACACAATGAATTTTCTCAAGGTTAAACTATCTTGAACTATTCAGTAACGGCTGTTTGAGTTGGCCAAGATAGGACTCTTGAAAGTGGACATCTGTCGCTGACCGATTTACCCCAGAACCAGAATTTCTTTCCCATGTAAGGTCACTCGGAAAAGTCGGACGAGGAGGAGGAGGTTATTCACAGGGCTATTCCCACCTGCACAATATGTCGAGTATGATGATCTGCTGGTTGTCGGGGGGATATTTGTCCTTTCCTAGGTGCCCCATTTACAGATTCTCTCTCTCTCTCTCTCTCTGGCATGTTTGCAGAACAGTTAGAACTCTGTGCCTTTCAGTTTCTGTTGAGACCAGGGACCAGCGATTTCCTTGTAATTGCAGCCAATTTCACATCGGCTATTTAGGCCCCTTTCCTTCTCCAGCAACAAAATTATCAACTTCATTTGTTTGTTGTGGAATCCTCACCATTTTTTAAAATTTAAAGTTGTTAACTCAAGAGAGCTGGCCATGCTTTGAACTTGCACACTCAGTTGAATTGTGGTCGTGCTTTGGATTTGCACACTCAGTTTCAAGTTGGTCTGTTCCCTGGTACCAGGAGTACTGGGGGGTTGATTGCATAGTTGGTTGTTCATGAATCCAAGGTAGTCCCTGGGTAGTTGCACATTAGAGAACTCACTGGTTCCAGGAGGGCTTGGAAACTGCACACCCAGTTATGTGCTGGTGGGCCAGTTGGTGCCAGGCATGCATGGGAGTTTGATGAGAGATTTCTTCCCCTGAAGAACTGAGTTTGGAGAACTGTGGAGTGAGAACAATGAGTGAGAATAATAATTGAGTTTCTTCAGCATCAGGTGCCCGAGCTGACTGCCTTTGACCCCTCCTGACTAATGTGGCATAGTGGTTAGCACTGTTGCCTCACAGCGCCAGAGACCCGGGTTCGAATCCGGCCTCGGGCGACTGTCTGTGTGGAGTTTGCACATTCTCCCCGTGTTTGCGTGGGTTTTCTCCGGGTGCTCCGGTTTCCTCCCACAGTCCAAAGATGTGCGGGTTAGGTTGATTGGCTATGATAAATTGACCCTTAGTGTTAGGGGGATTAAATACGTGGGGTTACAGGGATAGGGTGGGATATGTGTTGGTATAGGGGTTACGGGGATTGGGTGGGATATGTGTCGGTGCAGGCTCGATGGGCCGAAATGGCCTCTATCTGCACTGTGGGGTTTCTGTGATTCTGTGATTCTGTGAATGTTCTTATGACATTTTATGTTCCTTATGTGTGTGATTGACAGCTCTCCGTTTCCATGTCTCTTAGTAGTATTTGATTTCCATGCTGTGTCAGCTGTAGCTCAGTGGGTAGCACTCTCGCCTCTTGAGTCAGCAAGTTGTGGATTCAAGTCCCACTCCAGAGACTTGAGCACATGATCCAAGCTGATAACTCCGTGCAGTGCTGCGCTGTCGGAGGTGCCGTCTTTCGGATGAGACGTTAAACCGAGGCCCCGTGTGCTCTCTCAGGTGGACGTAAAAGACCCCATGGCACTATTTTGAAGAAGAGCAGGGGAGTTCTCCACGGTGCCCTGGCCAACATTTATCCCTCAATCAACATAACAAAAACAGATTATCTGGTCATTATCACATTGCTGTTTGTGGGAGCTTGCTGTGTGCAAACTGGCTGCTGCGTTTCCCACATTACAACAGTGACTACACTTCAAAAAAGTACTTAATTGGCTGTAAAGCACTTTGGGATGTCCGGTGGTCGTGAAAGGCGCTATATAAATGCAAGTCTTTCTTTCTAGTGCTAAGTAGGGTTCCCAGAAAGGCGGACACTCCACTTCTTGTGAGGTATGGCCATGAGTGTATTGGAAAATATTGGGAGTGGAATCCATGGAAATGCCAGAGCTGGTTATGATACTCTCAGGACGGGAGGAATTCTCATTTGGATCGCGAGCTGGAATTGGTTATCAGTGGGAATGTTTTGTTTGTGAAGTGTTGAATTTACAACAGATGGAAAAAGTACTCCATCCTTTATTGCTGGCTATACACTGAGCCCAGCATGTGGTGAGTGATTCTCTTGTTCTCCAATGTTGTCCTTTTACTCTGCCCGAGTACTTACATTGATGTATGGTTCTAAGGGTACTTGGGGTCTATAGTGCCCTGTAATGGTGGCCAGTGTTCATGGGCAACACCAAAGTGTGAGTGCCAGTAGGACAAGAGTCTACGGTAACCACCTGACAATCACCCTCTTTCAGCAGGGATTATTGGATAGCAGTAAGAAGGAAGAATCTGGGTTTGTTTATCCTAATCCCCGCCCCCCCACCCCCCGGCTCTGTCATGAGACACTGCGGCGAGTTGTGGTATCTTGAGTGGGACTGGTTAACGGCACAGACCAGCACCCCCCACAACTTGGTATGGCTGGTATCACATCACACGGTGAATATATCCTCTGAGAACCTGCCTCTTTCTTGCTTTTGGCTCTTGATTGGCACCAAGAGGAAACTGGCAGAGACTCGCTGAACTGCACCCTGTGTACGAAGGTTGAGCACAAGTTATTTGGCCAATGAGAACAGCTGAACCATCCCCAAACATCTGTGCATAGAGCAACAACAACAACTTGCCTTTATACACCACATTTAACGTAGTAAAATGTCCCAAGGAGCTTCACAGGAGCCTTATCAGACAAAATTTGACACTGAGCCATGTACATATTACGGCAGGTGACAAAAAGCTTGGTCGAAGAGGTAGGTTTTAAGGAGCATCTTAAAGGGGGAGAAAGAGGTTTGGAGGCTGAAAGGTTTAGGGAGGGAATTCCAGAGCTTCGGGCCTAGGCAGCTGAAGGCACAGCCACCAAAGGTGGGGTGAAGGAAATCAGGGATGCGCACGACACCAGAATTAGACCATTACCTAAATAGAAGAGCGAATTTTAAAATGGGCGGTTCACCTTTCATTTCTGTCCAAAATGTTAATTTGTATGATGACACTTGACTGTTAATTATACATCCACTTGGATCCCTAGTTCACAATTAAACAGCACAAAATTTACAGGGAAAGCCTCTCTCAGGCCAGTTGGAAATCTGTTCTACTCAATGCCCTGCAGCCCAAATGGGGCCATGGTTCCTGGAGACGTGTACTTGATATATTTAACTCCTGCCCATAATGAAGTGTGCTGAGTGATATGACAAACATGTAGAAGAGCAATCACACCTTTATAAAGCCATAGAGTTGTATAGAGCTTTACAGATGTATAAAGCTCTGGTTTGACCCCATCTGGAGCACTGTGTGCAGTTCTGGGCACCGCACCTCAGCAAGGATATACTGGCCTTGGAGGGGGTGCAGTGCTGATTCACCAGAATAATACCAGGGCTTAGAGGGTTAAATTACAAGGAACGTTGCATCGACTAGGCTTGTGTTCCCTCGAGTATAGAAGATTAAGGGGTGATTTAATTGAGATGTTTAAGATGATTAAAGGATTTGATAGGGTAGATAAAGAGAAACTATTTCCTCTGGTGGAGGGAGTCCAGAACAAGGGGGCATAACCTTAAAATTAGAGCTAAGCTGTTCAGGGGTGATGCTAGGAAGCACTTCTTCACACAAAGTGTAGTGGAAATCTGGAACTCTCTCCCCCCCAAAAAAAGCTGTTGAGGCTGGGGGGTCAACTGAAAATTTCAAAACTGAGATTGATACGTTAAGGATCTGGAACCAAAGCAGGTAAATGGAGTGGAGGTACAGATAAGCCGTGATCTAATTGAATGGCGGAACAGGTTCGAGGGGCTGAATGGCCTACTCCTGTTCCTTATTTCCATTTGCACTGGCATTGAAGACCGAACAAGTGAACAGTGAAAGAGAACGAATAGGTGTGAGAGCCTGACTGCTGGTACTGTACTGGGGAATGAGCATTACCCTTCACTTGACCTGACTGTCCCTCTGTTCTACGTTCCACTACAGACAGCTGGCCTTTGTTGCTGAAGTAACAAATTACGATAGTGACCTAACAGTAATGTAATACGGAGGGGGGGGGCGCTGGCTATGCATTTTAGAAGGTCCACATCTCCACTTCCCTACTCCCCCCTCCCCCCAACGCCATGCATTGTGTAAATGGACAGATTGGCACTTGTCTTTATTCATCAATGGTTTTTGTTCTCTTCCTCCTCCATCTCCTCTTTCCCCCCCCAATCTAAATTTGATGTCGATATTTCCTTTAACACAAAGCTTGGATTCAGGTTTAAAGGAAATGGCATTAACCCAGACATGTTTTGTGTGGCTGATTTGGCCTTTGATTAATTCTCTTACACCCTGTGAAAGAAATGAGTGGATAATTAGGTTTTCCACAGAACAGGTAAAATGTTTGAGTAATGTTTAGCAGAACTTGAGTCTGTATTGACTGAGTGGAATCTGAAGCGAAGATGGTGAAGTGTTAATACTGCACTGAGTTGTCTGTGGAATCTCATCCAGGCAGTGAAGAGTTAATGACATGTCCATGGCTTTAATAAAATATCTTGCATTAGACCTCATGACATTGATATTGGGCCTCATTAGTGGCTGAGAGACTCCTAAAGTACAGCACAGTTGCCCAGTTGTTGCTGATGAAGGGATTATTGTTAACCGGTTTAGTTCTCTATATTTTTTTAATATTAATGTGAGCATATGCATATTCCCTTCGTCAATGTGACTAAGTGTCTAGATGCCTTAAGCCAATAATTGGATCTTAACTTTACAGTGTTACAAAGATACATGAAGTACTGATGGGATTTGGTTATCTGAGTATATCAGATTCTTCAACTTCAGAGACTCCCGTTGAGCTGTTCTTTGCTTGAACTGTCTTATTTTTAAAACATTGAGAGTGTAATTTATCCCAATTTGTGTGTCTTCTATAATCCTCCTGCTTCTTCCTCACATATGATGAATAATGGCTTGAATCCTAGGATGGTAGAGGAGTGGGGAGTGAGAAAGGGAGAAAGATTGGAAGAGTGAATCTTCATACAGCATGAGAAATGTGCATGAAAAGCTGCCCATTCTAAACTGGAGGTTATAGGGATATTTGATAAGATGCAAGGGAATGAATACCAATGCAGTGTGTGCGATTTAGTAGACGTGTGTCTGTGTGTGTGTTAGTTAACTGTCTAAGGGTGATAGATGTATCTTTATATGTTGGAATGGACTTCCAGATAGAGTAGTGGGGACAAAAACCCGGTAGTCATTTAAGAAACAATTAGATACCATAATGGAGAGACTATAGGGTCTTTCTGGATAGATGGATTAAGATGGGTCAAATGGCCTTCCTCATCTTTAATTATCTTGTGATGTTTAGCTTGTAGGTGGGGTGGGGGAATAAGCTTTGCTCTGTCCTAAATCTGATCATGTTCATGAAAAATGCATCTTCCTTGTTTGATGGGCTGACTAATTCAGCTAGAACTTGTGAACAAAGACTAATTGCTGATTGCCGACCCAAGCACCATGTTGGCGGTACTAGGGCATGCATGTGGATGAAGCAGCGACAGTAAAGACATATTAGGGATCAGCAGTAGTTGGCTTTAAGACCTTATGGGAGAGAAATTCAGTTGGTTGCGCCACCCGTTAGCGCCTTAAGAGGGCGCTAAGTGGGTCGCAAGCCAACTCGCGCCCGGGTGCGGCACTGCCCACGCCTCCCGCTAAATTCCACAGGACGTTAGTGGTGGTGCTAACCGTTAGTGCTGCGCCGCTGCTGATGACGTCATCGGTGTGCGCAGCGCCCCGCTGACACCCCAGCCATGATATTTGGCAGGGCCCCCTGATATACCGCTGGACGCTATGTCCGACCGGTTCAGGGGGGCCTACCTGCGGCCAGGGAGGCGCAAATTAAAGGCGAGGTGCAGGGCGGCCATTTTTGTTGTTGGCCACCTGCCAGCACCTGCCTGCGCTCCCGTCCCCAGCCTCCTGAAACCCCCCCCCCCCCCCCCCGCAGAGTGCCGTCTGTGTTCCAAGAGCCCGGCACTTCTCTTCGGTGCCGGGCTCTTTTGCCGGCACTCCTGATCCTCGGGGGCCCAGCTGGGCCCCAGATCGCGCTGCACAAGGCCCCTCCCCTTTACGAAGGGGAGGAAGGCCTGCAATACCGCAGCGCGACGTGCCGCAGCGGCACGTTGCGCCACGATATTCACTCGCAGCAGCGCCCCAAGAGGGATGCAGGGCACCTCCAGTAGCGCCGCGCTTCCCTTTGGGGCGCAACAACTCCATTTCTGGTGGGCGGGCGCGAATGTTTCCGGGGCGCTACTTTTAGCGCCCTGGCGAGGCTGGCGCACCAAACGGGGCTATACTCAATTTCTCCCCCTATGTGTTCTATTCATTGCTACCCGGCACAAGAAGATCCCAAGGTGACCATTGCACCTTTTGGCTCTCCTTGTGTGCCTTTTATGTGACAGCCGTGGCTCAGTGGGTAGCGCTCTCGCCTCTGAGTCAGAAGGTTGTGGGTTCACGTCCCTCTCCATCGACTCGAGCACAAAATCTAGGCTGACACTCCAGTGCGGTACTAAAGGAGTGCTGCACTGTTGGAGGTGCCATCTTTCGGATGAAACGTTAAACCGAGGCCCTGTCTGCTCTCAGGCGAATGTAAAAGATGCCACGGCACTATTTCAAAGAAGAGCAAGGGAGTTATCCCCGGTGTCCTGGCCAATATTTATCCCTCAATCAATATCACTAAAACAGATGGCCTGGTCAATATCTTATTGCTGTTTGTTGGACCTTGCTGTGCACAACTACACTTGGTACCAAAACCAAGTTGGTTTTAAAGTGCTTTGGGACGTCCTGTAAGACACCATATAAATGCAAGTTCTTTTTCCTCTTTCTTTCTCTCAAGTGCACAACAACATGTGGCTCCTACAAAGAACAGCTAATTTGAATTTCTACCCTGTATGAAGATTTCATAGCTAGAATTATCTTGGGGTGGGGTGTAATATGCGTAATGCATTTGAGCAGACTCAATCCAATTCTTTGAGTACGTGAGTCCACAGCTGCTAATATCAGTGTGTGGGGTGGGAGGAGGAAGAGGAGCCTTTGCTCTGGCTACAATTGGATAGGTAAGAGTGGAACAAAACAAGCTTATCCCACTGAGCTGGACACAGAAGGAGAGGCGTTTGGTGTGGTGTACTGTGTGAAAGGCTGCAGAGAGGTCACAGAGCGATAGTGTACCATGGTCACAGTCACAGAGGATGCCATTTGTGACTTTGGTTGGAGCTCTCTATGCTGTGGTGGTAGTGGAATCCTGATTGGAGAGATTCAAACAGGGAAAGGTGGGCAAGGATTTGGGAGGTGACATCATGTTGAAGGACTTTGGAAAGGAAAAGGAAATTAGAGATGGAAATAATAGTTTGCAAGGACAGATGAGTCAAGGACTTTTTTCTTTAGATGGGGATGATGACAGCAGTTTTGAAAGGGAAGTGGACAGTACCTGGGAAGAAGGAACCATCTGTAATGGGCGCCAGGAAGGGAACTGGGTGGTCATCAGTTTAGTGGGAATGGAGTCTAGGGAGCAGGAGGTGAATCTCCTGGACAGAATGAGTTTGGAGAGGGCATGAGGGGAGATGGAAGGGAAATTAGAGCGAGGTAAGTAAATAGAGAAAGAGAGGAATCCAAACTAGGCTGAAGAATGTCAGCGCAGCAGTTTGGAATTTAATCTGTTTTCATTGTGTAGTGCCATTGTATTGTATGTGGTCCCAGGGTATGTGGTGTAGTATTGAACCAGACAGACCAGGACGGTCTCAGGTTCCATCCCTAATTGGTGCTGATTAACTGGTTTCAGATGGGATAGGAGCGGCAGTGCTACCATTAGTGTTGGTGTCTCAAGGATAGGGAGGGAGAAAATTGTCAGAGGTTCCTGCTACGAATCACTCCCCAGGGACCTCTTGATGGAAGGTGTGTTAGAACTCAGTTGTGCTGCCCTCCATGGTCAACAACCATTTACAGCTGATGTTTACTGTCAAGGTCATGCATGAAGAATGAGATACCAAAGGGCTGCTAACATCCATGAAACTGTATTCCAACATGAGTCCGCAGAGAATGGAAGCGGTTAGCAATCAGAACCCTGTATAAAAATTCCCCAATCCAGGAAGTCCTCGATAGTTTGATATTCTAGGTTTAATGAATCTAGTTTTTTTTTCTATTTCCTCCTCTTTAGATAATGACCGTTCCGTGTCTCTGGCACAGTTGCTAGGAGACCATCCTCCTAGGCAGGTAACCGTGACGTATGATCTTGACCAGAATCCAGTGTATGAGTTTGGCCCGAATGTGAACACTGGACAGCCAGCCAGAGCCCATTTCCAAAACCCCTTCTTCCGTGACTTCTCGCTCCTCTTCACGATCAAGCCAACGTCCACAGAGAGTGGTGTGCTCTTTGCCATCACAGACGCCGGACAGAGAATCATTTATGTTGGAGTTAAGCTCTCTGACGTCAAGGATGGATCCCAGAACATTATTTTCTACTACACAGAGCCTGGTTCTCAACAGTCCTTCGAGGCTGCAACCTTCTGGGTGGAGCACTTGACCAACAAATGGACCAAGATCGCCATCAGCGTGCAGGATGAGACGGTGACACTCTACCTGGACTGCGAAGAACACAAGCGTGTCCACTTTGAAAGGTTTCCGGATGAGATGGAGATCGATAACTCCTCCGGGGTCTTTGTAGCATCGGCTGGTGGTGCACACCCTGATAATTTTTTGGTAAGTGCCTTCTACTGTAAAAGAGTGCTTGTACGTAGAATGACATAGAATTTACAGCACAGAAACAGCCCATACGGCACACCTGGTCTGAGCCAGTGTTTATGCTCCACACAAGCCTCCTCCCACCCTACTCCATCTCACCCTATCAACATAACCTTCTATTCACAGGAACAGGAGTAGGCCATTGCAGTTTGTGTTTGATTATTCAATTCAATTCAATTTTTATTTGTCATATGTACAGCAGACGTGTGTACTGCACAATGAAATGTTGATTTTTACGAGTCCTCCCAACATTGGAATAAATATGGCATAACAATGATAAAAATACTAATAGAAATACAGTAATAATAAATAAAACAACAGTGATAAATAATAATAAATTATACATTCATGAGTCTTATGGCCTGGGGGTAGAAGCTGTTTCGAAACCTGCTGGTACGAGACCGTATGCTTCGGTATCTCTTACCGGACGGGAGCAGGGCGAAGAGGTTGTGGCTGTGGCTCGCGTCTTTAATGATTCTCAGGGCCTTCCCCCGGCACCTCTCGGGGTAGATATCCTGCACAGCAGGTAGTTTAATTCCTATAGTATGTTGTGCAGCTTTCACCACCATCTGTAGAGCCTTGCGGTCTGTGGCGGTGCAGTTGCCATACCAGGTAGTGATGCAGCCAGACAGGATACTCTCGATGGTGCACCGGTAGAAGTTGGTGAGAATCTGGGGGGCCATTCCAAATTTCTTCAGTCTCCTGAGGAAGAACAGGCGTTGGCATGCCTTCTTCGTTACGACGTCGATGTGATGGGACCACGTTAAGTCCTCCATAATGAATACACCCAGGAATTTGAAGCTGCTGACCCTCTCCACCTCAGCCCCTTCGATGTAGATTGGGGTGTGTCCCTCCTCCTGCTGCTTCCTGTAGTCCACGATCATCTCCTTTGTTTTGCTGATGTTGAGGGAGAGGTTGTTGTACTTGCACCATTCTGCTAGAGCTCTTACTGTGGTGTATGTGCCTTTAAGAGCCCCTGTATGCTGTAGTGCCGGTAATGGCCACTCGGGCTATATAAGCCTGTATAGTGTCTTGTATCTGTTAGTTCACCTCCAGACTTTGTTCAGTAAACACCTGTGAAACCTATTCCTGCATTCCGTGTCTCCATTAACACACGGATACAACAGTGGCGACGAATTGGAAACGGACTTACCTGCAATTCGGCAGCACCTCAAGGAGATCGATTCCTCAGACGAAAGTCGAAGAAAAACAAGAAAGAAAAGAGAAAAGGGAAAGGCTGTGGTTTCACCGGCTGGCCGAGCTGGTGGCAGGTACTGCAGTGGTCCTTCCTGGGTGGCGGGCTGGGGCTCCATCGGCTGGCTCTGCAGCGGAGCCGAGCAGCGAAGGCGGAGGTAAACAGAGACAGAGGGGGGGAGCACTTGGGAGACGGCCGGCGCTGCAAAGCAGGTCGGCATTTGGACCAAGCAGAGGGAGGGAAAAGTCCCAGAGAGTCCGGCGGGAATGAGTCTCCACCGATTGAAAAAAAAAACCCTATGTAAATAAAAACCGCGGAGAACAGCGTTGTCAGCAGCAGCAGCTGCGGGAAAGCGCGGGAAGCGCCATTTTTTTTCTGCAGGGAAGAAAGGAAAGCGCGGGAGACGCCATTTTTTTTCAGGATGCCTAAGGCTGGCAATATTAATGCTTTTGATACCGATATAGAGGATTGGACCACATATGTGGAAAGAGTGGAGGTATATTGCACAGCAAATGAAATAGAAGATAATAAAAAGGCATCAGTACTTCTAAATCTAATGGGCGCAAGGACATACGGGCTGTTACGAAACTTAATCACTCCAGCCAAACCAAACGACAAGAATTTTAAGGAGATTGTTGATACCCTACAGGAGCACTTAAACCCAACACCGCTGCTGATAGTGGAATGATTCAAATTCTTCAAGAGGAATCAGCACAAGAATGAAAGTAACGCTGATTACCTCACCGAATTAAGGAAGCTGTCAAAGCACTGCCAATTCGGGGCAGGACTGGCAGATTCTTTTCGAGACAAATTCATCTGCGGTCTCCTAAGTGAAGGAACACAGAAAAGGCTACTTTCTGAGAAAGATTTGACACTGGACAAGGCTTTCAGTATGGCTGTATCATACGAAGCAGCCGCAAGAGAAGCTGCAGAGATACAGCAAAAGCCACAGGACTTCGGCACCCATGAAATGACACAGGGTTTCGAGAGATGTTATCGCTGCGGCAGATCCACCCATGACCAGAGGGACTGCTGGTTCAAGGACAAAGCATGCAGGCAATGCGGAAAGATTGGACACATTGCACGTGTATGCCGATCTGGACACAAAAAATCCACGGACAGGAAAAAAATCAATAAGGAAAAGTACAGAAAGGTACAAATGATGACGGACAGTAGCTCCGAAGACCAGAAGAGCGATAGCGACTCCGGAAACAAGAGACTAAGCTGTCTCAAATTACATAATGTAATTGCCAAAGAAGATTACCAGACCATTTGGGTTACCCTCATGATAGCGGGGTCCCCAGTTAAAATGGAGCTAGATACAGGATCAGCTCTGACCGTCATAAGTCGACGGGATTACGAGCGGCTATTTCCGCATATACCTTTGAAAGACACATCCATTATCTTGAAAACATATACGGGGCAGAAAGTATACCCCAAAGGGAAAATAAAGGTGCCTGTTGTATACAACAGCAAAGAAATACAGAAGTTGTATTTATACGTTCTGCAAGATGGTGGTCCACCGCTGTTGGGACGTGAATGGATCAGGAAGATACGTTTAGACTGGCACTCCATTCAGGCACTGACGGTGACCAGTAAGAAAAAAAATGATGATGATGTCATACCTGAATGATTAAAAGACATCTTGGCCAACGCCAAGGAAGTGTTTCAACAGGAACTAGGAACCTTGAAAGGTGTCACCGCCTCAATAAAAGTGGAAGATGCGGCAATTCCCAAGTTTTTTAAGGCAAGGCCGGTGCCATACGCAATTCGTCCAGCAGTCGAGGCAGAGCTGGAGAATTTGGAAAAGGCAGGCGTATTATCCAAGATAGATTGGAGCGAGTGGGCAACACCCATCGTTCCGGTCATGAAGAAAACGTTGAATAATGATAAATCTGAAGAACAGAGAAAAATTCGCATCTGTGGGGACTTCAAGGTGACTGTAAACCCGGTCCTTCACACGGTACAGTATCCTCTTCCGAGGATAGAAGATATTTTCGCCTCACTATCCGGAGGAAAACGTTTCGCCAAAATTTGACTTGGCTCAGGCATATCTACAGATGGAAGTTGAAGAGGCCTCTAAAAAGTATCTCACGATAAATACACACAAAGGCCTGTACCAGTACAATCGACTGGTTTTCGGAGTAGCATCAGCTCCAGCTATCTGGCAAAGAGCTATGGAGCAAGTCCTCCAAGGGATTCCGGGGACTCAATGCTACCTAGATGACATCCTTGTAACAGGAGAAAACGACAACGAGCACCTTGCCAATTTGGAGCAGGTGCTCACTAGGTTGAGAGAATGGGGCCTACGAGCAAATCGCCCCAAGTGCGAATTTTTCCAGAAACAAATATATTGTGGCCACATAATTAACGAGGAAGGGTTGCATAAGTCATCTGAAAAAATTGAAGCGGTCATAAAAGCCCCAGCACCTGCAAATGTCTCACAATTAAGGTCGTTCCTGGGATTGATAAATTACTATCATAAATTTTTACCGAACTTATCAACTCTTCTACACCCTCTTAACGAACTGCTACAAACGGGAGTCATTTGGAAATGGAGCGAAGACTGTAAACGTGCCTTCCATAAATGCAAAGGCTTGATCACGTCCAAGGAAGTTTTGGCTCATTACAACCCATCACTGCCAATCAGACTGGCGTGCGATGCATCCCCTTACGGCGTAGGAGCGGTATTATCGCATAGATTCCCTGATGGCTCGGAGCAGCCGATAGCTTTTGCGTCACACTCATTGAACTCAGCTGAGCGTAACTATGCCCAGATCGACAGGGAAGCACTTAGCCTGGTATGGGGAGTGAAGAAATTCAACCATTACCTACACGGACAAAAATTTACCTTGTTGACTGACAATCAACCCCTCGTCTCCATATTCAACCCTAAAAAGGGTGTTCCCATTATGACAGCGCAAAGACTACAGAGGTGGTCCCTTTTCCTAGGGGTACACCAATATGACATAGAATACAAAGGATCAAAACAGCATGGGAATGCTGACGGTTTATCGCGCCTACCATTGCCAACGGTAGAAGAAGCACCTACAGTGGACCCAGTGGAGATGTTTCACTCAACCATAGTGAAATGTCTACCAGTAACAAATTCTGTCATTGAAAAGGAAACGAGGAATGACCCGACTCTCTCACGAGTCTACGATTTAACGGTGAAGGGATGGCCAGCACATGGCGAACCACTGTTGCCAGCATTCTCGCAAAGAAGAGAACAGCTGTCAGTGTGCCGAGGAACCTTGATGTGTGGATCCAGAGTGGTGATTCCACCCAAACTCCAGGATAAAGTGCTAGAGGGGCATCTGGGTGGAGTGAAAATGAAGAACCTAGCCAGAGCGTTTGTGTGGTGGCCAGGTATCGATGGAGACATCGAAGAAATGACCAAGAGCTGCCTAGGATGCCAGAAGGTCCAAAACGCCCCACCACAAGCCCCTCTACATCCATGGGAGTGGCCCTCATCTCCATGGCAAAGGGTACACATCGACTTTGCTGGTCCATTTATGGACTCAATGTTCTTAATCGCGGTTGATGCACACTCCAAGTGGCCGGAGGTAATAAAGATGTCCTCCACCACCACGGAAAAAACCATCATAGTATTAAGGACCATATTTGCCAGGAATGGGCTGCCTGAACAGATCTGTTCTGATAATGGACCGTAATTTGTGTCCGAAGAATTCAGGAAGTTCTTAAAAAACAATGGGGTTAAGTACTACACGTCCGCCCCATACCATCCCGCCACCAATGGATTGGCTGAAAGGTTTGTCCAGACCTTCAAGAAGGCCATAAAGGCCATGGGTAATGAAGACATAAAACTTCAGCATAAGGTAGATAACTTCTTGTTTGCATACAGGAATGCAACACATGTGGTTACAAACCAAACTCCCGCCATGATGTTCTTCAATAGAAGCCTAAGATGCCGGCTGGATTTGATCAAGCCAAACATCAGAAGGGACGTGGAGAACCGGCAATTTCAAGGCATGAATGAAAGGCCAACTAGAACCTTCCAGATAGGTCAACAAGTTTTGGCCCGGGACTACCGTACCGAGAAATGGCAGCCTGGAACTATTTGCACACGACTAGGACCACTGATATATACCGTGGACATTGGAGAAAGCATAATAAGGTGCCATGCTGACCAGATCATAGAGTCCTCCGAAAAGGGACAACCTACACCACAACTCTATACGCCTAATGATGAAGCAGAGATACCCATAGTATCTACCTCCGATCCGGTGATACTGGAACCAGATGAACCCGACACTGGCATTCAAGCCGAATCGACCTTGCCAAAAGAACCTACTACACCACCAAAACCTACTACACCACCGAGGCGTTATCCGGACCGAGTCAGGAAGCCTCCAGAGAGACTGACTTATAATTGATTAACTGCAGCAAATGTGTAGATTATTGTTCTTGTAATATGTTAATTAATGATTACTTAAAATATTATGTACTGGTTGTCTAAAAGGGGAGGAATTGTGGTGTATGTGCCTTTAAGAGCCCCTGTATGCTGTAGTGCCGGTAATGGCCACTCGGGCTATATAAGCCTGTATAGTGTCTTGTATCTGTTAGTTCACCTCCAGACTTTGTTCAGTAAACACCTGTGAAACCTACTCCTGCATTCCGTGTCTCCATTAACACACGGATACAACACTTACCTCCTCCCTGTAGCCTGTCTATTCGCCATCTGTGATCAGGCCTACAACGGTAGTGTCATCAGCAAACTTGATGATGGAGTTGGAGTTGTGCGTGGCCACGCAATCATGAGTAAACAGGGAGTACAGAAGGGGGCTGAGCACACAACCCTGGGGAGCTCCTGTGTTCAGGATCAGCGTTGAGGAGGTGTTTTCACCACCTGGGGTCTGCCCGTCAGGAAGTCCAGGATCCAGTTGCATAGGGAGGTGTTAAGTCCTAGCTCACTGAGCTTGTTGACAAGCTTGGAGGGGATAATGGTATTGAATGCTGAACTATAATCAATGAACAACATTCTCACATAGGTGTTCCTCATATCCAGGTGTGACAAGGCAGTGTGCAGTACAGTGGCGATGGCATCATCCCTAGATCTTTTTGGGCGGTAAGCAAATTGGAGTGGGTCCAGTGTGTCAGTTAGTAAGGAGTTGATGTGGGTTTTGACCAGCCTCTCAAAGCACTTCATGATGACAGAAGTGAGTGCTATGGGGTGGTAGTCGTTTAAACAGGTTACTTTTGTTTTTTGGGGGACTGGAATAACCAATGTCATCTTGAAGCAGGTGGGGACTATAGACTGGTACAGTTGAACGGTTGAATATATCCGTAAACACGGCTGCCAGCTGGTCAGCGCATGCTCTAAGGACACGCCCAGGGATTCCATCTGGACCGGGTGCTTTGTGGGTGTTCACTCTCTTAAAAGTCTTGCTCACGTCAGCCACGGAGATTGAGAAGACCCGGTCGTCCTGAGCCGCGGGCGCCCTTGTAACAGGCCAGTTGTTGTTGGCCTCAAACCGGGCGTAAAAAGTGTTAAGCTCGTCCGGGAGAGAGGCATTGCTGGGCATGACACATGATTATCGTGCAGGAGCAAAGAGTTTTTTTTCCCCTGTCAACTCCTGCCCAATTAGAACCAGATTAAGTCTGCCTCAGCTTTTCACACTGGTACTTCAACTTACTCTGTGCCTTCTACTGTATTGTGATAATGGCACAGAGCACTTTCTCACAGCAGTATGTTGGAACAGGAGGAGGCCATTCAGCCCCTCGAGCCTGTTCTGCCATTCAGTTAGATCATGGCTGATCTGTATCTTAGCTCCATTTACCTGCCTTAGTTCCGTAACCCTCAATACCCTTACCTGACAAAAATCTATCAATCTCAGTTTTGAAATTTTCAATTGACCCCTGGTCTCAACAGCTTTTTGAGGAAGACAGTTCCAGATTTTCACTACCCTTTGTGTGAAGAGAGTCCCTCGTGCTTATCTAGATTCCCCTTAAATGCATCTATTCATGAGCTATTCACCTCAACTACTTGTGGTAGTGAGTTCCACATTCTCACCACTCTCTGGGTAAAGAAGTTTCTCCTGAATTCTTTATTGAATTTATTAGTGACTATCTTATATTTAGTTTTGGACTCCCTCACAAGTAGAAACATCTTCTCTATGTCTACCATATCGAAACCCTTTATAATTTTAAAGACCTCTATTAGGTCACCCCTCAGCCTTCTTTTTTCTAGAGAAAAGAGCCCCAATTATTGTATAATAAAATTTCCAATATTAGACTTCCTTCTAATGGAATCGCTGTGAGATAGCAGCGATTTAGAAGGTCCTCACCCTCACTGATCAGTCTGTGATGTGGTCACGGTTGCCATGTTTCATCGGTTCATGGATACTTGTCCTGCATTGCTGCTTGTGTTGTACTGTTTAAGCTACAGACATATTTCTTTGGTGTGTAATTGGGGTCATGGCTAAATTGGGCCTGCATTACGGAAGAGCGCAATTTATCATTGATGCGAGCAGCTTTGCCTTATCCCATGGGAACAGCGTGATTGTGGTAACAAAGGATGTTTGACAAGAATATTTTTCAGATATCTAGCTGGCATGAAAAACCCCAGTTGTTCCCCTGTTTCGGAATGTGCACTGATTTAAAGAAAGACTTGCATTTATATAGTGGATTTCATGACTTCAGGACGTCCCAAAGCGCTTTACAGCCCATAAACTACTTTTGAAGTGTAGTCACTGTTAAAATATAGGAAACGGGCAGCCAATTTGCACACAGCAAGATCCCACATACAGCATTGTGATAACTATTGGCCCAGGACACCAGGGAGAACTCCCCTTGCTCTTCAAATAATGCCAAGGGATGTTTTACATCCACCTGAGAGGGCAGACGGGGCCTCAGTTTAACGTCTCATCAGAAAGACGGCACCTCAGATAGTAGAGCACTCCCTCAGAACTGCACTGGGAGTGTCAGCCTAGATTTTGTGCTCAAGTCTCTGGAGTGGGGCTTGAACCCACGATTTTCTTGCTCAGAGGCGAGAGTGATAACAACTGAGCCACAGCTGATACTCTCATTTATCTGACATATACTAGGACAACCAGAACTCCTGCCTTTTTCTTTGTAAAACGCATAATTGCTTTAGAAATCCTCGCTTCCGGCTCCCTTGATAGATCAGTTGGTTAAAAGGCAGCGCATTACTTCAGTTACACAGATCCAAAAAAGTGTGTCCAGCGTGTTTGAGCATCAACAGGATATGCGCTGGGGTAGCTGGCCTGCCCAGTGGGATAGGGGCAGAAGGTAACTGGTACAGGGCCAGTTAATTGGTGGGGGAAACAACAAAAAAAGGAGTGCATAATTCTCTCCATTTGAACTTGAGTTGGTAAAAGGATGCCTGTTTAACAGTGAACCTGTAATTAGAATGTGTAATGTTTTGGGCTGCTATTTAAGCCGCTTTGCAAGCTAATAAGAGAGAACAAGTGAAAAGGGGAGATATTTGTGGGCAGGGGAGGAAATCACTTAAGGCATGCAATCCCAAAGCTTGACTTTGGTTTGTGATGGGTTGGATGGAGAGAAGATGCTCCTCCTTTTGTTTAACTAACTGTTGTCCAATACATCAGCCACTAGCCACATGTGGCTAGTTGGAAATCCAGATGTGACTAATGTAGTGTATGTACCTTGAAGAAGGAACTATATTCTGCAGCCCCTGTATACTGCAGTACCAGTAGTGACCACCCCTGTATGTAAGCCTGTGTAGTAACTTTGTATAGTAGTTCCAGTTTTGTCTCCATTCAGTAAACACCTGTTATAACCAACTTCTGCAGTCCGTGTCTCAATTACACATGGACATTACATTGGCGACGAACAGATCCGAACTTACCTACAGTTCTGCACCACCTCACGGGGATCCATCCCTGAAGCGAAGTTATTAGAGGTCGAAGCCAGAAGGAAGAAATCCAAAAAGAAAAAAAACAAACAGAAGAAACAGGCGTCGACCGTGGGCAACCGCCCTCTGATTCATCGAATTCGAAGATTTGCAGGGGAGGCTGTCGAGAGCTGGGCTTGGTTATCCAGTCTATGGTGTTCCAGCTAATCGGGCTGCTGGCAGGTAGTACACTGATCCTCCCTGGGCTGCGGCGGGCTAGAGCTCGATCGGGTGGCTTTTCAACGGGGCCGAGCAGCGTTGTCGGGAAGAGGAGAGAGAGAGAGAGGGTGGAGCACACAGGGCGCGGCCGGTGCTACGAAGTCGGGCAGCGTACAGACCCGAGAAGAGGGAGGGAAGTGTCCCATAGGGTCTGCTCTGACGACGGGAACAGTAATTAAAATAAAAGAAAAAGAAATTAGAAGCGCAGAAAGCCGCGAGGAGCTGCAGTTTGCCACGGGGACCGCGGAGAGCGGCGTTGGCAGCAGCGCGGGGGGAAGCGCGCGAAGACCATAGGGCGTCGCCATCTTAATCCAGCGGGGAAGAAGGCAAAGCGCGGGAGGCGCCATTTTGTTCAATCGGGGAAGAAGGCAAAGCGCGGGAGGCGCCATCTTAGATCTCCAAGATGCCGAAGACTGGCAATATCACTGCCTTCGATAATGCAATAGAAGACTGGACCACGTATGTGGAAAGAGTCGAAGTATATTGCAAGGCAAATGATGTAGCCGATGAGAAAAAGGCATCGGTACTACTAAACTTAATGGGCGCAAGAACGTACGGCCTATTGCGGAACCTGATCACTCCAGTCAAACCGATGGCGAAGAGTTTTAACGAAATTGTTGCTACCCTACAGGAACACCTAAATCCTACACCGCTGCTGATAGCAGAAAGATTTAAATTCCACAAGAGAAATCGGCATAAAGATGAGAGCAATGCTGAGTATCTTACGGAACTACGCAAGCTATCAAAGCACTGCCAGTTCGGAGCAGGACTGGCAGATACCCTACGGGACAAATTTGTCTGTGGACTCCTGAGTGAAGGAACCCAGAAGAGGTTACTCTCAGAGAAAGAGCTGACGCTAGATAAGGCTTTCAGCATGGCAGTATCGTACGAAGCAGCAGTAAGGGGAGCTGCGGAAATACAGCAAAAGCCACAGGAATACGGCACCCATGAAATGACACGGGGATTTGAAAAATGTTATCGCTGCGGCAGAACAACCCATGACCAGAAGGACTGTTGGTCCAAGGACAAAACATGCAGGCAATGCGGAAAGATGGGACACATTGCACGAGTTTGCAGGTCCGGGAAGAAGACTAACGACAACAAAAAGACTACTAAGGAACAGTACAGGAAAGTACAAAAGATGACGGACAGTAGTTCCGAAGACCAGAAGAGCGATAGTGAATCTGGGAACAAGAGACTAAGCTGTCTCAAACTACACAACGTAATCGCAAAAGAGGATCACCGAACCATTTGGGTCACCCTCACGATAGCAGGGTCCCAAGTCAAAAGGAATTGGATACAGGATCAGCCCTGACCGTCATGAATCGACGAGACTACGAGCGGCTATTCTCACACATACCCTTGAAAGACACATCCATTGTCTTGAAGACATATACGGGGCAGAAAGTATACCCCAGAGGGAAAATAAGGGTGCCTGTCGAATACAACGGCAAGGAAATACAGAAATTGTATCTGTACATACTGCAAGATGGTGCACCACCGTTATTGGGATGTGAATGGATCAGAAAAATAAGTTTAGACTAGCACTCCATTCAGGCACTGACTGTGGCTGGTAAAAAGGATGACGACGTCACACCTGGACGATTGTCAAAAATCTTAGCTAACGCTAAAGAGGTATTTCAACAAGGACTGGGAACTCTTAAAGGCGTAACCGCCTCGATAAAAATAGAAGAGAATGCAATTCCCAAGTTTTTCAAAGCAAGACCGGTACCGTATGCAATTCGCCCAGCCGTCGAGGCAGAGCTGGAGAATCTGGAGAATGCAGGCGTGTTCTCTAAGGTAGACTGGAGCGAGTGGGCGACACCCATCATTCCTGTCATGAAGAAAACGTTAAACAATAAGTCTGAGGAGCCAAGGAAGGTTCGCATCTGTGGGGACTTCAAGGTGACTATGAACCCAGTCCTTCACACAGTACAGTATCCTCTTCCAAGGATAGAAGATATTTTCACCTCACTATCTGGAGGGAAACGTTTTACAAAAATTGACCTAGCGCAAGCATATTTGCAAATGGAGGTTGAAGAATCCTCTAGGAAATATCTCACGATAAACACTCACAAAGGTCTTTACCAGTATAATCGACTGGTATTTGGAGTAGCATCAGCTCCGGCTATATGGCAAAGAGCGATGGAACAAGTCCTGCAAGGGATTCCGGGGACTCAGTGTTACTTGGACGACATCCTAGTGACAGGTGAAAATGACAGTGAACACCTTGCCAACCTAGAGCAGGTGCTCACTAGACTAAGAGAACATGGGCTACGAGCCAATCGCCCCAAGTGTGAGTTTTTAAAGAAACAAATATCGTATTGTGGCCACGTGATTGATGAAGAGGGGTTACATAAGTCCCCTGACAAAATTAAAGCGGTAGTTAAGGCTCCAGCGCCTGAAAATGTGTCGCAACTGAGGTCATTCCTCGGATTGGTGAATTACTACCATAAGTTTTTGCCGAATTTGTCCACAATTCTGCACCCACTGAACGCCCTGCTACAAACTGGAGTAGCATGGAAATTGAGCGATGAATGTAAGCGGGCCTTTCAGAAGTGTAAAGGCCTGATCACTTCAAGAGAAGTATTGGCTCACTACAACCCATCACTACCGATAAGACTGGCGTGTGATGCGTCTCCCTACGGCTTTGGAGCGGTACTGTCACATAAATCCCTTGATGGTTCAGAGAGGCCGATAGCTTTTGCGTCACGCTCGTTAACTGCAGCCGAGCGTAACTATGCCCAGATTGACAGAGAGGCCCTCAGCCTGGTGTGGGGGGTGAAGAAGTTCAATCACTACCTGCACGGATAGGAATTTACTCTACTAACTGATCATCAACCTCTTGTCTCCATTTTCAACCCTAAGAAGGGCGTCCCGATAATGACAGTACAACGGCTACAGAGGTGGTCCCTTTTCCTAGGGGCACATCAATATGACATCGAGTACAAAGGAACTAAACAGCATGGGAATGCTGATGGATTGTCGCGCCTACCGTTGCTGACGGTGGAAGAAGCACCTGCAGTGGATCCTGTGGAGATATTCCACTCGACCATAGTCGAATGTCTACCTGTGACGAATGCAAACATAGAAAAGGAAACACGAAATGACCCGACACTCTCCAGGGTCTATGATTTAACGGTGAAGGGATGGCCAGCACATGGCGAACCACTGTTGCCAGCATTCTCGCCGAGAAGAGAACAGCTGTCAGTGTGCCGAGGAACCTTGATGTGTGGATCCAGAGTAGTAATTCCACCCAAATTGAAGGATAGAGTGCTCAATGAGCTTCATGAGGGTCGTCTGGGAGGGGTAAAAATGAAGAACTTAGCCAGAGCGGTTGTGTGGTGGCCGGGAATCGATAGAGAAATCGAAGAGATGACCAAGAGCTGTACAGGATGCCAGAAGGTCCAAAACGCCCCACCACAAGCCCCTCTACATCCATGGGAGTGGCCCTCATCTCCATGGCAAAGGGTACACATTGATTTTGCTGGTCCATTTATGGACTCGATGTTTTTAATTGCGGTGGATGCACATTCAAAGTGGCCAGAGGTAATAAAAATGTCCTCAACCACCACAGAAAAAACTATCACAGTCTTACAAACCATACTCGCCAGAAATGGGCTGCCTGAACAGATTTGGTCCGACAATGGACCACAGTTTGTGTCCGAAGAGTTCCGGAGGTTCTTAAAGAACAATGGTGTTAAGCATTACACATCCGCCCCATATCATCCAGCCACCAATGGATTGGCTGAGAGGTTCGTTCAAACATTCAAGAAGGCTATCAAGGCAATGTGTAATGAAGACATACCCCTACAACACAAGGTGGATAACTTATTGTTTGCCTACCGGAATGCGACACATGCGGTTACCAACCAAACTCCAGCCATGATGTTCTTCAATCGAAGACTAAGATGCCGCTTGGATTTGGTTAAGCCAAACATCAGAAGAGATGTGGAGAACAGGCAGTTTCAGAATATGAATGAAAGGCCAACCAGGAGTTTCAAGATAGGTCAACCAGTTTTGGCCCGGGACTACCGCACAGAGAAATGGCAGCCAGGAACGATCTGCACACAGCAAGGACCTCTAATGTATACCGTGGACGTTGGAGAGAGCATTGTAAGACGCCATGCTGACCAGATTCTAGAGTCACTGGAAAACGTCAAATCTACACCACGATCCTATACACCTGGTGATGAAACAGAAGTACCAATTGCATCTACCTCAGAATCGGTGATATTGGAAGCAGACGAACCAAACAACGACGTTGATCCCGAATCAACTTTGCCAGAAGAACCTGATACCCCAAAGAGGCGTTATCCGGACAGAATCAGGAAGCCTCCTCAAAGACTGAATTTATAATTGATTAACTTCAGCTAATGTATATAGCAACTGTAATTGTAAATATGTTATTTAATTATTAATCGAATGTTATGTACTGTTTAGCTAAAAGGGGAGGAATTGTAGTGTACGTACCTTGAAGAAGGAACTATATTCTGCAGCTATAAATCACAACGCACAGTTCCTCAATGTGTATCCTGTTTGTAATGCACAGTTCCTAGCTATAGATAACCTACCCTCCCCATTTGTGAATCGCTATAAAAACCACTACTCCCCTCTCTAGATTAGAATGGCTTGTCAACTTGAATCCTGTGTTTACCACATCGTTCCCTCTCTTTGTATCACTAGATATGAAATATTGTCAACATTTAGTATTAACAGGACCTTCCATAATGGGTCAAGTTTCCTCCGGTCCCATTTCCAAGTGGCGCTGGCGTCTGCTTGTGTTCAAAGCGTGGCTGAAAATGTCTGATAGGTAAAATCTTCACTGATTTCCCCCGTCCGGCACAGTTCTTATTCATGACAACACCTCCTGTGACAGTTCTATTTTTGGAGGAGTCCTGTGCGTGAGATACTTGCCAGCAGCCACTCACATGAATGTGACACCGAGATAAGAAAATCACAAGCCTCTCGCGCGCTGAGACTTTTCTAAAATGGGGCACTTAGTGCAGTGAAATGAGAGCCTTTCTGCATCATTCCACCTCCCACCCCCTCCAATGAGATACCAATGCTTTCATTCACCAGGCACATTATGGAAAACCATTACAGATTAAATCCAGGAAGAAAAGCATCCAAGAATACCTGAGTCTTCACAAGAATAATGTCCTCTACATTCCGTTTGAATACTTTCGCTGACCTATATTGGCTCACAGTTCAGCAGCGTCTTAAATTTAAAATTCTCATCCTTGCGTTCAAATCCTTCCATGGCCTCGCCCCTCTCTATCTCTGTAACCTCCTCCAGCCCTAAAACCCTCCGAGATCTCTGCGCTCCTCCAATTCTGGCCTTTTGTGCATCCCTGATTTCTTTTGCTCTACCATTGGCGGCCGTGCCTTCAGCTGTCTAGGCCCTAAGCTCTGGAATTCCCTCCCTAAATCTCTCTGCCTCTCTACCTCTCTCTCCACCTTTAAGACGCTCCTTAAAACTTAATTCTTTGACCACCTGTCCTAATATCTCCTATATGGCTCGGTGTCAATCTTTGTCTGATTATGCTCCTGTGAAGCACCTTGGAGAGTGTTTTACTACATTACAAGTGCAGTTGTTGATGTTGTTGTTGAAGGACCTGGACCGATGTCCTAGGGGAAGTGTTTGCTAGTGCTCTGGGGGAGGGTTTAAACTAAAATGGCAGGGGGTTGGGAACTTGAGCAGGGAGACAGAGGAAAGGGAAACAAGGATAGAAGCAAAAGACAGGAAGGAGAAAAACAAAGGTGGCAGTCAGAGAACTCAAGGGTTTAAATCAAACATGGCCACAGTAAATAATAATTCTAAAAGGTGTAAGAGTGTTAAAAAAACAAGCCTGAAGGCCTTGTGTCTTAATGAGAGGAGCATTCGTAATAAGGTGGATGAATTAGCTGCGCAAATAGAGGTAAACGGATATGATATGATTGGGATTACGGAAACATGGCTCCAGGGTGACCAAGGCTGGGAACTCAACATCCAGGGGTATTCAATATTCAGGAAAGATAGGTAAAAAGGAAAAGGAGGTGGGGTATCATTGCTGGTTAAAGAGGGGATTAACACAATTGAAAGGAAGGATATTAGCTCTGATGATGTGGAATCTGTGTGGGTAGAACTGAGGAATACCAAGGGGCAGAAAACGTTAGTGGGAGTGATATACAGACCCCCAAACAGTAATGCGGAGTTTGGGGATGGCATTAAACGGGAAATTAGAGACGCATGCAATAAGGGCACAGCAGTTATCATGGGTGACTTTAATCTACATATAGATTGGGCTAAACAAATTAGTAACAATACTGTGGAGGAGGAATTCCTGGAGTGTATGCGGGATGGTTTCCTGGACCAAATGTCGAGGAACCAACTAAGATCAGGCCATCTTAGACTGGGTATTATGTAATGAGAAAGGATTAATTAGCAATCTTGTTGTGCGAGGCCCCTTGGGTCGGAGCGATCATAATATGATAGAAATCTTCATTAAGATGGAGAGTGAAGTAGTTGACTCAGAGACTAGGGTCCTGAATTTAAATAAAGGAAACTATGATGGTATGAGGCGCGAGTTGGGTAGGATTGATTGGGGAATGTTACTCAAAGTGTTGACGGTGGATAGGCAATGGCAAACATTCAAAGATCGCATGGATGAACTACAGAATTTGTTCATCCCTGTTAGGCATAAAAATAAAACAAAAAAGGTGACTCAACCGTGGCTAACAAGGGAAATTAGGGGTAGTATAAGATCCAAGGAGAGGGCATATAAATCTATATTAATTAAGAGGGGGAAAATAGAGTATGAGAGTAAGCTTGCAGGGAACATAAAAACTGACTGTAAAAGCTTTTATAGATATGTGAAGAGAAAAAGATTGGTGAAGTCAAGCGTAGGTCCCTTGCAGTCAGAATCAGGGGAATTTATAATGGGGAACAAAGAAATGGCTGACCAATTAAATACATACTTTGGTTCTGTCTTCACAAAGGAGGTCACAAATAACCTCCCAGAGATGTCGGGGAACATAGGGTCTAATGAGAGGGAGGAACTGAAAGAAATCAGTATTTGTAGGGAAATGGTGTTAGGGAAATTGACTGGATTGAAGGCCGATAAATCCCCAGGGCCTGATAATCTACATCCTAGGGTACTTAAGGAAGTGGCCCTAGAAATAGTAGATGCATTGCTGGTCATCTTCCAAAATTCGATAGACTCTGGAACAGTTCCCATGGATTGGAGGGTAGCTAATGTTACCCCACTATTCAAAAAAGGTGGTAGAGAGAAAATGGGGAATTATAGACCGGTAAGCCTGACATCGGTAGTCGGGAAAATGCTAGAGTCCATTATAAAAGATGTAATAGCAGTGCACTTGGAAAACAGTGACCCGATCGGACAAAGTCAACATGGATTTACAAAAGGTAAATCGTGCTTGACTAATCTACTAGAATTTTTTGAGGATGTAACTGGTGGAATATGTTAGATCCGTGTGTTAATGGAGACACGGAATGCAGGAGTTGATTTAACAAGTGTTTACTGAACAAAGTCTGGAGGTGAACTAACTACACAAGACGCTCTACAGGCTTATATACCCGAGTGGTCACTACTGGTACTACAGTATACAGGGGCTTCAAAAACATAGTTCCTCTTAAAGGTACATATACTACAATTCCTCCCCTTTTAGATAAATAATACATAACATTTTAAGTAATCATTAAATAACATTTTTACAAGAACAATAATATACACATTTGCTGAAGTTAATCAATTACAAATTCAGTCTCTCTGGAGGCTTCCTGACTTGGTCCGGATAACGCCTCGGTGGTGTAGTAGGTTTCGGTGGTGTAGTAGGTTCTTTTGGCAAGGTCGATTTGGCTTCAATGCCAGTGTCGGGTTCATCTGGTTCCAGTATCACCAGATCGGAGGTAGATACTATGGGTATCTCTGCTTCATCACTAGGCATATAGAGTTGTGGTGTAGGTTGCCCTTTATCGGATGACTCTATGATCTGGTCAGCATGGCGCCTTATTATGCTTTCTCCAATGTCCACGGTATACATCAGCGGTCCTAGTTGTGTGCAAATAGTTCCAGGCTGCCATTTCTCGGTACGGTAGTCCCGGGCCAAAACTGGTTGACCTATCTGGAAGGTTCTAGTTGGCCTTTCATTCATGCTTTGAAATTGCCGGTTCTCTACGTCCCTTCTGATGTTTGGCTTGACCAAATCCAGCCGGCATCTTAGTCTTCTATTGAAAAACATCATGGCGGGGGTTTGGTTTGTAACCACATGTGTTGCATTCCTGTACGCAAACAAGAAGTTATCTACCTTATGTTGTAGATTTATGTCTTCATTACCCATGGCCTTCTTGAAGGTCTGGACAAACCTTTCAGCCAATCCATTGGTGGAGGGATGGTATGGGGCGGACGTGTAGTGCTTAACCCCATTGTTTTTTAAGAACTTCCTGAATTCTTCGGATACAAATTGCGGTCCATTATCAGAACAGATCTGTTCAGGCAGCCCATTCCTGGCAAATACGGTCCTTAATACTGTGATGGTTTTTTCCATGGTGGTGGAGGACATCTTTATTACCTCCGGCCACTTGGAATGTGCATCCACCGCGATTAAGAACATTGAGTCCATAAATGGACCAGCAAAGTCGATGTGTACCCTTTGCCATGGAGATGAGGGCCACTCCCATGGATGTAGAGGGGCTTGTGGTGGGGCGTTTTGGACCTTCTGGCATCCTAGACAGCTCTTGGTCATTTCTTCGATGTCTCCATCGATACCTGGCCACCACACAAACGCTCTGGCTAAGTTCTTCATTTTCACTCCACCCAGATGCCCCTCGTGAAGCTCCTTTAGCACTCTATCCTTGAGTTTGGGTGGAATCACCACTCTGGATCCACACATCAAGGTTCCTCGGCACACTGACAGCTGTTCTCTTCTTTGCGAGAATGCTGGCAACAGCGGTTCGCCATGTGCTGGCCATCCCTTCACCGTTAAATCGTAGACTCGTGAGAGAGTCGGGTCATTTCGCGTTTCCTTTTCAATGGTAGAATTTGTCACCGGTAGACATTCCACTATGGTCGAGTGGAACATCTCCACTGGGTCCACTGTAGGCGCCTCTTCCACCGTTGGCAACGGTAGGCGCGATAATCCGTCAGCATTCCCATGCTGTTTTGTTCCTTTGTATTCTATGTCATATTAGTGTGCCCCTAGGAAAAGGGACCACCTCTGTAGCCTTTGCGCTGTCATAATGGGAACGCCCTTTTTAGGGTTGAATATGGAGACGAGGGGTTGATGGTCAGTCAACAAGGTAAATTTTTGTCCATGTAGGTAATGGTTGAATTTCTTCACCCCCCACACCAGGCTGAGTGCCTCCCTGTCGATCTGGGCATAGTTACGCTCAGCTGAGTTCAATGAGCGTGACGCAAAAGCTATCGGCCGCTCCGAGCCATCAGGGAATCTATGCGATAATACCGCTCCCACGCCGTAAGGGGATGCATCGCACGCCAGTCTGATTGGCAGTGATGGGTTGTAATGAGCCAACACTTCCCTGGACGTGATCAAGCCTTTGCATTTATGGAAGGCACGTTTACAGTCTTCGCTCCATTTCCAAACTACTCCCGTTTGTAGCAGTGCGTTAAGCGGGTGCAGAACCGTTGACAAGTTTGGTAAAAATTTATGATAGTAATTTACTAACCCCAGGAACGACCTTAATTGTGAGACATTTTCAGGCGCTGGGGCCTTTACGACCGCTTCAATTTTTTCAGGTGACTTATGCAACCCTTCTTCGTTAATGACATGGCCACAATATGATATTTGTTTCTGGAAAAATTCGCACTTGGGGCGATTTGCTCGTAGGCCCCGTTCTCTCAGCCTTGTGAGCACCTGCTCCAAGTTGGCAAGGTGCTCGTTGTCGTTTTCTCCTGTTACAAGGATGTCGTCTAGGTAGCATTGATTCCCCGGAATCCCTTGCAGGACTTGCTCCATAGCTCTTTGCCAGATAGCCGGAGCTGATGCCACTCCGAAAACCAGTCGATTGTACTGGTACAGGCCTTTGTGTGTGTTTATCGTGAGATACTTTTTAGAGGCCTCCTCAACCTCCATCTGTAGATATGCCTGTGCTAAGTCAATTTTGGTGAAACGTTTCCCTCCGGATAGTGAGGCGAAAATATCTTCTATCCTCGGAAGAGGATACTGTACCGTGTGAAGAACCGGGTTTACAGTCACCTTAAAGTCCCCACAGATGCGAATTTTTCTCTGTTCTTCAGATTTATAATTATTCAACGTTTTCTTCATGACCGGGACGATGGGTGTTGCCCACTCGCTCCAATCTACCTTGGATAACATGCCTGCTTTTTCCAAATTCTCCAGCTCTGCCTCGACGGCTGGACGAATTGCGTATGGCACCGGCCTTGCCTTAAAAAGCTTGGGAATTGCCGCATCTTCCACTTTTATTGAGGCGGTGGCGCCTTTCAGGGTTCCTAGTTCCTGTTGAAACACTTCTTTGGCGTTAGCCAAGATTTCTTTTAATCGTCCAGGTATGATGTCATCATCGTTTTTTTTCTTACTGGTCACCGTCAGTGCCTGAATGGAGTGCCAGTCTAAACGTATCTTTCTGATCCATTCACGTCCCAACAACGGTGGACCACCATCTTGCAGAACTTATAAATACAACTTCTGTATTTCCTTGCCGTTGTATACAACAGGCACCCTTATTTTCCCTCTGGGGTATACTTTCTGCCCCGTATATGTCTTCAAGATAATGGATGTGTCTTTCAAAGGTATATGCGGAAATAGCCGCTCGTAATCCCGTTGACTTATGACAGCCAGAGCTGATCCTGTATCTAGCTCTATTTTGACTGGGGACCCCGCTATCTTGAGGGTAGCCCAAATGGTCTGGTAATCTTCTTTGGCAATTACATTATGTAATTTGAGACAGCTTAGTCTCTTTTTCCGGAGTCGCTATCGCTCTTCTGGTCTTCGGAGCTACTGTCCGTTTACATTTGTACCTTTCTGTACTTTTCCTTATTGACCTTTTTACTGCCAGCGGATTTCTTTCCAGATCTGCATACACGTGCAATGTGTCCCATCTTTCCGCATTGCCTGCATGCTTTGTCCTTGAACCAGCAGTCCTTCTGGTCATGGGTGGATCTGCCGCAGCGATAACATCTCTCGAAACCCCGTGTCATTTCATGGGTGCCGAAGTCCTGTGGCTTTTGCTGTATCTCTGCAGCTCCTCTTGCTGCTGCTTCGTATGATACAGCCACACTGAAAGCCTTGTCCAGTGTTAAATCTTTCTCAGAAAGTAGTCTTTTCTGTGTTCCTTCGCTTAGGAGACCACAGACGAATTTGTCTCGTAGAGAATCTGCCAGTCCTGCGCCAAATTGGCAGTGCTTTGACAGCTTTCGTAATTCGGTGAGGTAATCAGCGTTACTTTCATTCTTGTGCTGATTCCTCCTGAAGAACTTGAATCGTTCCGCTATCAGCAGCAGTGTTGGGTTTAAGTGCTCCTGTAAGGTATCAACAATCTCATTAAAATTCTTGTCCATCGGTTTGGCTGGAGTGATCAAATTTCGTAACAGCCCGTATGTCCTTGTGCCCATTAGATTTAGAAGTACCGATGCCTTTTCATCATCCGCTACTTCATTCGCCTTGCAATATACCTCCACTCTTTCCACATACATGGTCCAATCTTCTATAATTCTATCGAAAGCAGTAATATTGCCAGTCTTCGGCATCTTGAAAATCTAAAATGGCGCTTCCCGCGCTTTTCCGCCGCTGCCGCTGCTGTTCTCCGCGGTTCCCGTTGCGACCTGCAGCTTTTCGCGGTATTTCTATTTTTTTTTTAATATATCGCTTCAATAGTTTCTCCGTTACTTGGAGAACCGTTCCCGTCGTGGAGCGGACCCTCTGGGACTTTCCCCTCCCTCTGCTCGGTCCGAACGCCGACCTGCTTTGCAGCACCGGACGCGCCCTGAGTGCTCCACCCTCTCTCTCTCTTTGCTTCTGCTTCCGACTCGCTGCCCGGCCCCGTTACAGAGCCACCCGATCGAGCTCTAGCCCGCCGCAGCCCAGGAAGGATCAGTGCACTACCTGCCACCAGCCCGTTTAGCTGGTGAAACCACAGTTTTTTTTTCTTGCTTCTGGCTTCAACCTTCGTCTGAGGAATCGATCCCCTTGAGGTGCTGCCGAATTGCAGGTAAGTTCGTTTCTAACTCATCGCCAATGTTAGATCCGTGTGTTAATGGAGACACGGAATGCAGGAGTTGATTTAACAAGTGTTTACTGAACAAAGTCTGGAGGTGAACTAACTACACAAGACGCTCTACAGGCTTATATACCCGAGTGGTCACTACTGGTACTACAGTATACAGGGGCTTCAAAAACATAGTTCCTCTTAAAGGTACATACACTACAGAATAGATAAGGGAGAACCAGTGGATGTGGTGTATTTGGACTTTCAGAAGGCTTTCGATAAGGTCCCGCATAAGAGATTAGCGTGTAAAGTTAAGGCACATGAGATTGGGGGCAAGGTACTGACTTGGATAGAGAACTGGTTGGCAGACAGGAAGCAAAGAGTTGGAATAAACGGGTCTTTTTCCGAGTGGCAGGCAGTGACTAGTGGGATACCGCAGGGATCGGTCCTAGGACATCAGCTATTCACAATATATATAAATGATCTAGACGAGGGAACTAGATGTAATATCTCCAAGTTTGCAGATGACACAAAGCTGGGTGGGCGTGTGTGCTGTGAGGAGGATGCCGAGAAACTCCAGTATGATTTGGACAGGTTGTGTGATTGGGCAGATGCATGGCAGATGCAGTATAATGTGGATAAATGCGAGGTTATCCACTTTGGTGGCAAAAACAGGAAGGCAGATTATTATCTGAACGGCAATAGATTGGGAGAAGGGGAAGTGCAACGAGACCTGGGTGTCCTTGTGCACCAGTCACTGAAGGTAAGCATGCAGGTGCAGCAGGTGGTTAAGAAGGCAAATGGTATGTTGGCCTTCGTAGCGAGAGGGTTCGAGTACAGAAACAAGGATGTCTTGCTGCAGCTGTACAGGGCCTTGGTGAGACCACATCTTGAGTATTGTGTGCAGTTTTGGTCGCCTTATCTGAGGAAGGATGTTCTTGCCATGGAGGGAGTGCAGCGAAGATTCACCAGACTGATAACTGGGATGGCAGGAATGACGTATGAGGAGAGATTGGGTCGATTGGGCTTATACTCGCTAGAGTTTAGAAGAATGAGAGGGGATCTCATTGAAACTTATAAAATTCTAACAGGACTAGACAGACAGATGCAGGAAGGATGTTCCCGATGGCTGGGGAGTCCAGAACCAGGGGTCACAGTCTAAGGATAAGGGGTAAGCCATTTAGGTCAGAGATGAGGAGGAATTTCTTCATCCAGAGAGTGGTGAACGTGTGGAATTCTCTACCACAGAAGGCAGTGGAGGCCAATTCATTAAATATATTCAAGAAGGAGTTAGATATATTTCTTACGGCTAAAGGGATCAAGGGATATGGGGAGAAGGCAGGGACAGGGTACTGAATTTGGATGATCAGCCATGATCTCATTGAATGGCAGAGCAGGCTCGAAGGGCCGAATGGCCTACTCCTGCTCCTATCTTCTATGTTTCTGTGAAACGTTAACTAGCGTTTCTCTCTCATCCGCTGAATGACTTGCTGTAGATTTCCAGCCATTTCTTCCTGCACATACAGGGTTGTCCTCTCCGCCCATGGCCTGGTCAATGTCTACTTTACATGAAAGGTTTCACAGCCAGCATCTGTGTGTTTGGAGCCACAGAGTGGCTGTTTCAAGAATTATACCTTTTGAGAACATCAGATCTACAATGACTAGAGGTGGGTGTGGAAAGCGCACTGGAATCTGTTCAGTGTCTGAACCCAGTGTTCAGTGTGGGGTCTCTGGTGTTCCAGTTGAGGCTGTTCTGCTCATTTGCGTGATCATTTCAGCCTATGATCGGGAGAATCTATGTCCTGAGCCCTTGCAAAATCCAAACCTCAGTGTGAAGTCTGTAGATCAGCTCGACAAGACAACCAATATGGAGCAGCAACAGTTTTAATGATTACAGCACCTAGATATACATAGTAACAAGGCAGTAAATAGAAACATAGAAATATAGAAGATAGGAGCAGGAGTAGGCCATTCGGCCCCTCGAGCCGCCATTCAGTGAGATCATGGCTGATCATCCAAATTCAGTACCCTGTCCCTGCCTTCTCCCCCTATCCCTTGATCCCTTTAGCCTTAAGAAATATATCCAACTCCTTCTTGAATATATTTAATGAACTGGCCTCCACCGCCCTCTGTGACAGAGAATTCCACAGGTTCACCACTCTCTGGGTGAAGAAATTCCTCCTCATCTCAGTCCTAAATGGCTTACCCCTTATCCTTAAACTATGACCCCTGGTTCTGGACTCCCCGGCCATCGGAAACATCCTTCCTGTATCTAGTCTGTCCAGGCCTGACAGAATTTTATAGGTTTCGATGAGATCCCCTCTCAATCTTCTAAACTCCAGTGAGTATAAGCCCAATCGACACAATCTCTCCTCATACGTCATTCCTGCCATCCCAGGTATCAGCCTGGTGAATCTTCGCTGCACTCCTTCCATGGCAAGAACATCCTTCCTCAGGTAAGGTGACCAAAACTGCACACAGTACTCAAGGTGCGGTCTCACCAAGGCCCTGTACAACTGCAGCAAGACATCCTTGTTCCTGTACTCGAACCCTCTTGCTACGACGGCCAACATACCATTTACCTTCTTAACCGCCTGCTGCACCTGCATGCTTACCTTCAGCGACTGGTGCACAAGAACACCCAGGTTTCTTTGCACTTCCCCTTCTCCCAATCTATTGCCATTCAAATAATAATCTGCCTTCCGGTTTTTGCCACCAACATGGATAACCTCACATTTATCCACGTTATAGTGCATTTGCCATGTTTCTGCCCAATCACCCAACCTGTCCAAATCGTACTGGAGTTTCACGACACCCTCCTCACAGCATACCCTCCCACCCAGCTTTGTGTCATCTGCAAATTTGGAGATATTACATCCAATTCCCTCATCCAGATCATTAATATATATTGTGAACAGCTGGGGTCCTAGGACCGATCCTTGCGGTACCCCACTAGTCACTGCCTGCCACTCGGAAAATGACCTGTTTATTCCAACTCTTTGCTTTCTATCTGCCAACCAGTTCTCTATCCAAGTCAATACCTTGCCCCCAATCCCATGTGCCTTAATTTTGCACGCTAATCTCTTATGCGGGACCTTATCGAAAGCCTTCTGAAAGTTCAAATACACCACATCCATTGGTTCTCCCTTATCTATTCTACCAGTTACATCCTCAAAAAATTCCAGTAGATTAGTCAAGCACAATTTACCTTTTGTAAATCCATGTTGACTTTTTCCGATCCTGTCACTGCTTTCCAAGTGCTCTGCTATTACATCTTTTATAATGGACTCTAGCATTTTCCCCACTACCGATGTCAGGCTTACCGGTCTATAATTCCCCGCTTTTTCTCTACCACCTTTTTTGAATAGTGGGGTAACATTAGCTACCCTCCAATCCATGGGTACTGTTCCAGAGTCTATCGAGTTCTGGAAGATGACCAGCAATGCATCTACTATCTCCTGGGCCACTTCCTTAAGTACCCTAGGATGTAGATTATCAGGCCCTGGGGATTTATCGGCCTTCAATCCCATCAACTTCCCCAACACCATTTCCCTACAAATACTGATTTCTTTCAGTTCCTCCCTCTCATTAGTCCCTATGTTCCCTGACATCTCTGGGAGGTTATTTGTGTCCTCCTTTGTGAAGACAGAACCAAAATATGTATTTAATTGGTCTGCCATTTCTTTGTTCCCCATTATAAATTCCCCTGATTCTGACTGTAAGAGACCTACGCTTGACTTCACCAATCTTTTTCTCTTCACATATCTATAAAAGCTTTTACAGTCAGTTTTTATGTTCCCTGCAAGCTTACTTTCATAATCTATTTTCCCCCTCTGAATTAATCCCTTTGTCCGCCTTTGCTGAATCCTAAACTGCTCCCAATCCTCAGGTTTGCTGCTTTTTTTGGCCAATTTATATGTCCTCTCTTTGGATCTTATGTTATCCCTAATTTCCCTTGTTAGCCACGGTTGAGTCACCTTTTTTAATTTATTTTTATGCCAAACAGGGATGAACAGAAAATGCTGTCAGGCAGCAGGTCAGGCAGCATCTGTGGAGAGAGAAACAGAGTTAACATTTCAGGTCGATGACCCTTCGTCAGAGCTGGAAAAAGTTGGAGATGGAACAGGTTTTTAAGCAAGTGAGGGGGCAGGGAAAGGGGGGAGGGGAGGAAAGAACTAAAGGGAAGGTCTGTGATAGGATGGAAGGCAGGAGAAATTAAGAGACAAAAGGGATGATGGTGCAAGGCAAAAAGAGATGGTATTGGGACAAGTTAAGAAGCAAAAGATGGCTCTAGATGAAGTGTAAATGGCAATGGCTGCCATGTGTGAGAGTGAGAAAAAAAAATGAAAAAAGATAGTGGCAGAGGTTATGGTCTGAAATTGTTGAACTCTGTGTTGAGTCCAGAGGGCTGTAAAGTGCCTAATCGAAAGATGAGGTGTTGTTCCTCGAGCTTACGTTGAGCTTCATTGGAACAGTGTAAGAGGCAGAGGACGGAGAGGTCAGAGTGGGAGTGGAGCGGGGAATTAAAGTGACAGGCGACCGGAAGCTCGGGGTCAGCCTTACGGACTGAAATACAAAAAGTAAATACAAAAGATAGATATTGCCCCCAATCCTTTGCAGAACAGGTGACCATGTGTTGAAACTGTTCCTTGTACTTTGCTCCTGTTCTACCCGTTCCTCCTTAAGGCAGTTCTTTATATACTCCAACTCCATGTGGTATCCACATGACCATGACATAATCCACCCTCAGCCAATCAGTGACGCAGTAGCCCCTTTAACTATTGACTTACTTTCAGTTTCTTTCTCCCTGACTTTCTTCAGCAGTTTTCCAGCAGACACAGCTTAAACTACAGTAAGTCAGTTTAGGATTACAAGTCCAGTTACAGTGGTGACTTGCCAAAGGAGCTGACTTGTTTGAGGACAGGGCACAGAAGGACATTTGAGACATGATAGACCTGTACCAACAATGAGGGGCAGTGGGTTATCTATACCAGCAGCAATCTAAGCTTGGTATACATTAGTCATACTAGTCAATGGCCTGTGGTCAAAACCAAGCGCAGTCTCTTCTCCCAAACGACCCCCCCCCATTGCCCCCGGCCCCCATGATGGTTGGTCTCTTCCATCAGTTCATAACCACTAATTTCTTCCCATTCAGTCTTCCTTGACTGCAACCTCCTTATGATGGCTACTTTTATTAACCCACATCTAATATAACTATTCTAGTGGGTGAATTCCGGCCTATTCTTTGCTGTGCGCAGAAAATATTTTAAAACATGAATCTTTCTGGAGAATCAATGGTCAGACAGTTCTTCGTAGGAGACAGGAATGTGACAGGAGAGAAAGGGAGCATTCATTCCAGACTCTGACCTTCCTGGACAATAGTCCTATCCTATGAAGAGTGCTGTGTAGGAGTCAGGACACCGTGAGAGATTGTAGCACAGAAACAGTCGTTGATTTAAAATGTAAATTAAACTCTTCCATTATTCTGAAGTGTACGGACCAATACTTGGCTCTCGAGGGAATGAGAAAATTGTGGATTTTCTTATTTTGTGAAACTTAAAAACTCATCATGATACACTTCTGACATCTCTGTCTCCAAGTTATTTTATAAACTGAAATTAATTCCTGTGTAACATTGAAGTGAAGAGATGGTTAAGGCCCCCTCAGTATGTCATTCCCTGTATTGTCGTGTTGGATGGCACACCCTTCAGTGGCTCTCAGGTCCTCCCCATTCCCCCAGATAGACAATAGCCAGACTTTATGTTGGGGTAGACTTTTCTTGCCATGTTGAGACATAAACAGTCGAGTGAACAAGATGTCACAACCCAAGAGATCGTGTCACTGGGTGTGAGAATAATGCTATTGACTGTTTCTCAGCTCATGGGAGTTGAAAGCATCTTAGATACACATGTTGAAGATCAGGCCACTGCTTAGGCTTCACTGCAAAATGTTTATCGGTAAACACTCCAACATCAAAAAAAAATGGACTATTTTACTTAAGTAGGACAAAGTAAAATGGCTTTCATTGATGTAATTAATAGATGACAAGGAGACAATTTCCTCTGGGTCCAATCTATACAATACAGATTTTTATTTTAAAAACAAACGCATTCAGTTCATGTCTGGAACATGAGTATGATGCAGTGAGAGACTGATGAGGTTCTTTGAACTAGCACAAGGAAAGAGAGAAGTGGCGAGGCAGTATATGAGGTGGAAAATAACATTGTTGGAATTGTTGCGACCTAGGAAAGTTGTTGAATAGTAACAATCGGTCAGGAGGCAGGGTGAGAGTATGGCTACACCATGTGGTGAATGGGTAGTTGTAACATTAGGGCCTGGTGCAATCCAACCGTGCAGAGACAGAGTATTGAGTGCACTGGTTACCAACGTCCGGATCAAGAAAGGCATGAAGAGAGAGGGAGGTCCCCATGTTCTCCCATCCTGTCTTTTTTTTCTTGTGACTTGCCCTTGGCAGCCCTTTAGAAGGGCTCTTCGAGAACAGTGGAAAGTTAATGTTTCAGGTGTGACCCTATCATTTTCTTTCAGATGCTTTCATGTGTGATGTCGCCAGAGTTTTCAATTTCTAGTTCTGAGACAGTGAGCTCAAACTCTCAGTATAATGACCATTGGCATACTTAGAACAGAGAGGCACTGTATGTACACTGTGAACTATGGAGCAGGGGAGGGGCAGTTTGGGGAATGGGATCTTTCCACTTTATCTTTGTGTCTGTGTAAAATGGCTGTATTGTGATGTTGGGAGTGAAGAGTTGTACAGTCTGATGGAGCTGTGTGTTGGGGTGAAGAGTTGTACAGTCTGATGGAGCTGTGTGTTGGGGTAAAGAGTTGTACAGTCTGATGGAGCTGTGTGTTGGGGTGAAGAGCTGTACAGTCTGATGGAGCTGTGTGTTGGGTGAAGAGTTGTACAGTCTGATGGAGCTGTATGTTGGGGTGAAGAGTTGTACAGTCTGATGGAGCTGTGTGTTGGGTGAAGAGTTGTACAGTCTGATGGAGCTGTGTGTTGGGGTGAAGAGTTGTACAGTCTGATGGAGCTGTGTGTTGGGTGAAGAGTTGTACAGTCTGATGGAGCTGTGTGTTGGGGTGAAGAGCTTTACAGTCTGATGGAGCTGTGTGTTGGGGTGAAGAGTTGTACAGTCTGATGGAGCTGTGTGTTGGGGTGAAGAGTTGTACAGTCTGATGGAGCTGTGTGTTGGGGTGAAGAGTTGTACAGTCTGATGGAGCTGTGTGTTGGGTGAAGAGTTGTACAGTCTGATGGAGCTGTGTGTTGGGGTGAAGAGTTGTACAGTCTGATGGAGCTGTGTGTTGGGGTGAAGAGTTGTACAGTCTGATGGAGCTGTGTGTTGGGGTGAAGAGTTGTACAGTCTGATGGAGCTGTGTGTTGGGGTGAAGAGTTGTACAGTCTGATGGAGCTGTGTGTTGGGGTGAAGAGTTGTACAGTCTGATGGAGCTGTGTGTTGGGTGAAGAGTTGTACAGTCTGATGGAGCTGTGTGTTGGGGTGAAGAGTTGTACAGTCTGATGGAGCTGTCTGTTGGAGTGAAGAATTGTACAGTCTGATGGAGCTGTGTGTTGGGGTGAAGAGTTGTACAGTCTGATGGAGCTGTGTGTTGGGGTGAAGAGTTGTACAGTCTGATGGAGCTGTGTGTTGGGGTGAAGAGTTCTACAGTCTGATGGAGCTGTGTGTTGGGTGAAGAGTTGTACAGTCTGATGGAGCTGTGTGTTGGGGTGAAGAGTTGTACAGTCTGATGGAGCTGTGTGTTGGGGTGAAGAGTTGTACAGTCTGATGGAGCTGTGTGTTGGGGTGAAGAGTTGTACAGTCTGATGGAGCTGTGTGTTGGGGTGAAGAGTTGTACAGTCTGATGGGGCTGTGTGTTGTTGGGGTGAAGAGTTGTACAGTCTGATGGAGCTATGTGTTGTTGGGGTGAAGAGTTGTACAGTCTGATGGAGCTGTGTGTTGTTGGGGTGAAGAGTTGTACAGTCTGATGGAGCTGTGTGTTAGGGTGAAGAGTTGTACAGTCTGATGGAGCTGTCTGTTGGAGTGAAGAGTTGTACAGTCTGATGGAGCTGTGTGTTGGGGTGAAGAGTTGTACAGTCTGATGGAGCTGTGTGTTGTTGGGGTGAAGAGTTGTACAGTCTGATGGAGCTGTGTGTTGTTGGGGTGAAGAGTTGTACAGTCTGATGGAGCTATGTGTTGTTGGGGTGAAGAGTTGTACAGTCTGATGGAGCTGTGTGCTAGGGTGAAGAGTTGTACAGTCTGATGGAGCTGTCTGTTGGAGTGAAGAGTTGTACAGTCTGATGGAGGTGTGTGTTGTTAGGGTGAAGAGTTGTACAGTCTGATGGAGCTATATGTTGGGGTGAAGAGTTGTACAGTCTGATGGAGCTGTGTGTTGGGGTGAAGAGTTGTACAGTCTGATGGAGCTGTGTGTTGTTGGGGTGAAGAGTTGTACAGTCTGATGGAGCTATGTGTTGTTGGGGTGAAGAGTTGTACAGTCTGATGGAGCTGTGTGTTGTTGGGGTGAGGAGTTGTACAGTCTGATGGAGCTGTGTGTTAGGGTGAAGAGTTGTACAGTCTGATGGAGCTGTCTGTTGGAGTGAAGAGTTGTACAGTCTGATGGTGGTGTGTTGTTGGGGCGAAGAGTTGTACAGTCTGATGGAACTGTGTTGTTGGAGTGAAGAGTTGTACAGTCTGATGGAGCTGTGGGTTGTTGGGGTGAAGAGTTGTACAGTCTGATGGAGCTGTGTGTTGGGTGAACAGTTGTACAGTCTGATGGAGCTGTGTGTTGTTGGGGTGAAGAGTTGTACAGTCTGATGGAGCTGTGTGTTAGGGTGAAGAGTTGTACAGTCTGATGGAGCTGTCTGTTGGAGTGAAGAGTTGTACAGTCTGATGGAGGTGTGTTGGGGTGAAGAGTTGTACAGTCTGATGGAGCTGTGGGTTGTTGGGGTGAAGAGATGTACAGTCTAATGGAGCTCTGTGATGTTGGGATGAAGAGTTGTACAGTCTGATGGAGCTGTGTGTTGGGTGAACAGTTGTACAGTCTGATGGAGCTGTGTGTTGTTGGGGTGAAGAGTTGTACAGTCTGATGGAGCTGTGTGTTGTTGGGGTGAAGAGTTGTACAGTCTGATGGAGCTGTGTGTTGGGTGAACAGTTGTACAGTCTGATGGAGCTGTGTGTTGTTGGGGTGAAGATTTGTACAGTCTGATGGAGCTGTGTGTTGTTGGGGTGAAGAGTTGTACAGTCTGATGGAGCTGTGGGTTGTTGGGGTGAAGAGTTGTACAGTCTCTTGGAGCTGTGTGTTGTTGGGGTGAAGAGTTGTACAGTCTAATGGAGCTGTGTGACGTTGGGGTGAAGAGTTGTACAGTCTGATGGAGCTCTGTGATGTTGGGGTGAACAGTTGTACAGTCTGATGGAGCTGTGTGTTGTTGGGGTGAAGAGTTGTACAGTCTGATGGAGCTGTGTGTTGGGTGAACAGTTGTACAGTCTGATGGAGCTCTGTGATGTTGGGGTGAAGAGTTGTACAGTCTGATGGAGCTGTGTGTTGGGGTGAAGAGTTGTACAGTCTGATGGAGCTATGTGTTGGGGTGAAGAGTTGTACAGTCTGATGGAGCTGTGTGTTGTTGGGGTGAAGAGATGTACAGTCTGATGGAGCTGTGTGTTGTTGGGGTGAAGAGATGTACAGTCTGATGGAGCTGTGTGTTAGGGTGAAGAGTTGTACATTCTGATGGAGCTGTCTGTTGGAGTGAAGAGTTGTACAGTCTGATGGAGCTGTGTGTTGGGGTGAAGAGTTGTACAGTCTGATGGAGCTCTGTTGTTGGGGTGAAGAGTTGTACAGTCTGATGGAGCTATGTGTTGTTGGGGTGAAGAGTTGTACAGTCTGATGGAGCTGTGTGTTGCGGTGAAGAGTTGTACAGTCTGATGGAGCTGTGTGTTAGGGTGAAGAGTTGTACAGTCTGATGGAGCTGTCTGTTGGAGTGAAGAGTTGTACAGTCTGATGGAGGTGTGTGTTGTTGGGGTGAAGAGTTGTACAGTCTGATGGAGCTGTGGGTTGTTGGGGTGAAGAGTTGTACAGTCTGATGGAGCTGTGCGTTGTTGGGGTGAAGAGTTGTACAGTCTGATGGAGCTGCGTGTTGGGGTGAAGAGTTGTACAGTCTGATGGAGCGGTGTGTTGGGTGAAGAGTTGTACAGTCTGATGGAGCTGTGTGTTGGGGTGAAGAGTTGTACAGTCTGATGGAGCTGTGTGTTGGGGTGAAGAGTTGTACAGTCTGATGGAGCTGTGTGTTAGGGTGAAGAGTTGTACAGTCTGATGGAGCTGTCTGTTGGAGTGAAGAGTTGTACAGTCTGATGGAGGTGTGTTGTTGGGGTGAAGAGTTGTACAGTCTGATGGAGCTGTGGGTTGTTGGGGTGAAGAGTTGTACAGTCTAATGGAGCTGTGTGATGTTGGGGTGAAGAGTTGTACAGTCTGATGGAGCTGTGTGTTGGGTGAACAGTTGTACAGTCTGATGGAGCTGTGTGTTGTTGGGGTGAAGAGTTGTACAGTCTGATGGAGCTGTGTGTTGTTGGGGTGAAGAGTTGTACAGTCTGATGGAGCTGTGTGTTGGGTGAACAGTTGTACAGTCTGATGGAGCTGTGTGTTGTTGGGGTGAAGAGTTGTACAGTCTGATGGAGCTGTGTGTTGGGTGAACAGTTGTACAGTCTGATGGAGCTGTGTGTTGGGGTGAAGAGTTGTACAGTCTGATGGAGCTGTGTGTTGTTGGGGTGAAGAGTTGTACAGTCTGATGGAGCTGTGTGTTGTTGGGGTGAAGAGTTGTACAGTCTGATGGAGCTGTGAGTTGTTGGGGTGAAGAGTTGTACAGTCTCTTGGAGCTGTGTGTTGTTGGGGTGAAGAGTTGTACAATCTAATGGAGCTGTGTGATGTTGGGGTGAAGAGTTGTACAGTCTGATGGTGCTCTGTGATGTTGGGGTGAACAATTGTACAGTCTGATGGAGCTGTGTGTTGTTGGGGTGAAGAGTTGTACAGTCTGATGGAGCTGTGTGTTGGATGAACAGTTGTACAGTCTGATGGAGCTGTGTGTTGTTGGGGTGAAGTGTTGTACAGTCTGATGGTGCTCTGTGATGTTGGGGTGAAGAGTTGTACAGTCTGATGGAGCTGTGTGTTGGGGTGAAGAGTTGTACAGTCTGATGGAGCTGTGTGTTGTTGGGCTGAAGAGTTGTACCGTCTGATGGAGCTGTGTGTTGTTGGGGTGAAGAGTTGTACAGTCTGATGGAGTTCTGTGTTGTTGGGGTGAAGAGTTGTACAGTCTGATGGAGCTGTGTGTTGTTGGGGTGAAGAGTTGTACAGTCTGATGGAGTTCTGTGTTGTTGGGGTGAAGAGTTGTACAGTCTGATGGAGCTGTGTGTTATTGGGGGTGAAGAGATGTAGGGGGAAATATTTGGTTGCTTTGTGCCTCCCGTAGCACTCTAAAAGCAACTATCGCCCGGGTGCGGCTCCACCAATGCCTCCCGTGAAATTCAGCGACAGGTTAGCCACAGTGGTAACCGTTAGTGCCCCGCGGCGCTGCGCCGCTGGTGATGACATCATCGCCATGCGCAGCGCCCCGCTTGCACCCCGGCCGCGATCTTCGGTAGCGCCCCCTGACTTACCGCCGGACGCTATGTCCGACAGGGTCAGGGGGGCCTACCTGCGGCCGGGGCGCCACTAATTAAAGGCAAGGTGCCGGGCGGCCATTTTTGTTGCTGGTCGCCTGCCAGCACCTGCCCCCGTTGCCGTCCCCGGCCTCCTCTTCAGCCCCCCACAATGGAGCTGTGTGATCTTGGGCAATGGATCTGATGTGTCTGACAATGTTGGGAGATGTGCTCTGTACAGTCTGACACTGCTATGCAGTATTGGGAAATGGAGGGCCATACGGACTGACCTGAGTACTCTACTACTTTGTACAAAATGGGGACATCAAGACCAGACTGCCACATGCTGCATCCATGTCCTAATGTCCAGCGGTTTTCTTTTTTGTTCCAGGGTTTCATCACAGATCTGAAGATAAAAAATGATCCGCGAGCAGCCCGGCTTTACTGTGAAGAGGACGATGATGGAGAGGTCAGTAATATAGTTGCCTTCAGCTGATGAGTGTGAGAAACCTGATTGTTTTGCTTTGTCCGGCTCCTTAGAGAGCTGGAGAAACTGTTACAATGCCAGGGTTCACACTGAACCGTGTAGTGTCAGGCTCCAGTCTGGTTCTGATGCTGTAGTAGGGTTAGTGTTGAGCTGTATAATATCAGGCTCCAGTCGGTTCTGATGCTGTGGTGATGCTAATATTGAACTCTGACAATGGGCTCCATTCTTGCTGTTTTATCTTTTGCTGGAAGTTCTGAATAATAATGAGTTCCATGGAGTTTGCTGGAATGACACTGGGTCGGGTCTCCAGAGCAGTGTTGGGCAGGAGGAAGGGAGAGGAGAAAGTGAAGTTGGCAGAAGCTGTGGTGAATCATTATTTCCTGAAATTTTCTCCCAACTGCTTGGAATAAACAAATTTTAAGAGGTTTAAATATTCCTATCTAAATATATCCTAAGGCTACAGCAAGCAACTTGATTAATGTGAATTAGTGCTCTCCACAGCTGTGCTTTAGCCTTGATTCCTGTCCATGCAGTCGAGATGAGCTTTGCAGTAGATTGCCAAGTGACCCTGCATGAAGGCAGACTTTTGGTTCCAGTAGTTTTCCTCCCAACACCCCCCTGTCCTGGGTTCATTAAAACCCAGCAGTGAAATTTATTCAGGTGTAAAACAACTTGATGTGGGGCAGCCATCACCAGTTCCTGTTGGCTTACAAACTCCATCCTGCAGGCTCCTCCTGACTTCTGTGCGCTCAACCTCACCAGTTGCCTATGAGCAACATAGTCAGGCCTTGGGGACTGTCAGTAAATGCTCATACTCAAGCTGATGTGAAACATGTATGAGAACATCCAATAGGACCATACTATATCAGCAACATTTTCAAAATTGAGTTTGTATTTTTAAAGTTTAATGTGGGCGTCACTGGCAAGGCTGGCATTTATTGCCCATCCCTAGTTGCCCTTGAGAAGGTGGTGGTGGGCCTTCTTCTTGAACCACTGCAGTCCGTGCGATGAAGGTAGTCCTACCGCGCTATTCAGTTGGGAGTTCCAGGATTTTGACCCAGCAACGATGAAGGAATGGCGATATGTGATCAAGTCGGGATGGTGTGTGCCTTGGAGGCGATGGTGGTGTTCCCATGTGCCTGCTGCCCTTATCCTTCTAGGTGGTGGAGGTCGTGGGTTTGGGAGGTGCTGCTGAAGAAAAAATGGGATAAATGTTTTTCACCTTTGAGAAATGTCTGAATATTCTCTTCTCAATATGGTTAAAAGTAGAAAGGCATCTCCAGAGGCCATTGGAGGGAGAACCTCACCTTTAAGAACAGGTAACAGCTCATACCCTTGTGAGTGGTCGGTTGGCCTGGGATGTCATGCAGTTGATTTACAGTTAGATGCTTGTGTTGTAAGCCACCTGGAGTGTTACATAATTTCAGTAATGTCAGATAACTGTTGTAATGAATCCCAACTGTAACATTTACAAACAAGAACCAACTTCCTCGGCCTATAGCAGTTCCAGCGCCTCCTGAGCATCTTGACTGGGTCGCAACCTCTTGGTTTTGGAATAACTGTAAAAGTCAAACCACTGGAGTGTGGGTGTTCAGTTTGATAGGAAGTTGTAGTGACAGTGTGAGAAAGAGAACAGTATGGCTGCACATAGGGTGGGGGAAAAATTCAGTTGCTTGGCGCCTCCTGTTAGCGCCCCCCTCGGGCGCAAAGTACCTAGCGCCTGGGCGCGGCACTGCTAACGCCTCCCACGAAATTCAGCGGCAGGTTAGCGGCACCTCCTGCTTGGGGCGCTGCCATTCGATTTCGGGCGTGAGGGTGGTAAATTTTTCGGGGGCTAAAAGTAGCGCCCTGGCGAAGTTAGCGCGTTTCCCCCCTCCCCCCCCACCAAGATATTTTAAATGAGGAGTTTATTGAATCCAAGATGTATCCTTCCCCCACCCGCTCATAGCCAGTCTATATTAGACAGTGGCCCTTGAACATCGCAGTTTGAGGAAATTGCAAGTGGATTTCTTCATTCCCCCCATCTATCATGTTTTACGACATGGCTCAGGTGCACTGCTGTCTTAATTCACCTATCAGGAGTTGAGACGTGGGGTGTTTCTGCGACAATAGGTAAGCAGGTGCTGTACATATGCGAATGTGAGAGATGCTGGAATTGGCATGACGTTTATTTGCACTACCCCAAGCTTTTCTCATAACTTTCTTTCCTATCCTCCCCTCAACCCCCACTCCTGACCAAAAAAAACTTTTTGATGACCCCCAATTCGGTTGAAGTTAAATAAGTTACCCAGTTCCTCCCACTCCCAGAGACACACTGACACCTCCAAACAGGGCACATTGGTCAGCAAAATTCTTTATGGTTCCCGTTAATTGTGCAATTTGTCAAACAGGAGATGCACTTCTTCAAGACCAGCTTGTGTTTCTTACCCGGACCCCTGTTCCATTCCTCTTTCCTAGTAATCAGTTACCTATTGGTCTATTGGAAAAGGAGTGCGGCTCCCCCAGTGAGCTTCTTATTGTGGAGCCTGGGATTCTAGCGCTGACCCTCCAGCCCAGTAGTTTCAGCCTAGCTACACCCAGCGCTCCTCAGAATCAAGCTCACTGCTTCTCTGCAAGGTCCCAGTAGGAGGCCTGACAAAGAATTGACACAGCTAAAGCCACAAGAGGAGATGTGGCCTCCCAGTCACCGGTGCTCCTAATTAAGGCACCTCCAAAGCTCAATGTAACAAACAAATCAACAATGACAAAAAGACCCTCTGGTCCATCCAGCCTATCGCACACAATTACGATGCCTTGTGCATCACAATATATACACTCTCCGCCCCACCCCACCCCACCCCAAACCATGTGATCACCTGGGAGAGGTGAAAAACCAGGTAAAAACCCAGGCCAATTTGGGAAAGAAAATCTGGGAAATTTGTCTACGAGCCCCATAGGCAATCAAAACTAGTGCAGGAGATCACTGATGCTGATAATTCCATGCAGTACCTACCTTTTGTACAAGGTGGTCTCTGCCCCAGCCAGAAACTGGTCCAGCTCTCGCTTGAAGGAATTCAGCGAATCGACGCCCACCTCATGAACTTACAGCCTGTTCCAGAGATCCAACTTTGAGTGCTGCTATTTATTTAAAATTGTTTTCGTGATGTAAACACAATAGACAAATTTTAAGTCTTTCAAAGCTCAATCTGCGACCCTGGGAATGTGGTAATTCAGTTACCCCAGTAGTTATTTGGGTCACATGAGCTAGTTCATGTTTCCCAACACTTCCGGACAGTTTTCTGGCTCGCAGTAGTTTACTGAGAAATTAAGGAAACCTCTGTTCAGATGGCAACACTTAAGTCATTACTGTTGACCTCCGATTTGGTGCAAAATTGACAGTAATTTGTGTCTCTCTGTCCTGCAGGCTTCTGGAGATTTTGGGAGTGGATATGGAAGAAGAGTTCAAACGGTAAGGGAGAAAAATGCTGAGGTTGCATCACAGTGTGAGGTGGAAGCTGAGCTATCCCTGGGGCAAGTCTCCAGAAAATATTCACCTCACTCATAAACTCTGTCTGCCCTACTCACAGATGGGAAACCTGTCAAATTTTCAGAAACAATTTACAACTGGTCGCAATGCTGCTATCTCGAGTCAATTGTTGCTGCTTTGGGGTGTTACCTGTACCTAAATTAAGAGTGAATGGGTTAAGTTCTTACTGTCAGAACCATCTGATTCTGAACAGAGTCAAATAAGCTGAGGGGCAAAACTTGTTAATTGATGTTAGACTCCAACTAAATCTCAGCCAGCTCTTCTGTTCCCTAATTACTTTTGCTTCCTTCTTAATTATTTATTTCTTCTGAAGTACAAATCTACAGTGGAACCTCCACCAAAACAGAGGGGACCCTGCCAGCAGATAATACAAGTTGGTGGACAATCTATGGTTCTCAATTTTGGTCTCAGACTTCTGGTGTGGTCATACTCTCAGTACATGAATGGAGACAAGTACATTGGAAATAAAGAAAGAAAGAAGGAAAGATTTGCATTTATATAGCACCTTTCATGACCTCAGGACATTCCAAAGCGCTTTACAGCCAATGAAGTACTTTTGAAGTGTAGTCACTGTTGTAATGAAGGAAACACGCCAGCCAGTTTCCACACAGCAAGCTCCCACAAACAGCAATGTGATAATAACCAGACAATCTGTTTTAGTGATGTTGGTTGAGGAATAAATATTGGCCAGGACACTGGGGAAAATTCCCCTGCTCTTCAAAATAGTGCCTTGGGATCTTGTACATCCACCTGAGAGGGCCTTGGTTTAACGTCTCATCCAAAAGACAGCACCTCCGATAGTGCAGCACTCTCAGTACTGCATTGGGAGTATAGATTTTGTGCTCAAGTCCCTAGAGTGGGATTAAATCCACATAAATATAAATTGAATTTAATCTTCATATCAGACAGAGGGAGATTGGTGTTTGTGGGCTGTTAAATCTTCCGTAAACTCTGTTCCAGGGTAATTTTGGGAAGACGGATAATTGGAGTGTGGATAATGTAGACTGTTATTAATGGAGGTCATGAATGTCATCCTCTGTAACTGTGCTTTATTTCTCCTGGTCCTGTCTGAAGCATTTGACGCAGTTGACCATGTCTTGGTTCTCCAATGCCTCTCCTCTGTCATCCTGCTCTGTGGCTTTGTCCCTGTATGGTTCCGTTCCTATCTATCTGCATGCAGCCAATGCATCTCCAGCAATGGCTTCTCTTCGCTCCCCCACTCAATCACCTCCGGGTTCCCTCAATGATCTATCCCTGGCCCCAACCTCTTCCTTATCTACATGCTGCCCCTCAGTGACATCATCAGCAGGCATGTGGTTCTACCTTTTGAATGCCAGCTGTTGATGCCCAGCTCCACATCTCCACCACCTCCCTCTATCCCTTGGCTGTCCCCCATGCTGTCACACTGCCTGTCTGACCTCAACTTCCTTCAGTTCAACATCAGGAAGGCCAAAACCATAGTCTTTAGCCCTTACCACAAATTCTGCTCCCTTGCCCCTCTCTCCAACCTCCTTCTTGGCCGCACTATCAGGCTGAATCAGACCATCTGTAATGTTTGTTCCTGAGCTTAGCTTTAAACCCCATATCCTATCCATCACCTAGACCACTTACTTCCACTGGTACAACATTGCCCACCTTTATTCCTACTTCAGCCCTTCTGCTGCTCACCCTTATCCATGTCTTCTTTACCTGAAAGACTCAACTACCCCAACGACCTGCTTGTCCTCATCCTGCATAAGCTGCAACTTGTCCAAAACACAACTGCCCATATCCTCTCCTGCACTAAGTCCCACTCCATCCTTGCTGATTGACACTGGCTCCGGAAACCCAACACATCATATTTAAAATCCATGTCTATAAATTCCTCCATGGCCTTTCCCCAACCTATCTCTGCAATCTCCTCCGGCTCTATATCCCCTCCGGAGCACTCTATTCCTCCGACTCCACCCTTCTGTACGTTCCTCCCCCCTCCCTTCACCCTGCCATTGGTTGCAGAGCTTTCAGCCATCTCAGTCCTACCCTTTGAAACTTCTTATGTAAACTTCTCCACCTTTTTAAAAAAAAAACATTTTGGTCACCCCATCTAATCTCTCTCCCTTCCTGGTTCTGTGTCCGTCCTCCTTTACCTCTGTTCGTGATGCACCTTTGGATGCTTCCTTACATTAAAGGGGATTCAGTGGGAGTTGTTGCTGCTATTGTTGCATTCATGTCTCTGTCTGGCTTTCTACTTATTCAGATTTTGGCTTTGGATGGTTGGCTCAATGACCACAGTGAGGTTTGAACCCTGCTCCAAACTAGCTGCATTCACACAGAGCTGAGCTTCTGAGGCTGAGGCCAGTTGTAAAGTGCTCCTACAGCTCTGAAGCTATTGAAAAGGCAGGGCCTTAATTTTAGGTGCAAGAGCAGCTGGTACATCTGAACCACTGTGTAAGCAAGGTATAGGTTCAAAAGTTAGAATGATTTGGCTTTGTAGTGAAGTCCAAAGTTGCTCGTGCTGGTGAAAGGAACATATGGTCATCTGTTTGACTGAAAAAATGTACCAACGGAGAGTTGCTGGCTTTCTTTCTATAGCTATGGCTGGTCTTCTCTTTAGCTGTGAGGGCCAATTTTGTTTAATAGTTCCTTCTTTGTACTGCCTGCGGTTACCCTTGAATTATCTGACAATGTCGGGACTTCAGTCCTCTTCCATGGAAGATACAGCAGGTACTCTACTTTTAGAACTTGTTTTGGATATTTTTTGTGGAAAAATCTTTTGTCAATTGTATTGATATTGTCCTCACTCTCTTATTCTGCGCTCCCCCACCTTCAAAATGGGATCCTATTGAACATCAGAAGCTCTGCAGCCATCAGATTCCATGGAGAAGGAACTTGCATTTCTATAGCACCTTTCAGGACCTTGGGAGGTCCCAAAGCACTTTGCAGCCAAATGAAGTACTTTTGAAGTGTAGTCACTGTTGTCATGTAGGAAATGCAGCAGCCAATCTGCACACAGCAAAGTCCTACAAACAACAATGAGATAATGACCAGATCATCTGTCTTAGTGATGTTGGTTGAGATTGAACGACTCATCCGAAAGACGGCAGCTCTGAAAGTGCAGCACTCCCTCAGTACAACACTGGGAGTGTCAGCCTGCTTTTTGTGCTCAAGTCTATGGAATGGGATCTGAACCGCGTGACTCCGTCACCCATCAATCTTCTATACACGAGGGAATACAAGCCTAGTCTATGCAAGCTGTCTTTGTAACTTAACCCTTTTAGCCCCGGTATCAATCTGCGCTGCACCCCCTCCAAGGCCAATATACCTGCACGATACTCTAGACGTGGTCGACCCACTTGTGGGAGAGATCTAAACTAGAGGTCATAAATATAAGAAAATCGCTAATAAATCCAATGTGGGATTCAGGAGGAATTTCTTTACCCAGAGAGTGGTTAGAATGTGGAACTCGCTACCACATGGAGTAGTTGAGGTGAATACTAGAGATGCATTTAAGGGGAAGCGAGATAAACGCATGAGGGAGAAAGTAATAGAAGGTTATGCTGGTAGGGTGAGATGAAGTAGGGTGGGAGGAGGCTGGTGTGGAGCATAAACACCAGCACAGATCTGTTGGGCTGAATGGCCTGTTTCTGTGCTGTAAATGCTATGTAATTCTATGTAAATGACTAGGGCAATAGTTTTTCTTTACCATGTGAGACACATGTTGACTCGGAGCCCCCCTTTCCCCACTCCGCCCCCCCCCCCCCCCACGAGCTTTGCTGAGGCATGGCTTCCGAAAGAACAAGCTTCCCACCGCACTCCTCCTCCTTCCTGAGAGCGAGGGTTCAGTAGTAACGCTGGACAAACCAGCCATACGTATGATTGTACCGCCCAGACCCTGGGATGTGGGAAAACCAACAGCTACTGTTGCAACCTGATCTTAATTGGCCCCGATCGGGGCATCAACGCTCCCTGAACATTCAAACCGAATTTAGCTTTGCTGTGGGCCAATTAAATAACCAGTGCGGCGGGCTCGTCACATGAAAACAGTGAGAGCATTGAATCATTCCATTTTAAGAACTTCGCAGATGTTTTCAATTTTTCTACATTAGTTATTCAGATGAATAAAAACCCTTGCTGATTGCTGCGACTGTTTTGTTTCTTAATCTGTTTTATGTAGCAGCTCTCTCTCACGAGGCTGATTTAATCTTGATTGTTTTCTGACTAGTCGCTCGAAAGGGTCTCGGGTTTTCTCTCTAACGGAGTCAACTAATACGGAATCCCTAATATTTTCTCCTCCCCTCTCTCTCTCTCGCCTTCTCCTGACGGCGCTGATTCAACTGGCTTAAACTTCCGTGGTCCTTGATTTGTCTGCCAGAACCTGACCCAAGCGGCCACTAACCAAGCGGGCTGTTCAACCAGGCTGTGCATCGCCGCCAAGCTCAATCTGGTCCTTACCTGCTGTTGATGACCATTGCAGGTGATTAAGAATGGGAAGCCCGGTTGATTTTTCTCTCTTCCCCACCCCTGTGACCCCCAGCTTGTGGGGGGGGGGGGTGGGATTTAAGGAGAAGAGAGAGGTAGCGAAGTGGAGAGATTTGGGGAGGGAATTTCGGAGCTTAGGGCCCAGATAGCTGAAGGCACAGCCACCAATGGTGAGGCGAAGGAAATGGGAGACGCGCAAGAGGCCAGAGTTGGAAGACCGCAGTGATCTTGCAGGGTTGTGGGGTTGGAGGAGTTTACCGAGATAGGGAGTGGCGAGGTCATGGAGGGATTTGAACACAAGGCTGAGAATTTTAAAATCAAGGCTTTGCTTTACCAGGAGCCAATGTAGGTCAGGGAGCACAGGGGTGATGGGTGAACGGGACTTGGTGCGAGTTAGGATACAGGCCAGCAGAGTTTTGGATGAACTGAAGTTTACGGAAGGTGGAAGGTCGGAGGCTGGACAGGAGAACGTTGGAATAGTCGAGTCTGGAAGTAACAAAGCCACAGATGAGGGCTTCAGTTGCAGTCATTCCATTAGTTGCCCGCGGGGAGGAGGGTGGGGGGTGTGGACCCGCAGAGTGTGTGGTATTTGGCCAAGCCTCGGGTTGGCCAGAAGCCTTTCTCATGCGGGAAGTTCCATTCTTTAATGAGGTGTCTGGAATTTTGTCTTGCATCCCACACTGTGGAATTTATTAGATGTGACTGACAAATGGTTCTGAGTGTGCCTCTTCTGTTCAATTCCTTCCCCTCTTTGAAAATAAAAATAGCCAGAGCTCTGCTCTTTTATGTAGCTGCTTGAATTCCAAATTGCCTGTCTAATCTTGATTGCCCATCTATGGCTTGGGAGTATGTGCAAGTAAAATTACATTCAGGTATGATCTTGCAAGTAAAGAATGCAGCTGGCGGTACAACTTTTCCCCAAATCCCAGTGAGAATTACATAGAATCCACAGCACAGAAACAGGCCAGTCAGCCCAACTGGTCTTTGCGATGTTTATACTCCACACGAGCCTCCTCCCACTCTGCTGGCCTCTTCCAACCCAGCTCTGTATTCCTCTATTCCCTGCTCCCTCATGTATGCATCAAGACTCCTCTTAAATACATCGATGCTGTCTGCTTCAGCCCCCCCGACGTGGCAGTGAATTCCACATTCTCATCCCGCTCTGTGTAAAGAAATTCCTTTATTTGATCGGTTAATGGCTATATTTACTGCATTTTCGAGATGGTTAATTAGTGATCTATAAGTTGCAGGCTAAAGCCAAGCAGGGGGTCCTTCACTCTGTTGAGACAGCCTGAGATGTTGCCTGTTTTTGGACTGTTCTACTGGGATGGTCATTCATGGTTGGCTCATTGACTGCCTGTTGCAGATCTGATTTCAGTTTAGGATCAAGGTGTTTCTCCCCCCCCTCTCCAGTGTCCACTTTCAAAGACTCATGTTATTCCATAACTTCTTGTAAATGTCTTGGTAAAAGTTGATGAGTATCAGGGTGTTAGCACCTGCAAGCATGTTGTCACACTGTGTATATAGCAAACCTTACTTCCATTCACACTTTCATGCGGATGGTGGCCGTTCAAGGTAAGAAAGAACTTGAATTTATATAGCGCCTCTCACAACCTCGGGACGTCCTAAAGCGCTTTACAGCCAATGAAGTACTTTAAGCTGTGTATAGGGGCGGGGCAGGTAGGTTCAGTGTCAGCCGTGGCTCAGTGGGTAGCTCTCTCGCCTCTGAGTCAGAAGGTTGTGGGGTCAAGTCCCACTCCAGGGATTTGAGCACAAAATCTAGGCTGACACACCAGTGCAGTACTTGAGGGAGTGCTGCACTGTCGGAGGTGCCTTTCGGTAGAGACGTTATGTAATGTATATACCTTTAAGGGGGAGAACTACTTTTTACAGCTCCTGTATCCTGTAGTACCGGCAGTGACCACACCTATATATAAACCCCGAGTAGTGATCTGTACAGTCAGTTGCAGTTTGAACCATGTTGAGTAAACACCTGTTGTACCGTTCTCTGCAGTCCTTTTCTTATTATTACACGGACGTAACAGTGGCGACGAGCAGATTCGAACCTACCTGCAACTCTGCATCACCTCCCAGGGATTCGCTCCTGGAGAACAGTGGAAGAAGGTCGAGTCCAGAAGCACGGGCGTCGACCACGGGCAACCGCCCAGTCATCCAGCGGATATTTGAGCATCGCAGGGGAGGCTGTCGAGAGCCAGGCTTGGCTTTCCAGTCACGGTGGTCCAGCGAAACGGGCTGGCAACCGGTACTGCGCAGACCCTTCCTGGGCAGCGACGAGCTAGAGCCCGACCGAGCAGCACAGAAAAAGGTCGAGCAGCGTCGACGGGGGAGAGAGAGAGGGCAGAGCGCACAGGGCGCAGCCGGTGTTCAGGACCAAGCGGCGTCAACGGGGGAGAGAGACGAGAGAGAGCAGAGCGCAGCCGGTGTTCAAGGGCCGAGCAGCGTCAACGGGGGAGAGAGGCGCGCAGGAAAATGCGAGGCGCTGCCATTGCCACGAGGACCGCAGAGAGCGGCGTTGGCAGCAGCGCAGGAGCAGCGCACGAAACCCACAGGGCGTCGCCATTTGCCACGAGGACCGCCGAGAGCGGCGTTGGCAGCAGCGCGGGAGACGCCATTTTAAGCCGCAGTGGGGAAGAAAGGAAAGCGCGGGAGACGCCATTTTAAGCCAGTCTAACCACACCCAAAAATGCCGAAGAGTGGCAGTATCACAGCGTTCGACAATGAAGTCGAAGATTGGACGACATATGTCGAACGCATAGAAGTATACTGCAAGACGAATGAAGTGCCAGATGACAAGAAAGCGCTGGTATTGTTGAATTCAATGGGTGCAAAAACGTATGGCTTACTACGAAACCTAGTAACCCCAGAGAAGCCAGTAGAAAAGGATTTTGAAAACATAGTGTCAATCCTACAGGACCACTTAAACCCCACACCGCTGCTGATAGCAGAAAGATTTAAGTTTCACAAAAGGAACCAGCATAAAGATGAAAGAAATGCTGAGTATTTAACGGAACTGCGCAAGCTATCGAAACACTGCCAGTTTGGAACGGGACTAGCAGATACTTTAAGGGACAAGTTTGTGTGTGGGCTTCAAAGTGAAGGAACCCAGAAACGGCTTCTATCAGAAAAGGATCTTACGCTGGACAAGGCTTTCAGCATTGCAGTATCACACAAAGCAGCAGCATGGGGTGCTAGAGAGATACAACGGAGACCGCAAGAATATGGCACAAATGAAATGTCATACAGAACAGTGAAGTGCTATCGCTGCGGCAGAACAACACACGACCATAATGATTGCTGGTTCAAGGACAAAGTGTGCAGACAGTGTGGAAAAGTAGGACACATAGCAAGAGTCTGCAGGTCGGGAAAGAAAACCAGCAGCAAGAAATCTCCACAGGAGAAGTACAAGAAGGTACATAAGGTGACAGAGAGTAGTTCAGACGAACAGAAGAGTGATACAGACTCCGGAAGCAAGGAGCTGGGTTGTCTGAAACTACATAATGTGATCAAAACGGAGGATCACCAAACTATCTGGGTCACGCTCAAGATAGCAGGAGTCCAAGTGAAAATGGAATTGGACACAGGATCAGCCCTAACAGTCATAAACCAAAGGGACTACAAGCGGCTATTCTCACATATACCCTTGAGAGATACAAAGATTGTCTTGAAGACGTACACGGGGCAAAAAGTCTACCCCAAAGGAAAAATAAGGGTGAACGTTATATATAACGGCAAGGAAACACCAAAAATGGACCTATATGTATTACCAGATGGAGGACCACCAGTTCTAGGACGTGAATGGATCTGGAAGATACAGCTAGATTGGCATTCCATACAAGCACTGACTGTAGATGCCAAAAAGGATGATGACGTCACACCTGGACAACTGTCAAAAATGCTAACTGACGCACAAGAAGTGTTCCAGCAGGGACTCGGAACACTAAAAGGCATAACAGTGACGATCAAAATAGAGGAAAATGCAAGCCCAAAGTTTTTTAAGGCCAGACCGGTACCTTATGCGATCCGCCCAGCTGTCGAAGCAGAGCTGGAAGGTTTGGAACGTTCAGGAGTACTGTCCAAAGTGGTTGTTGAGTAATACGCCTGGGGAACCAAAGAAGGTTCGCATCTGTGGGGACTTTAAGGTGACAGTGAACCCAGTCCTTCACATTGTACAATATCCGCTTCTGCGGATTGAAGATATTTTCGCCTCGCTATCTGGAGGGAAACGCTTCACTAAGATTGATCTGGCCCAGGCGTACCTGCAAATGGAGGTAGGAGAAGCCTCGAAACAGTACCTCACGATCAACACTCATAAAGGTCTCTACCAATACAACCGGCTGGTGTTAGGGGTAGCATCAGCTCCGGCTATTTGGCAAAGGGCAATGGAACAAGTCCTGCAAGGGATTCCAGGGACCCAGTGTTATTTGGACGACATCCTGGTCACGGGCGAAAATGACAGTGATCACCTCGCCAACCTGGAGCAGGTGCTCACTAGATTGAAGGAATATGGGCTCTGAGCTAATCGCCACAAATGCGAGTTTTTCCAGAAGCAGATCTCGTATTGTGGCCACGTTATTGATAAAGAGGGGTTACATAAGTCCCCTGAAAAGATTGAGGCAGTAGTCAAGGCTCTAGCACCGGAAAATATGTCACAACTGAGGTTGTTCCTCGGGCTGGTGAACTACTGCCATAAGTTCTTGCCGAATTTGTCTACCGTACTACACCCACTGAACACCCTACTGCAAACGGGGGTACCATGGAAGTGGAGTGACAAATGTAAATGAGCTTTCCAGAAGAGCAAAGCATTGATCACATCAAAAGAGGTGTTGGCTCATTTCAACCCAGCACTACCAATTCGGTTGGCGTGTGATGCATCACCCTATGGCATTGGAGCGGTGCTGTCGCACAAATTCCCGGACGGCTCGGAGAGGCCAGTAGCCTTTGCGTCTCGGTCACTAACCTCAGCCGAGCGTAACTACGCCCAGGTTGACAGGGAGGCCCTCAGCCTAGTGTGGGGAGTGAAAAAGTTCAATCACTATCTGCACGGGCAGAAGTTCACCTTGCTGACTGACCACCAGCCACTTGTCTCCATCTTTAATCCAAAGAAGGGCGTTCCGGTGATGACTGCGCAACGGCTACAAAGATGGTCCCTTTTTCTAGGGGCGCACCAATATGAAATCGAGTATAAGGGCACGAAACAGCATGGAAACGCTGATGGGCTATCACGCCTGCCACTGCCTACTGTGGAGGAAGCACCAGCAGTGGATCCTGTCGAAATATTTCATTCGACTATAATTGAATGCTTGCCAGTAACTAGCGCTGGTATAGAGAAGGAGACCCGAAATGACCCGACACTGTCTCGGGTATATGATTTGACGGTGAAGGGATGGCCAGCACATGGCGACTCACTGTTGCCAGCATTCTCATCCAGAAGAGAACAGCTGTCAGTATGCCAGGGGACCTTGATGTGTGGATCCCGAGTGGTAATTCCACCCAAGTTAAGGGAGAGAGTGCTCAATGAGCTTCACGAAGGTCATCTGGGAGGGGTGAAAATGAAAAGCCTTGCTAGGGCTTATGTGTGGTGGCCGGGGATCGATCAGCAAATCGAGGACCTGACAAAGAGCTGCTCAGGATGCCAGAAGGTCCAAAATGCACCACCACATGCCCCTCTACACCCATGGGAGTGGCCCTCATCTCCATGGCAACGGGTGCATATTGATTTTGCTGGTCCATTCATGGACTCAATGTTTTTAATAGCCGTGGATGCGCACTCGAAATGGCCTGAGGTGATCAAAATGTCCTCCACCACCACGGAGAAAACTATTGCAGTCCTACGGACCATTTTTGCCAGGAACGGCTTGCCAGAGCAGATTTGCTCTGATAACGGACCACAGTTTGTGTCCGAAGAGTTTTGAAGATTTATGAGAAGGAATGGGGTAAGGCATTACACATCCGCCCCGTATCATCCAGCCACAAATGGATTGGCTGAGAGGTTCGTACAAACCTTTAAAAAAGCAGTAAAGGCCATTTGCAATGACGACATTCCACTGCAGCATAAGGTGGACCATTTCCTGTTAGCCTACAGAAATGCGACACATGCAGTCACCAACCAGGCCCCGGCCATGATGTTCTTTAACCGAAGGTTGAGATCTCATCTGGATTTGCTCAGACCAAATGTACGAAGAGATGTTGAGAGTAAGCAATTCCAGCACATCAATGAGAAGCCGACAAGGAGCTTCAATGTAGGGCAACCAGTCTTGGCCCGCGACTACCGAACAGAGAAATGGCAACCAGGAACGATATGCACACGGCAGGGGCCACTAATGTACACAGTGGATGTTGGGGAGAACATTGTGAGACGCCATGCTGACCAGATCCTAGAGTCACAGGAACGAGTCAACCCCATGTCTCGGCCATACATACCTGGTGAGGAACCCGACATACAGGTCGCATCTACCTCAGAAACAATAGCATTGGAAGCTGATGAATCAACTGACGACAGGGTGTTAGAATCGCTTCCGCACCAAGAGCGAGACACTCGGGAAAGGCGTTATCCAGAAAGAATCAAGAAGCCTCCCCAAAGACTGAATTTATAAATAGACTATTTTCAGTTAATGTTGCATGTTAAAAGTGTTAATTGTAATTAGTTTGATATTTAATTGTTAAATGAGTGTTATGGTACTGTTAATCTAAAAGGGGAGGAATTGTAATGTATGTACCTTTAAGGGGGAGAACTACTTTTTACAGCTCCTGTATCCTGTAGTACCGGCAGTGACCACACCTGTATATAAACCCTGAGTAGTGATCTGTACAGTCAGTTGCAGTTTGAACCACGTTGAGTAAACACCTGTTGTAACGTTCTCTGCAGTCCTTTTCTTATTATTACACGGACGTAACACGTTACACCTCTCAAGGTGAAGTAAAAGATCCCATGGCACTATTTCGAAGAAAGAGCAGGGGAGTTATCCCTGGTGTCCTGGCCAGTATTTACCCCTCAATCAATATCACTAAAACAGATTATCTGGTCATTATCACATTGCTGTTTGTGGGAGCTTGCTGTGCGCAAGTTGGCTGCCACGTTTCCTACATTACAACAGTAACTCCACTTCAAAAGTACTTCATTGGCTGTAAAGTGCTTTGGGACGTTCTGAGGTCGTGAAAGGCGCTATAGAAATGCAAGTCCTTTATTGCTGTTGGTGTCACTTGCTGACGTTCTGAATCTCCCCTTATGTCTGAGCTCACAAAGCATCTGATATAGAAATAGATAGTGTGCAGCATGCAGGAAGAAAATCAACTGGGAAACAAAAAGAAGCTGAAGAACGTATTGGGGAAAAGTCCAGTTCGGCCCGCAATGCCAGTTTTAGGGCTTCCACCTGTCTGCTTTGGTTCGATATAGAGGCCTGTTCAAATCCAATCCCACAACCACATTCTTCGTAACAATGTTCTGCTTTAGGCCGATTGAACCTCTGACCCCAGCGAGGTCACAGTGCCGACTGTGTTGTTCAGTCTGTGCCAGCGCAGATTGCGTACTAATTTTCTGTTGCTAGGAGACCGTGGGACCCTACTTGACCCTTAAACCCAACTCGGTGCTTCTGGTTTCCTCCACTCTGCTAAGATACTCCATCAGAGGTCCATAGCTGTGTCAGCCGTGGCTCAGTCTCGTGCCTCTGACTCAGAAGGTCGTGGGTTCAAGCACCTGGAGTGCTGCACTGTCGGAGGTTCCATCCTTCGGTGAGATGTTAAACTGAGGCACCGTCTGCCCTCTCGGGTGGATGTAAATGATCCCACGACACTATTTTGAAGAAGGACAGGGAAATTTTCCCCCGGCGTCCTGGGCCAATATTTATCCCTCAACCAACATCACTAAAAACAGATTATCTGGTCATTATCTCATTGCTGTTTGTGGGACCTTGCTGTGCGCAAATTGGCTGCCGCGTTGGGACATCTTGAGGTTGTGAAAGGCAATATAAAACTACAATTCTGCCTTCTTGTCTGCCTGTCTGGCATTTTCAGCAACATTCCATCAGCATCGCTGGCAAGGCTGATATTTATTGCCCATTCCTAGTTGCCTCTTGAAAAGGTGGTGGTGGGCCTTCTTCTTGAATCGCTGCAGTCCGTGTGCTAAAGATGCTCCCACAGAGCTGTTGGGTAGGGAATTCCAAGATTCTGAGCTAGCGATGATGAAGGAACGGCAATGTATGTCCAAATCAGGATAGCGTGTGATTTGGTGGTGGTGGTGTTCCCATGCGCCTGCTGCCCATGTCCTTCTAGGTGGTAGAGGTCGTGGGTTTTGGAAGTGCTGTCCAACAGGTCCTGGCGAGTTGCTGCAATGCATCCTGTGGATAGTACACACCGGGCTAATGGTGAAGGGATTGCACTTGGCATTGACTTATTGAAGGTTATTCAATGTAAAGGGGAAGATGTTGGTGTTATGTGAAGGATTAAGTGTGGTTAAGATTGCAACAAGGCCCCTCTTTCCACATCTCTTCTAATCTAATATCTTTATAAAGAAACTCACCTCTTAAACAAGGCCTTTTTTTTCTGCAGGTGACACCTCCTACACATCGTCTCCCGGAACGCTTGCCAGTTCGCCCCCCACCCATCACTAGTGAGCACGAGATCTTCAGGCTCGAAAACATTCAACCGAAACCTGCTGAGGAAACCAGCAAATGGACACGGGTCTCCGTGGTGGAGAGAGGTAGGACATCTTAATTTGGCCTATTATGGATTCCCTTCTCTGACAACTTCACTCTTGTGTGTGTTCGGAGCAGAGGAGGAGGTCCACCTCCGCCCCTGCCTCAGCACATTTGCTGCTGAAACCCTCATCCATGCCTTTGTTACCCTCCCGACTTGACTAATCCAACGCTCTCCTGGCCGACCTCTCACCTTCCACCCTTCATAAACTTAAGCTCATCCAAGACTCTGCTGCCCGTGTCCCAACTCTCACCAAGTCCTGTTCACCCGTCACCCCTGTGCTCACTGACCTACATTGGCTCCCGGTCTGGCAAGGCCTTGATTTAAAAATTCTCATCCTTGTTTTCAAATCCCTCCATGGCCTCGCCCCTTCCTATCTCTGTCAGCTCCTTCAGCTCCTTCAGCCCTCCACAATCTCTGCATTCCTCCAATTCTGACCTCTTGCGCAACCCTGATTTTAATTGCTCCACCATTGGCGGCCGTGCCTTCAGCTGTCTAGGCCCTAACTGTTGGAATTCCCTCCTTAAACCTCTCTGCCTCTCTAGCTCTCTCCCCTCCTCTAAGACGCTCCTTAAAACCTATGACCAAGCTTTTGGTCATCTGTCCTAATATCTCTTTATGTGGCTTGGCATCGAATTTTAGCTGATAATGTTTGTGTGAAGCACCTTGGGACATTTTACAATGTTAAAGGTGCTATATAAATGTACGTTGTTGTTGTGACCCGGACCTCACGCAAACCAATGACATTTGCTGCCGTGTGATATCCAGATCGATGGAAAGGGCCTAGCTTGAATTTTAAGGAGAACCAAACTCGAGAGCTGGTTAAATTTGATGGAGGGACCGTGGGTTTTTAGCGCATGCTCAGGGTTACCAGCCCTCCGTGATTGTGCTGGAGTCTCCAGGAAATGAGGATTAATCTCCTGGTCACTGCTGCAAGCACCTCCTGGGAGAAAAAAAATCATAGGAGCATTAAAACAAATTGTGTTTTTTCATTTTCTTTCAACAGTTTTGTTTGTTAGTTATAACATTTTTGTTGCTGGGGAAGAAGTCGGTTTGGCGGGGCAGTTGGAGGCGGGAGCTCGTGGGTTGAAACCTTCAGGAATACGTCCAACCAGTGCTGGCAGCCCAAGGCATGCCCCAGAATCCAGCCACATTGGCCAAGTGTTGTGCGGAAAAATGTCATGACCCGTGCACAGTAGAACTGGACCCGACACTGACCCCTGAGTCTTCTCATTGGCTCATCGTGGCTTATCATATAGGACCCAAAGTGTCAGCCGTGTCTCAGTGTTTAGCACTCTCGCCTCGGAGTTAGAGGTGCTGGAGCTGCTGGGAGGCTGCTGGTGGACTGGCTCACTGTCTACTGGAGCTGCTGGGAGGCTGCTGGTGGACTGGCTCACTGTCTATTGGAACTGTTGGGAGGCTGCTGGTGGACTGGCTCACTGTCTACTGGAGCTGTTGGGAGGCTGCTGGTGGACTGACTCACTGTCTATTGGAGCTGTTGGGAGGCTGCTGGTGGACTGACTCACTGTCTATTGGAGCTGTTGGGAGGCTGCTGGTGGACTGGCTCACTGTCTATTGGAGCTGTTGGGAGGCTGCTGGTGGACTGACTCACTGTCTATTGGAGCTGTTGGGAGGCTGCTGGTGGACTGGCTCACTGTCTACTGGAGCTGTTGGGAGGCTGCTGGTGGACTGGCTCACTGTCTATTGGAGCTGTTGGGAGGCTGCTGGTGGACTGACTCACTGTCTATTGGAGCTGTTGGGAGGCTGCTGGTGGACTGACTCACTGTCTATTGGAGCTGTTGGGAGGCTGCTGGTGGACTGACTCACTGTCTATTGGAGCTGTTGGGAGGCTGTTGGTGGACTGGCTCACTGTCTATTGGAGCTGTTGGGAGGCTGCTGGTGGACTGACTCACTGTCTATTGGAGCTGTTGGGAGGCTGCTGGTGGACTGGCTCACTGTCTACTGGAGCTGTTGGGAGGCTGCTGGTGGACTGGCTCACTGTCTACTGGAGCTGTTGGGAGGCTGCTGGTGGACTGGCTTATTGTCTACTGGAGCTGCTGGGAGGCTGCTGGTGGACTGGCTCATTTTCTGTACTGTAGCTGTTGGGAGGCTAGTGGTGGACTGGCTTATTTTGAGCTCGCTGGGACTTGAAGACGAGTCTGGTACAGACAGCTGCTGTTGTATGTAAACAGTAAACATCTGCAGATGGAGGAGAGGTCTGTAACCCCAGCTACCCAACCTGTACAGGTGATTCACTGCAGTTATATTTAAACACTCTCTTCACTCACAAGTGTGTTGCACCTGTTTCTGTGTTGGTCAAATATTGAAACACATCATCATTAAATTTCTTCATTTGTCTGTAATGTTGCAACGAAACTGACTGTGCTGTTTCAGCTGCTCCAACAACCAGTGATGAACAGATTGCCTTTGGAATCGAATCTGTTTTATTAAACATTTTCCCTTCTGTGCAGTATGGCAATATAAAATTAGGCCTGATGGGCATTTTCTCATTCTTTCTTTCTCTCTCTTCTCTTTCCCTCTCTCTCCCCCTCTATCCCTCGCTCTAACTCTCTCTCTATCTGTCTCTCAGTGCTGAGGGAGTGCTGCACTGTCGGAGGTGCCGTCTTTTGGATGAGACATTAAACCGAGGCCCCGTCTGCCCTCCCAGGTGGACATAAAAGATCCTGTGGCATCCTCTCTATGTCATCCTGAAGCCTATAACTATCCTCATCATGATCTGGTCATTATCACGTTGTGGTTTGTGGGACTTTGCTGTGCGCAAATTGGCTGCCGCGTTTCCCACATTACAACAGTGACTACACTCCAAAAGTACTTCTTTAACTGTAAAGCGCTTTGGGATGTCCTGAGGACTTGAAAGACGCTATATAAATGTAAGTCTTTCTTTATGCTGGATATAGAGTGCCTGCCAGTACTTTTGGTACAGTAATGTTATGTGCTTGGGAGCAATGGCAGCTACAGGGGATAGTCGGGGGGGGCGAGGGGGGGGGGGTTCACACCATGCGGAATACCCCACAACAAAGTGTGAAGCACAGTGTCGGGGAGAATGGGCTTGTGCCTTCTGGGCTGTGAGGCTGGTGGATGCGATTCGAATCCTTCACAGGCTGTATTGTGGGGTCACAGCACCATCCAGTGGTCGAAAGCAGAAGTGCACAAGCAGGCTAACAGCATTTTAATAATTGCGTATGAGAGTGAGTGAGTGAGTGAGTGAGGAGGCTCAACAGCTGTAACATTTAGCTATTAATCCAGTAACTATATTTAATGGCTTTCTGTAATGATCTTCTGGACTGGGGAGTGCAGTGAATCAAGCCTGCAGAGAACAGACATGTTCTCAGTGAGCTGACGTCCTCCCCCCGCAGGACAGTCTGAAGATCCTGGTCAGAGCTCCGGACTCCCATCACTGGATTCATGTGAGGAATTGACGGAGTGAGGTTGGTTCTAAAATGTCAGCTTCCTACGGAGTGAGGCCATTGCTGGTCTCGTCATGTCACTGAGTGTAAGCTGGAGACGACCTTTGACCGGCTGCTGTCTTGTTCCTTTATAAATCTCTGCAGGAGAGACGGGGAGCCAGGTTCACATTGGCCCGAAAGGCGACAGCGGCACAGGTTTCGGTACAGCCACAGCATTCAAAAGAGAAAAGGTACGTGTGAAGCGGGCCTACCCAGAACAGGCTGCTGCGCATCGGATTACTTTTTCAAACTTAACTTGTGGGCGTCCCCGGTTATTGCCCGTCCCTACTGGCCCTGAGATTGTGGTGATGGGGCCGCCTTCTTCAACTGCTGGTAGTGGTTTTTGATGTAACTGAGTGGCCGCCTCCAGGGGGCAGTTAAGAATCAACCACGTTGGTGTGGGGCTGGAGCCACGTGTAGGCCCGGACCGGGTAAGGACGGTCGGCTTCCTTCCCTAAAGAACATTAGAGAAGCAGTTGAGTTATTTTATCGACACCGCCGCCGTCACTGGTACCAGCTGTTTTTGGGGTTGTGAAGACTCTCAGTGTGTGTTGCCTGAAGGTACATAAGGAAACCAATCTTGGACTCTGTTGTGCCGCTCGGACCCTGTGCCAGAGGCAGATGTAGGTTGACCAGCACTGGCTGGTGCATTGGGCATGGCACACTGTTCATCAGTCACTGGAGAAACCGACCTATGCGATTAGCGGACAGGTATAGACCAGCCGGCCCATCGAGCCAGTTCCATGTTGCCATGGTGTGACTGAGCATCGTGACTCCCCATTGCCGCCCTCCCCCCCCCCCCCCACCCAACACACCAGAGGCCTTGCAATCTCCTGCAAGATGCGAGAATATCCTAAAGGTGGAGAAAGCAAGTTCCAGGAGATCAGCCACCACGAGACGCACCTCTCGGGGCCCCACTGACCTTCCCTAAACTGTGGTATAACTAGGAGTTCATCAAACTCCTTTTTAAGCACTCGCGATAAATACGTATTCACGGTGACCGGTTCCAGAGGTCGAGGACCCTCAGCCAAAAGGACAACTGCCTGACCTCTCTCCGAGTTCTAAGCTCAGGTCACTTACACACCTGGCCCTCACTGACCTACCTAACTCAACTAGTCCATACCGTAGACAGAGTCCGATCCCTTATTTTGAAGACCACAATCAAATGTCTTTGCAGCCTGTGCTGTTCTAATATACTGTAAGCCTATTGTGGTAACTAAGGGCCTTTAAGCTTGCTGTTAGTCTGGTGACACTCCTATGAACCTTTTCCAGGAGTTCACTTATCACCCAACACGTGAGGTGACCAAAACTGGAATTCATAGAATCAGACAGCACAGAAGGAGGCCATTCGGCCCATCGTGTCTGTGTTGGCTCTGTGAAAGTGCTATCCAATTAGTCCCACCCCCCTGCTCTTTTCCCATAGCCCTGCACATTTTTTCCTTTTCATGTATTTATCCAATTCCCTTTTGAAAGGTACTATTGAATCTGCTTCCACCACCCTTTCAGGCAGCGCATTCCAGATCGCAACAACTCGCTGTGTAAAATCAATTCTCTTCTCCCCTCTGGTTCATTTGCCAATGACCTTCAATCTGTGTCCTCTGGTTACTGACCCTCCTGCCAGTGGAATCAGTTTCTCCCTATCTACTCTATCAGAACCCTTCGTAAATTTGAACACCTCTATTAAATCTCCCCTTAGCCTTCTCTGCTCTAAGGAGAACAATCCCAGCTCCTCCAGTCTCCCCACTAGAGACGTGGATTTGAAGGCTTCTCCTTTTTGACAGTTGGAAGAGCCCAAAAGGGTCAAGGAGGTTTTGGAAGTCTTAACCCAATTGGCGTGGACCCACTACTAAAAATTCAACACAAGCTGGCATTATCTCTGAGAACTCGTTTTCCCTACATTTCCTTGCTCGAGTCAGGCTGTCTGTAAAAGGGCAGTGATTGGGAACGCTGGATTAGAATTCTTTGTCGCTGGAGTGGATAAAATAATCTGACCTCTGGTGGGTTTCTAATTTCACCTGTTCCAAGCTTCTGTTTCTAATGTAATTCTTTTTTCTTTTTTGCTTCCTCCTTGCAGGGTAATAAAGGAGATCCAGGTGAAAAGGTAGAGTATAGCCAGAATGTTTCTTCAACTTTTATTTTCATATAATCATACAGCACAGAAGGAGACCATTCGGCCCATCGTGCCTATGCCGGCTCTTTGAAAGAGCGATCCAGTGAGTCCCACTCCCTAGTTTCTCCCTATCTACTCTATCAAAACTCTTAGGGGGAAAAATTGAGTCACGGGGCGCTAACCTTGCCAAAAGTTAGTGCCCCGCGGCCGAAATTGAGTGGTAGCACCCCGAGAGGGAAGCAGCGTGCTACTGGAAGTGCCCGCCTCCCTCTTGAGGCGCTGCGAGGGAATATCGCAGCACTACATGCCACGGTACTGCAGGCCTTCCTCCCCTTCTTAAAGGGGAGGGGCATTGCGCAGCACGACCCGGGGCCCAGCTGGGCCACTGGGGATCGGAGTGCTGGCAAAAGAGCCCAACACTTTTTGAGCGCAGCCGTCACTCCGCAGCGGGAGGTGGGGGGGGGGGGGGCGGTGGTCAGGAGGCCTTGGGCGGGAGCGGAGGCCAGTGCTGGCAGGCGGCCAGCAATAAAAATGGCCACCCGGCACCTCACCTTTAAATAGCGCTGCCCCGGCCGCAGGTAGGCCCCCCGACCCTGTCGGACATAGCATCTGGCGGTAAGTCAGGGGGTGCTACCGAAGATTGCGACCGGGGCGCGAGCGGGGTGCTGTGCACGGCGATGACGTCATCGCCAGCGGCGCAGCGCCGCGGGGCACTAACGGTTACCACCGGCACTAACCTCCCACTAAATTTCGCGGGAGGCGTTGACAGCACCGCACCCGGGCGCTAGTTGCTTTGCGCCCCGTTAGTGCCCTAAGATGGCGCTAACGGGGCGCAAAGCAACCGAATTTTTCCCCCTTAATTTTTAACGCAGTTTGATGGTGACAGACCCCCTTCCAAAGGAACTGGTGCGAAGGGCAGCAGCGAGATCCCAGAACCTACTGCCGAGGGGTCGGACTCATTCAGTTGGCTGACGGACTAGAATGCGTTCTCTTAATTCTGACACTTTGCGTCATTGGAAAGGTTGGTTTTCAAGTTAGTTCCTACCCATTTCACCAGGGAATGGCACTGTGAGCCTGTAACCCCCCAGATTAATATGAAATCCAGTTGCGCGGGTTTTATTAGCAGGTTTGTATCGCTCCCCAGCCGCATGGCTCAGAACGAGCAAATTGGTGTTGGCACGTTGCTTGCGGTATCCTTGCGGTTCCAAAGTCTGACAGTGCGCCACTTGCCGTGTGTGTGAGTGCGCCCGTATCCAGGGCCTGCCTGAGGTAATCTTCAGCTCATCGAAAACTCGGCTGCCCGTGTCCTAACTCGCACCAAGTCCCATTCACCCATCACCCCTGTGCTCGCTGACCTACATTGGCTCCCGGTTCGGCAACACCTTGATTTTAAAATACTCATCCTTATGTTCAGATCCCTCTATGGCCTCGCCCCTCCCTATCTCTGTCACCTCCGCCGGCCCTACACCCTCCGAGATCTCTAGGCTCCTCCATTTATGGCACCTTGTGCATCCCCGATTTTAATCGCTCCACCAATGGCGGCCGTGCCTTTCGCTGCCATTTCCCTAAGCTCTGGAATTCCCTCCCTAAACCTCTCCGCCTCTCTCACCTCCTTTAAGACGCCCCTTAAAACCTACTTCACTGATCAAGCTTTTGGTCAACTGTCCTAATATCTTCTTATGTGGCACGGTGTCAGACTTTGATATCGCTCCTGTGAAGCGGCTTGGGATGTTTTTACTATAGTTAAAGGTGCTATACAAATGCAAGTTATTGAAGTAGAAAATCAGCCGGTAAAGCCAAAAATGTTCCTTAAGTTTCTCCTCTTTCTTCACCCCCCCATTAGGGCACAGCTGGATTTGGGTATCGTGGCCCTAAAGGGGAGAAAGGAGCTCAGGGCATTCCGGGTGTTCCTGGACCTCCTGGTCCCCCTGCAACAGTCCTGGAGCGCGGTGATGGCGTTGCTTTGGAGCAGATCATTGGCGTGCAAGGGCCACCCGGGCTGCCGGGACAGCCGGGCCTTCCTGGGAGAGACGGGGAGCCTGTGAGTAGCGACAGATACAATGATTTCACCAGAGTACCCCAGTGCGGCAATAAGAATCTGGTCGGTGGCAGGGTGAGCTTTTATTGTAGTAATAATAATGCACGACATTGTTACCATTGGTCCCAGAAATGACAGAACTTACAGCAGAAAAACAGGTCGCTTGGCCCAACAGGTCTGTCCTGGAGTTTATGCTCCACACGTGCCAACCATCCTCCCTACTTCATCTCACCCTATCAGCATATCCTTCTATTCCTTTCTCCCTCATGTGTTTATCTAGCTTCCCCTTAAAGGCATCTCTGCTATTCGCCTCAACCACTCCCTGTGGTAGCAAGTTCCACATTTTAACCACTCTTTGGGTAAAGAAGTTTCTCCTGAATTCCCTATTGGATTTATTAGTGACTGTCTTACATTTATGGCCCCTAGTTCTGGTTTCTCCCACATCTTCTCTACATCTACCCTATCAAACCCCTTCATAATCTTCAAGACCTTTTTCAGTTCATCTGTCAGTCTTCTCTTTTAGGGAGAAAACAGCCCCAGCCTGTTCAATCTTTGCTGATAGTTATAACCTCTCGGTTCTGGTATCATCCTTGTAAATAGTTTTTGCACCATCACCAGTCCTTCTGTATCCTTTTTGTAATACAGAGGCCAGAACTGTGCTCAGTACTCTAACCAGGTTCGGTATAAGTTTAAAAAACTTGCCTGCTTTTCCAATTCTATTCCTTACGGCCTTTCTCGTGTACTCTTGTCGTACTTTTGGTGAGCGTCTACCAGACCCTGAGGTGCGAAGCCCCGGCCTTGTGCTGCAGTTTTCAGAATGGAGTTGGGGGCTGGGGGTAGGGGAGCCTCGGCCTGCAATCCCCTTCGACCACAGGTGTCGGCGTACGGACTGGTGGTGGGGCAAGGTTGCCAACTCTGGCTGGAGGTTTCATCACATGATGTCCCGCCCCCAACGGCTCCGCCCTCAGGCGCCCGCCATTAGTTACCCAACACATTCATGCTCATGATGCACCAACTTCCCTCGCCAACTGGACAGTGAACAGACTCTTCCTGACTCCATTGAATGGCGGAGCAGGCTCAAAGGGGCCGAAAGGCCTACTCCTGCTCCTATCTTCTGTATTTATATGTTTCTATTCCTGACAGTCAAACAGACTTTTTCCCTCCCAATTCCTATATTAGGACTAATAAACATAAGTCTTCACAGAAAAGGCGAAAAAAAACCACAATTCTGTTCAATGCCCCTATGACTTTTCACCGGGGTTGCTCATAATAATGTCCCGGAGACTCCAGAGCAATCCTGGTGGGTTGGCAACACTACCGTGGGGACCTCCCTGCATTGGGAGTTCCCCGACCCGCCCCGGACCTCAGCGTAAGGCCGGTAGGGGTTTGTCTGCTGAGATCAGACGTACCTCATTGACGATCAACAGAAGTAGGGTCCACCTGGGGAACCGGTAACCTCCACTGGAGATCTTGGCCTCTCTGTTATGTTGGCTGCCATTGCTGTGTGAGGTAGGGAACCTCCTCCCTGACGCCACCCCCCGAGGTTCCCGAAAATATTTTTGGGGCCCTTGTATTGAAACGTCTCCTGGTATTTCACACAATAAATCAATCCTGCAGTAGAGTTATGCCGACTAACATAGCAGTGAGATCAGCCAGGCTTCTTTGGTGATGTTGGTTGGCAAGGTGCGTGGGAGTACTCCCCGCTCTTCTTTGAATAGTGCCACGGGAGCTTCGAGTTCTATCTGAGCCACCAGGCATCTCACCCAAAGGATGGTGCCTCTGACCTTGCAGAATCCCCTTAGTACCTCAGTAAGTCTAGAGTATGAGTCCTAACGTGGTGCAGAGCTTGATTGGCCCCACCCTCTGACTGAGGAGAGTGTGGCCAAACTGACGTGAACTCAAGAAGCAGTGGCAATGTGTTGAAGGGGCCCAATGCCTTGCACGCTGACACCTACTGTAGAAACTTTACAGGGAACAAATGTTCATTTCAAGATCTGTTTTAGGAAGTTTGTTCTCTATGAACATTTTACAGTACAGTTCCATTCAAGAAACCATTTCTTCCTTGGATCTGAATTGGCTCAAGGGGCTGAATGGCCTCCTCCTGTTCCTATGTCATCAACATCTGGAGACCTGTGTATCTGCAGTCAATGGCACACACCTCACCTGCCTTGTGTCTAAGTCTCCATTTGAACTGGCCTGTGTTGAAGAAGATCGGAAATGTCCAGTAGATTTAAGGCGTCTCTTAACACTGGTGTGATGGCATGTGTTCTCCTTACAGGGTGATCCTGGTGAAGATGGGAAAGCGGTAAGTGACTTTTTTTTAATATATGTATTATTGATGACTCAAGTGCCACGAGTGTCCTAAATGGCTGGGCCCTGAGCAGCCTCCAGTCACTGAGGTTCACAGGAGGAGGGAGCAGAGCCACCGAAGGTTACTGCTCAGACCTGTCAATCCTGCGCCAGGGCTTTCCTCCACCAGAGCCACCTATTCTAATCCACTCTCCTGTTCACTCCCCATTTCCTTTGCAATCCTTTTCAAGCCAGCACCAATTCCTTTCTAAAAGGGCCCCTGCTGCAACAATGGTTTATGGCAGCGAGTTCCACATTGGAAACCACGCTCTGTGTTAAAAATCTTTTTCAAACCGTCCCGTTGATTTTTTTTTGTGTTTACCCTTCTCGTTACATTTCACTGACCAGTGGAAACAGCCTATCGCTGTTTACCTTATCGTGACCCGTTGTGATTCCTCTGTCAGATCTCGTCTTAATTTGTTTTGGCTCTAATGGTAAAAGACTCTTAACTCCTCAAGTCTCTCTTCATAACTGCACAGTATTACATAGAATGTACAGCAAAGAAACAGGCCATTCAACCCAACTGGTCTGTGCTGGTGTTTCTGCTCCACACTACTTCATCTCACCCCATCACTATACCTTTCATTCCTTTCTCCCTCAGTAGTAGGAAAAATGCTAGAGTCTGTTATAAAGGATAAGATAACTGGACACTTAAAAAATATCAACGGGATTAGACAAAGTCAACATGGATTTATGAAAGGGAAATCATGTTTGACAAACCTACTGGAGTTTTTTGAGGATGTAACTGGTATAATAGATAAGGGAGAACCAGTGGATGTGGCGTATTTGGAATTTTAGAAGGCGTTTGATAAAGTCCCACATAAGAGGTTAGTGTGCAAAATTAAAGCGCATGGGATTGGAGGTAATATACTGGCATGGATTGAAAATTGGTTAACAGACAGGAAACAGAGAGTAGGAATAAATGAATCTTTATTGGGGTGGCAGGTGGTGACTAGTGGGGTACCGCGGGGATCAGTGCTTGGGCCCCAGCTATTCACTATATATATCAATGATTTGGATGAGGGAACCAAATGTAATATTTCCAAGTTTGCTGACGACACGAAACTAGGTGGGATTGTGAGTTGTGAGGATGATGCAAAGAGGCTTCAAGGCGATTTAGACAAGTTGAGTGAGTGGGCAAATACATGGCAGATGCAATATAACGTGGATAAATGTGAAGTTATCCACTTCGGTAGGAAAAACAGAAAGGTAGAATATTAATTAAATGGTGCTAGATTGGGAAATGCTGATGTACAAAGGGACCTGGGTGTCCTTATACACCAGTCACTGAAAGCAAACATGCAGGTGCAGCAAGCAGTTAGGAAGGCAAATGGTATGTTAGCCTTCATTGCAAGAGGATTTGAGTACAGGAGCAAGGATGTCTTACTATAGTTGTACAGGGCCTTGGTGAGACCACACCTGGAGTACTGCGTGCAGTTTTGGTCTCCTTACCTAAGAAAGGATATACTTGCCATAGAGGGAGTGCAGCGAAGGTTCACCAGACTGATTCCTGGGATGGCAAGACTGTCGTGTGAGGAGAGAGTGGGTCGACTAGGCCTGTATTCACTAGAGTTTAGAAGAATGAAAGGGGATCTCATTGAAACATATAAAATTCTGATAGGGCTAGACAGACTGGATGCAGGGAGGATGTTTCCCCTGGCTGGGGGGCTCTAGGACGAGGGGTCACAACCTCAGGATACGGGGTAGGACATTTATGACTGAGATGAGGAGAAATGTCTTCACTCAGAGGGTGGTGAGCCTGTGGAATTCTCTACCACAGAAGGCTGTGGAGGCCAAGTCACTGAATATATTTAAGAAGGAGATAGATAGATTTCTAGACACAAAAGGCATCAAGGGGTATGGGGAGAGAGCAGGAATATGGTATTGAGATAGAGGATCAGCCATGATCATATTGAATGACGGAGCAGGCTCGAAGGGCCGAATGGCCGACTCCTGCTCCTATTTTTCTATGTTCTATGTTTCTATGTGCTTACCTAGCTTCCCATTAAATGTATCTATACTGTTCGCCTCAACTGCTCCCTGTGGTAGTGAGTTCCACATTCTCACCACTCTCTGGGTAAAGAAGTTTCTCCAGAATTCTTTATGGGATTTATCAGTGACTATTTATGGCTCCAATTTTGGACTCCCTCACAAGTGGAAACATTTTCTCTACATCTACCATATCGAACCACTGCATAATTTTAAAGACCTCTGTTAGGTCACCCCTTAACCTTTTTGTAGAGAAAAGAGCCCCAGCCTGTTTAATCTAAGCTTAGTGAATCAACACTGCACCTTTTCCCGTGATTCTATATCCTTTCTATAATGGAGTGCCGAAAAACTGCATACTGTACTCGCAACTGCAGTCTAACTAAGGTCTAGCACAAGTTCAACCATACCTCCTTGCTTTTGTATTCTATGCCTCTAGCCACACAAACAATGTTGCTGTTTTCCTTTTTTATAGTCTTATCCACTTGCACTGGTACCTTTTAAAGAAAGAACAAAATTACATTTATGCAGCACCTTTCACAACCTCAGGACGTCCCAAAGCGCTTAACAGCCAATTAAGTACTTTTGAAGTGTAGTCACTGCAGTAATGTAGGAAACCTGGTGACCAATCGGCTCACAGCAAGGTCCCACAAACAGAAATGTAATAATGACCTGCTTTTTCAGTGATGTTGGTTGAGGGATAAATATTGGTCTGGACACCAGGGAAACTCCCCTGCTCTTTGATCTTTTACATCCACCTGAGAGAGCAGAAGGGGCCTCAGTTTAACATCTCATCTGAAAGACGGCACCTCCGACAATGCAGCACTCCCTCACAGTTACTGTCCAAGGCGGGTAGATGGAATTAAGATACAGATCAGCCATGATCTAATTGAATGGCAGAATAGGCTCGAGAGGCTGAATGGCCTCCTCCTGTTCCCATGTTCCAGTACTGCACTCGAGTAGATTATTTAAAAAATGTTTTAAGTGTTTTCCTTTTCAAACGCCTCAGGCATTGTTTTCAACCTGGATCATGTGTGAACACTGGCAAGTGAGGGTTCAATGTAATCCGGTTTTTGTTTTTCCTTCCTTTGTCTAGGGTGAGCTTGGTCCTCAGGGCTTCCCTGGAACCCCTGGTGACCTGGGATCCAAAGGAGAGAAGGTAAGTCTCCAATAAGATTACCTTTGCTTTTGTTACTTTCTTTTGTCGGATTTCTTAGCTGTTGTGCATTATGTTGTAGGGAGGAAGATTTGGATAAATTTGGAGGGACTGAATATTTTAACTCAAGATTCCCTTGAGTATAGAGAATTACTGGGTGATCTAGTTGAGGTGTTTAAGATGATTGAAGGATTCAGTAGGGTAGATAGAGAGAAACTATTTCCTCTGGTGGGAAAATCCAGTACAAGGGGACATAACTTTAAAATTAGAGCTAGGCCACACAGGGGCGATGTCAGGAAGCACTTCTTCACACAAAGGGTAGTGGAAATCTGGAACTCTCTCCCCCAAAAAGCAATTGAGGCTGGGGGTCAATTGAAAGTTTCAAAACTGTGATTGATAGACCTTTGTTAGGCAAGGGTATTAAGGGTTGTGGAACCAAGGTGAGTAAATTTAGTAGCGATACAGATCAGCCATGATCTCATTGAATGGCAGAACAGGCCCGAGGGGCTGAATGGCCTCCTCCTGTTCCTATGTAGAGAAAATGACTGTCTTGGCAAGAGATGTACATTGGCCCAGAAATTCGGGTCGGGGGCTTCCCGCGGGTGTAAGCCCCCGACCTGCACTTACCTTGCGCGCCGGCAGCTGCGCTGGAGGGCCCCGTGGAATTCCGCTCCGGGGCCTGGCCCAGCTGCCGGCGCGCAGTGCTTGTGTGTCCCAGGGGCGTAGTTAGTGCGATGCCTCCCCTGGGATCACGTGAGCCATGGGCAGCCAATCGGAGGAGGGAAAAGCCCATTCATAAGATTGACAGGTAGACCTGTCAAAACTTATAAATACTACGGGCCCAAAATAGCAGTAAACCTTCAAATACATTTTTTTTTAAATCACACTTTTTAAATAAACTATAAATTACGTTAAATAACTTTTAAACAATAATTTAAATTTTTGGAAAAAATAATTTTATATTATAACGGGACTAAAAATAAACTTACCTTGCTTTAAAGTATTTAAAAATAATAAACCTGTGGAAAAAATGTTTTAATTTTAATTAATTGACCACTTACCTTACACCTGCTTTTTAAATGTGTAAATCCTGCAGGCTTACCCTCCCGGGAAAACCTGTAAAAAAAAACCTAAGTTCAAAGCGCACGCGCAGCCTTCCCTGTGCGCGCGTTCGACCTCTGAACCTCTTCGTTCAGAGGATCGGAAGTGCCGGTTTCCCGCGCATGAGCAGTGCATGCAGGAAACCGGCAATTCCATTCGGCCTATGGGTGAGTACCCCGTGCGTACTCACCCGGGGAGAGCCGAATTTCTGGTTATCTCTGCAGTGGACTACATGTATCTTGCACTGTGCTGCCAACTCCCCCCCCCCAACCCCTCCCCCCCTCCAGAAAAAGACTATCTGGTCTATTGGAGATGAATGAGGAGCATTGGCAGCCTGAGGCACAGGACCAGCAGCGAACCTATCCTTGCTGGTGGGCACAAGGCCAGTGCTTCGAGCCAGATTAATGCAGGATGATGTTGAATGTTTGTGGTACGTCGTTAACCTGTCTGGTCCTTATGGTGTGCGGACTTCTGGTGCACACTGAGTCGGACCAGTGCATGTCAGATTGTGTGCAGGCCAAAACCATTTGCTTTCATATCCTCTACAGGGCGATCCAGGGATTGGAGTCGAAGGACCAAGAGGACCCCCTGGACCTCCAGGACCATCAGCTGTGCACAACAAGATGGACAAACTAGTAAGTTAATTTTGTCACATGGTTAAAGTGAATGCCATATTCATAAAGAAAGACTTGCATTTATATAGCGCCTTTCATAACCTCAGGACATCCCAAAGCACTTTACAGTCAATGAAGTACTTTTGAAGTGTAGTCACTGTTGTAATTTAGGAACCACGGCAGCCAATTTGCACACAGCAAGATCCCACAAACAGCAATGTGATAATGACCAGATAATTTGTTTTTAAAGATGTTAGTTGAGGGATTAAATATTGGCCAGCACTCCCCTGCTCGTTTTCGAAAGAGTGCCATAGGATCTTTTACGCCCACCTCAGAGGACAGACGGGGCCTCGGTTTAACACCTCATCCAATAGACAACACCTCCGACTGTGCAGCCCTCCCCCAGCACTGCGCTGTGAATGCCAGCCTAGATTTTGTGCTCAATTCTCTGGAGTAGGGCTTGAACTCGCGACCTATTGACTCAGAGGCGAGAGTGCTACCCACTGAGTCACAGCTGAGAAGTGCAGCAAAGCTACAAACCTCTGCTCTCCAACATATTATTGTTAAAAACAGCGGTCCTCATGAGTGACTTTCCACTCCATTTTGAGGCACAAACAAGCTAGTTTCTTTATGACCAGATATTAAAATCTACATCTACATTTTATGTTGGCTGTGAATCATGGATTAAAATCCACAGACGAGACCAGTCAGTTACTGACCATTTTGCATTCCTGTTCTGCCATTCTCAGAGGTTGTTCCAATCAGATGCAATTCAGACCTGAGGGGGGATGTCAGACTAATAGGAATTTATATCTTGGCTTTAAGTGGTTTTTTAATGAGCTGTCTGAGCACAGAGTGCTGAAGTTCGCCAGTAGCCTATCAAGGAGTCACCAGAGGCATGTTATCTCCGGCAACACCCTGGTGTAGTGAGTGCCTGCCCCAAAAATTGTGCGAGAAGATGGTTTTTGAGATTGAATGAATGATGGAGCAAGTCAGGTCCCAACAGTCCATACCCTTCGCCCTTTTAATCCTGTCTCTATACAGAATTTCACTGCCAAGTACTTGTATATGTTTACCGGAGAAAATAAACTGCCACAGCGACAGCAGCAATAATTCCTAGTATTTCTTCAAACCTTACGAGTTGCCTTACTTCTCAGCTCTGCTTATCCTTTATATGTTGCACCCATCGTCTGACCGCAGTGATTAATATCAAACTTCGGGCTTGAGTAAATCCCAAGTAAGAATGCTCCTGTTCACTGCCTATTCTTGTTTCCTAGACTTTTATTGATATGGAAGGTTCCGGATTTGAAGGCGACCTAGCAAACCTTCGGGTAGGTGCACTGTTTTGAAGAGGATTGTGCGTTTGGGTGGAAGTTAAAACACAGTTTGGGATCGTGCTATGCGGGCCTTAAGAGGCGACACTCCCAGATGCTGAGCAAGGGGTTTGACTGAGATCTATTAACATGTAAATGAAGTTCCTCATGTCTAAGGCAGATAGTCTTCCACAGCGCCCAAAAGGGGTATTTTATCCAACAGAAATGAAGCTCGAAAGGAACACTAGATTTCTGATACGCCAAGGAACTGGCTCCTAAGAAAGAGACAAAGTAGTTGCCTTTAGATGGTGCCTTTTGTGTCCTCCAGAATCCCCAAAATGGTTCACAGCTAATGAATTACTTTGAAAATGTTGTAATGTAGGGAACGCAGCAGCCAATTTACACACAGCAAGGTCCCACAAACAACAATGAGACAAATGACTAGAAAATAGGTTTGGTCATTTTGGGCCGATCCTGTTGCTGAGGGAGTCCAGGACTGTGGATTAATTCACTAGCTTTATTGTTCAAAAATTTAATGCTTTCTGTGTGGTAATGGGCTTTAAATCACTGGACCTTTTCAAGGGTCTTACCTAACCTGGCCTTTCCGCCCACCCCACCATTCTTACTGATTAGTTAAATACCCACGTGACTGTGAAGACGGAAGATTAATTCTATTGTTCTCTTACAGGGACTGCCCGGGCCCCCCGGACCACCAGGTGTCCCTGGCCTCCCTGGTCGGTCTGGAATGTTTGGTACAAATAATACAGGCGTACCTGGAAAACCAGGCCTGCCTGGCCATTCAGGAGTAGATGGGAGACCTGGTACACCTGGACCAATGGGACCTCCGGTAAGTGAAGAATTTATGACTCCGATTGTATAGCAATTACCATCATGTTATGCAGCTAAACAGAGGCAGCATGCTGAATTAAGAGTCTCACTTTATTACAAAATTTGCTTGAAGGGAAATTAATAGACATTTCTGACTTGCAAACTGAAAATTCCAGCACAACAACAATAACTTGCATTTATATAGCACCTTTAATATTGAAATGTCCCAAGGCGCTTTACAGGACCGTTATCAGACAAAACTTGACACCGAGCCACATCATGAGATATTAGGACAGATGACCAACAGCTTGATCAAAGAGGTAGGTTTTAAGGAGCATCTTAAAGGAGGAAAAAGAGGTAGAGAAGTTAGGTGAGGAATTCCAGAGCTTAGGGCCTAGATGGCTGAAAGCATGGCCGCCAATGGTAGGGTGGAGGAAATCGGGGATGCGCAAGAGGCCAGAATTGGAGGAACATAGCGATCTCAGGGTTGTAGGCCTGGAAGAGGTTACAGAGATAGGGAGGGGCGAGGCCATGGAGGGATTTGAGCACCCTCAGATGAGAATTTTAAATGGTAGGTGGTTGGGGAATTGGGAGCAAGTGTAGATCAGCAAGCACGGGTGATGGGTGAACAGGACTTGGTGCGAGTTCAGATACTGGAGGGCAGAGTTTTGGATGAGTTGACTTTTGCAGGGGGTGTGGAAAGTGGGAGGCTGGCCAGGAGAGCATTGGAATAGTACACAAATAGTGATAGTTCTCTACATCCTCACCACAAAATATCTTTGGAAAAAACGAGCGCGAACATTAAGGTTGTCCACTCGACTGCAATTTTAAAGTTAGCCAAATGTTACAGCGCATCCTCGTTCTGGCCGCTATCTCAGATTGCTCTCTTTCGACTATTCCTTCTCCCGTGGAAGTTTTGCTTTTTCCGCTTTGATATAAAGCACCTTTTAAAGCTTCACCAGCATGTGTCATTTGGTCATTTGTCTCCCTCCCTCCAACCACTCCCCACCCCCCCTCCCCCATGCCCATTTAAATAAAAGAATTATTTCTCTTGTGGCGTTGATTTATTTTTCTCTAATGTCTGACTAGTTTCCATAGTGATGTTTTTTTTCTCTCCCCTATTTCTTTCAGGGGCCCACTGGCCCACCCGGACAAGGTGGCCAACCAGGATCGCCAGGGGAGAAAGGAATGCTGGTATGTCAGCCCGGTTCGATAGCGACTTGAAGTATTGTACGGTTCTGTTGCTGCTGTGTTTGCTGATGTACTGTGTCTTGTACTTTCAGGGCGAGCCTGGTGGGTTGGGTCTCCCGGGAGCTGTGGGGGCTAAGGTAAGGCCAACACCTCCTTACTACTAGGCCGCGGTTTACGGCCCCATACATTCAGTTGATAGCTTGTGGCCGTAGGTTTGGACAGCAGAAGGTCTAGATCTTCAGTCCCTTCAGTTAGTGTTGCTCCAATGCTGTGCAGTCACCTCACACAATGGAACTACAACAAGCACAGGTTCTGTCAACGAGGGAAGGTGTCTGTTGCCTGCTTTCTTGTTAATTGGAAAGGCTTTCATAGAATTACATAGAATGTACAGCACAGAAACAGGCCATCGACCCAACTGCTCCACACGAGCCTCCTCCCATCCTACTTCATCTCACCTGATTAGCATATCCTTCTATTCCTTTCTCCCTCATGTACTTATCTTGTTTCCCCTTAAATGCATCTATGCTATTTGCTTCAACACAGTGACAGCTGTAGCTCAGTGAGTAGCGCTCGTGCCTCTGAGTCGGAAGGTTGTGGGGTCAAGTCCCACTCCAGAGACCTGAGCACAAAAATCTAGGCTGTCACTCCAGTGCAGTGCTGAGGGAGTGCTGCACTGTCAGAGGTGCCGTCTTTTGGATGAGATGTTAAACCGAGGCCCCGTTTGGTGTCTCAGGTGGACGTAAAAAATCCCATGGCACTATTTCGAAGAAGAGCAGGGGAGTAATCCCCAGTGTCTGGGCCAATATTTAGCCTTCAATCAACATCACAAAAACAGATTATCTGGTCATTATCACATTGCTGTTTGTGGGAGCTTGCTGTGCACAAATTGGCTGACGCGTTTCCTACATTACAACAGTGGCTACACTTCAAAAGTACTTCATTGGCTTTAAAGCGCTTTGGGGGGATGTCCTGAGGATGTGAAAGGCGCTATATAAATGCAAGTCTTTCTTTCTTTCAACTACTCCTTGTGGTAGCACGTTCCACATTCTAACTACTCTCTGGGTAAAGTTTCTCCTGAATTCCCTACTGGATTTATTAGTGACTATCTTATATTTATGGCCCCTAGTTTTGGTCTTCTCTATATCTACCCTATCAAACCCCTTCATAATTTTAAAGACTTCTATCCGTCACCCCTCAGCTTTCCCTTTCTAGGGAAAACAGCCCCAGCATGTTGAAATTTTTCAAACTTGCATTTCTATAGTGCCTTTCCCAACTTCAGGACGTCCCAAAGCGTTTTACAGCCAATGACGTACTTTTGAAGTGCAGCCACTATTGTAATGTAGGAAATGCAGCAGTCAATTTGTGCACAGGAAGCTCCCACAAACAGCAGTGAAATAAATGACCAGATTATTTGTTTCAGTGATGTTCGTTGAGGGCTAAATGTTGACCAGGACACCGGGGAGAACTCCCCCGCTCTTCTTCAAATAGTGCCATGGGGGGCAGACAGGGCCTCGGTTTAACATCTCGTCTGAAAGACGGCATCTCCGACAGTGCGGCACTTCCTCAGCACTGCATTGGTGTGTCAGCCTAGATTTTGTGCTCAAGTCTCTGGACTTGAACCCACAGCCTTCTGACTCAGAGGTGAGAGTGCTGCCCACTGAGCTACGACTGACATGTGAGGTGAGGGGGTTAAATGTAAAAAAAGATAACAATGGGCAGGATTTTAACTTGTAGGGAGCGGGGAGGCTGGATTATGGTTGGGATACCCGGAAGAACAGGTTTCCCTCAGGCAAAGCCTGATTAACATTTTTTTTTCTCTGTTTCCCCCCCCCTGCAGCCAGCCAGATGGAGAGGGTGGCTGGCTGTTGGGCGGGTAGGCCTGCAGCACCAGGCAGCAGCCGGGGAGCAGAGAGGAGGGAGGAAGGGATCGGTGGCCGGGATGCGGGAGGTGGGGTGGGCGGTATCAGAACTCTGAGATCAGAGGTGGTAGGAAGGCCGGGATCGGTGGGCTGGGGGGGTGGGGTGGGGGTTGCGGTTGCGGGCTGGGGAACAGAAGGTCAGAGGCGGGTGGTTGGGGACCGGGGGGTTCGGCAGGCTGGAGTGGGGATCGGGGGCTTCATGGGGGTCGGTTGGAGGCCTTGTGGGGAAGATTGGAGGTCTCGGGGTGGTGGGGGGCGCAGGGCTGGGGGAGATTGGAAGGGTCAGGGGCTATCCGCTCACATGGGGTTGAGCAGGCTCGCTGGATCCAGCAGGTTATTGGAAATGCACTTACCTCCTAGATCCAGCAGTCCTCTCCTTCCTTTAACTGCTGGGTTCCCCGAGGCTCGGGAAACCCGGCCATCCAGAGTTGCATTTTAAACGGAGATTCAAGTGCTAACCCGCCTCCTGGGAGCGGGTTGGCCGTCCGCCCTCTGTCCCGCCTCCGTTAAAACCGGAAGTGGGCGGGTTGGGGTCGAGATTCAGATTTCTACCACTTTAACCTCCCACCAGACCCAAACCCGTCTGTTTCTTGGGGTTAAAATTTCCCCCAAAGTAATAATTGATCAGACAATAAGATAGTGTGATATAACAGTGAAACCGTAACTGGACTATCAATCATTGATGCAAATCTTCCCCTTGCCACTCCTGGGAAATAGTGCCTTAGTAAGAGTGTGACTCTGGTTAACTTAATAATCCACACCTGATCATGTGCTGCAGTTGACCTGTTTTCCTCTTTCCTCCATTCAGAGCTCATTCTATCCTGTTCCTCCTTAGTTATTGAAGCTTCTGACTTTGTACACCACTCCCTCCCCATTTGGATGCAGAGAGGTATTAGAATGGGTTTTTCCCTCTGGCTATGCTGCATGTGGATTAACCAAGTGTTACATTGGTTGGCTACTAAGCAAAGGTAAAATGATTCAAAGCGCAGACAAGGAAAGTTGCCATTTGCCTGCTAATTTCTGTTCATAAATCATATCAGGTCTTCACAATCAAAGCCATTTTGACACAAAAATCAAGGGTCCAACCCATCATATACAAGGTATTGCAGTGGCAGTTGCTTACTTCATTCGGGAACAATAATTCTCAGGGGTCAAGGTGGTTTTAGCTTCAACTTCAGATTAAATATAGGCTGTTACCAAGTAAGTCCTGGCCATATATTGCATACCATTGGAATTGAGTTCTATGGATTGAACTCAACAACTGGGCTGTAACACCCCCCCCCCCGTCCTTCAAGAAACAAGAGTACCAGGGAGCCGGAAGAGGCACCAGTTCCAAGGACGTGTAGTACAACTCCTCTTCTCTGTTCCCTCGATTCAAAACCAAAAGAGTAAGGACATCACAAGAGCGACCAGCTTCATGGTGTGCCTCCAGTCATAGATGACATTCACTCATTGTCCATCTGAGGGGGTCATTGCTTTGACCTGAACACGTTTAATGCCATGGAACAAGCTGGACTTTGCTGTTATTTATGAAATGGTGCAAATTAGGGATAAATTTGAGCAAATGCAGATTTTAATTCAGTTTGGGTCTCATTCTTCTGTTATTGTAAAGTCCAAGTCCCTTAATATAATTATATAATCTTCTTCTTCTTAGGCAGTCCCTCAGAACCGAGGATGACTTGCTTCCACATTAAAAATGAGTTCTCAGGTGACTGATGAGTCCAATGCGGGACCTACAGCCTCTGTCACAGGTGGGGCAGACGGTGGTTGAAGGGACGGGTGGGTGGGGTGCTTTGGTTGACGTGCGCTCCTTGCGCTGTTTGCGCTTGGCTTCCGCTTGCTCCCGGCGAAGATCTTACAACACAGAACAAGGCCATTCGGCCCATTGTGTCGGCTCTTTGAAGGAAATGTCCAATTAGTCCCACTCCCCTGCTCTCTATCCATAACCCTGCAAATTTTTCCTTTTCAAGTATTTATCCAATTCCCTTTTGAAAGTGACTATTGAATCTGCTTCCACCACCTTTTCAGGCAGTACATTCCAGATCATCATAACTCGCTGCGTAAAAAAATTCTCCTCATCGCCCCTCTGGCTCTTTAGCCAATTGCTTAAAATCTGTGTCCTCTGGTTACTGTCCCTCCTGCCAGTTTCTCCCTATCTACTCCATCAAAACCCTTCAAGTTTGAACACCTCTATTAAATCTCCTCTTAACCTTCTCTGCTCTAAGAAGAACAACCCCAGCTTCTCCAGTCTCTCCACATAATTGAAGCCCCTCATCCCTGGTACCATTCGAGTAAATCTCCTCTGCACCCTCTCTAAGCCCTTGACATCCTTCCTAAAGTGTGGTGGCCAGAATTGGACACAATACTCCAGCTGGGGCCTAACCAGTGATTTGTAAAGGGTTAGCATAACTTCCTTGCTTTTGTACTCGATGCCTCTATTTATAAAGCCAAGGATACCGTATGCTTTTGTAACAACCTTCTCAACTTGTCCCATCAATAGTTCCTTCTCTTCACTAATCCTGTATCTAATACCGAATCCAAAGCTACTTTGCCTAATCTAGTTGTGCTTGTGCATTGCGGTACTCCCTCACAAATACCTGTTTACACTCAAGTAGGTGTAGGCGGGCAACTTGATCAACAACAACAACTTGCATTTATATAGCGCCTTTAATGTAGCAAAACATCTCAAGGCGCTTCGCAGGAGCGTGATGACACCGAGACACATAAGGAGATATTAGGACAGATGTTGGTGAGAGGTAGGTTTTAAGTAACGTCTTACAAAGGGTGAAAGAGAGGTGGAGAGGTTTAGGGAGGGCATTCCAATGTGTAACGTTACATTGACTGTCGCTTCAGATAGTCCCAGCCTCGCCCGTACGCACTGGTTCTACTGTCTGAAGGTCCCTAAAGGCAGCAGTATTAGCAGAGCCTGTAAGAGGCGCTCTACCTAGGGCTGGGAGAGAGAGATCAGCGTCCATATTACAAATCGAAATTTCACAGGATTAAAAAGCAGCTGTTTTATTTTGAACCGTAAGTGGAATAACATTTTGGAAGTGAAATAAAAACAGAAAATGCTTAAAAACGATCAGCAGGTCAGACAGCATCTGTGTAGAGAGAAACAGAGTTAACGTTTCAGGTCTATGACCTTTCATCAGAACTGGGAAGATGTTAGAGATGAACAGCTCTAAAGCAAGTAGAGAGCCAGAGAAAAGGGGGCAGGAAAAGACAAATAGGAAAGGTCTGAGATAGAGGGCAGGAGTGATTAAATTACAAAAGAGATGATAGTGCAAGGCAAAAGGAGGTGATGAAAACAAACAAAAGATGGGTCCAGAGGAGGTGTAAATGGTCACAGCAGAATAGCAGAGGGGGAGGGAAGCATGGAAAATCTGGCAACGCGGAGAGGGAAAGAGTTGGGGAAAGGTGGGTAGACCCCAGGGGTGCAGACCACCCTGCCGGCCATATTAGAAGGGAGTTTGATGACTTTATTTTTGTCCTGTGTTGGTATACCCCACCGTAGATGGAGCAGCATCTATGCATTTTCTAACCAGTGGTGAGTTTTTTTTTACATGAGTCTCTCTTCTTCTTAGGCAGTCCCTCGAGTGATGTTATAAGGAGATGCACAATGTGCTTTTCCAGGCTGGGACTGAGTGTGTTTGCTGTTGCAGTGTTCTCTTCGATGAAGTGTGATAAACATTTTAGTGCTAGTTGCATGCCTGTGCTAAGGAGACTTTTTAATCTTAACTTGCGATCAGTTTCACTCTCCCGCTCTTCGAAATAGTCCACCTGAGAGAGCAGACGGAGCCTCGGTTCAATGTCTCATCCAAAAGACGGCACCTCCGACAATGCAGCACTCCCTCAGTACTGCACTGGGAGTGTCAGCCTGGGTTAGGTGCTCAAGTCTCTGGGCTGGGACCTGAACCCACAACTTTCTGACTCAGAGGTGAGAGTGATACCATTGAGTTATGGTTGATAGGATATTTGAATGAAATACAGAAAGTTATCAAAATGAGATTTCAAAAAAATCAAGAAGGCTGTGTTGATGCTGATCGCACATTATTTCGCTCTCAAGTTTCTTCTTTACATTTTCTTTTCTTTTCCATTGCAGGGTTCCTCTGGAGATGGTGGTCCTCCTGGTCAGCATGGCTTAGCTGGGTTGCCAGGACCAATAGGACCCCGAGGATCTCCAGGTCCTCCTGGACCTCCTGGGCCTCCATCATTGGGTTTCCGGGCTGGATTTGTAAGTTCTTTATTTTTATATAGCATAACCTGAACTATTCTGTACTTCAGAACTTTGCATGGCCAACCTACACCATTTTCTGATGAAAATGTTGGTCAACATCAAGGTCATTGGGATTTGGTGAAGGGTTAAAAGTTTTTTAAAAAGTGACATTTTAAAAATACATTCATGGAATGTGGGCGTCGCTGGCAAGGCCAGCATTTATTGCCCATCCCTAATTGCCCTTGAGAAGGTGATGGTGAGCCGCCTTCTTGAATCGCTGCAGTCCGTGTGGTGACGGTACTCCCACAGTGCTGTTAGGGAGGGAGTTCCAGGGTTTTGACCCAGCGACGATGAAGGATCGGCGATATACTTCCAAGTCAGGATGGCTTGTGACTTGGAGGTGACTGTGTTCAATGCACCTGCTGCCCTTGTCCTTCTAGGTAGTGGTGGTGCCTATCACTGATGTACGTTCAAAGTCTCAAGTATAATTGGTGGGGACAAACTCAATCACAGAGAGCGTGCTGGCCAAAAGCCACATATTCGCATTACTGTTGAAAACTGACTGACATAAAGATTGAATGCGTGCAGAGTGTACATCACACACACACACATATCTAGGAGTGATGGCATTTCCTCCAGTTTGCTGTTGAGGTACCCTGTCGGGTGGATTAAGTGTGTGGGCGGCTTTTCTGATAGGTTGTTCAAAGGGTTGCATAGCAACAACCAACACAAGGACATAATAACAGGCTGCCTAACTGTGTTTCCATGGCAGAAGGAAATTGTGGTGACTTCCTCTGAAAACCAGAAACACATACAGAATGGTTGGCTTTGACCCATACCGGGATGGATGGAGGGAGGCGGGGGCGGGAGGAGGGAAGAAAAATAATTCCAAGAGGAATCGGCAATGAAACCAATGTGTTCTCGCTGGCAAAGGGGACAAGGTGTATTAATGCCACTCTTTATTGGTCATATACAGTTAATGCCAGAAGCCATTTCCACTCTTGTCTAGTTTGTGAACATAAGCTACTTAAGTTCAGCTTGAGTAAGAAAGAACTTGCATTTCTATAGCGCCTTTCACGACCTCAGGACTTCCCAAAGCGCTTTACAATCAATGACGTACGTTTTGAAGTGTAGTCGCTGTTGTAATGTAGGAAATGCGGCAGCCAATTTGCGCACAGCAAGGTCCCACAAACAGCAATGTGATAACAACCAGATAATCTGTTTTAGTAATATTGGTTGAGGGATAACTATTGGCCAGGGCACCGGGGAGAACTCCCCTGCTCTTCTCTGAATAGTGCCATGGGAGGTTTTACTTGCACCTGAGAGGCCTTGGTTTAACGTCTCAACTGAAAGACGACACCTTCGACTGTGCAGCTGCCCCTCAGCACTGCACTGGGATTATGCGCTCAAGTCTGTGGAGTGGGTCTTGAACCCACAACCTTCTGACGCAGAGGCGAGAGTGCTACCCACTGAGCCACGGCAGGCAACACCCTGAACTGCGCTTGAGATTAATGTGAGTCTAGCGCGATTGTTAAGAGTGAGTTTGTCCCAGAAGATTGTGACATGTTGTAATTCTCTTTGCAGGATGACATGGAAGGATCTGCAATAGTCACAGGACCACCAGGGGAACGAGGGCTAGAAGGAGTTCAGGTAAAGATGAAAGGCCATTCTGACTTGCCGTGCTTGACCGATTTATTTCAGCATCGCACACTGCCACTCTTGATTCTCTTAACATTGTCCTGCCCCAAAATAAAGCCAGCAGTCATCAACCACTCAGTCTTGGGAAAGTAAGCTGTGCAGGGGACGCAAAGAGGCTGCAAAGGGATATAGACAGGCTAAGTGAGTAGGCAAGAACATGGCAGATGGAGTATAATGTGGAGAAATGTGAAGTTATCCACTTCAGTAGGAAAAATAGAATATTTTTTAAAAGGTGGGAGACTGGGAAATGTTGGTATTCAGAGGGACCTGGTGTCCTTGTACACGAATCACAGAAAGTTAACATGTAGGTTCAGCAAGCAATTAGGAAAGCAAATGGTACGTCAGCCTTTATTACAAAGGGATTGGGGTATAAGAATAAAGAAGTCTTACTGCACTTATATAGGCCTTGGTGAGACCACATCTGGAGTGCTGCGTACAGTTTTTGCCTCCTTACCAAACAAGGATATACCTGCCTTAGAGGGAGTGCAATGTTTACTAGACTGATTCCTGGGATGAGGGGATTGTCCTATGAGGAGAGATTGAATAGACTAGGCCTATATTTCCTAGAGTTTAGAAGAATGAGAGTTGATCTCATTGAAACATATAGAATTCTTAAGGCCTTGAGAGTGTAGATGCTGGGAGGATGTTCCCTCTGGCTGGGGAGTCTAGAACTAGGGGTCACAGTCTCAGAATAAGGGGTCAGCCATTTAGGAATGAGATGAGGAGAAATTCCTTCACTCAAATCTTGGGAATTCTATACCCCCAGCGAGTTGTGGGTGCTCATTTGTTGAGTATATTCAAGACAGAGATCGATAGATTTTTGAATATTAAGGAATCAAGGGATCTGGGGATAGTGCAGAAAAGTGAAGATGAGGTGGAAGATCAGTCATGATCTTATTGAATGGCGGAGCAGGCTCGAAGGGCCGAATGGCCGACTCCTGCTCCTATTTCTTATGCTCTTGTGCTTAATTGTACATCTTCTTCTTTGAATCTATTCTGTTGCATCTTTTCTTCCCATCTCAAGTATTGATGCCCTTCCACGCACAAGTAGCTTTCACCCCAAGGGACCATTCTCCATGTTAGACTCCAGGCAGCAAGTGTTATGAGCGTAAGAAAATGAAAAGACCAGCTGGTCCATCAAGCCTGCCCCATACACCATGATGGCTGGAGCATCACAACTAAACATTTTCCACCTCTTCCCCCTCCCCCTGTATAAATGCAAGTCTTCTTTCTTTATCCACCGAGCTGCTTGCGGCACCCTATCGGGCAATCTTTACTCAGACACCAGTCACCCAGCCTTTGCTGCGATGCGTGTCACTCGGTTCCACGTTTCCAGTGCTCGGTGTGAAAAGATGTTTCTGCAACTCCAACAAATAAAGCAATACCTGCATTTATGTAGCTCCTTTCACGACCTCAGGGCATCCCAAAGCACTTTACAGCCAATAAAGTACTTTTGAAGTGTAGTCACTGTTGTAATGTGAGAAATGTGGCAACCAATTTTCACACAGCAAGCTCCCACAAACAGCAATGTGATAAATGACCAGATCATGATGAGGATAGTTATAGGCTTCAGGATGACATAGACAGGATGGTGAAATGGGCAGATGGAGTTCAATACGGATAAGTGTGAAGTGATGCACTTTGGGAGGATGAATAATGAAAGACAGAATACTATAAATGGCACGATTTTGAAAAGTGTAGATGAGCAGCGAGACCTTGCTGTCCATATACAACAACAACAACAACAACTTGTATTTATATAGCGCCTTTAACGTAGTAAAACGTCCAAAGGCGTTTCACAGGAGCGTTATACACAAATCCTTAAAGGTGGCAGAGCAAGTTGATAAGGTGGTTAAAAAAGCATATGGATTTCTTAGGTTTATAAATAGAGGAACAGAATATAGAAGCAAAGAGATCATGCTAGAACTTTATAAGTCACTGGTTAGGCCTCAGCTGGAGTACTGTGGACAATTCTGGGCGCCACACTTCAGGAAAGATGTAAAGGCCTGAGAAAGGGTACAGAGGAGGTTTACCAGGATGTTACCAGGGATGAGGGACTTCAGTTATGAGGAGAGGTTGGAAAAGTTAGGACTGTTCCCCATGGAACAGAGAAGGTTAAGAGTTGACCTAATAGAGGTTTTCAAGATGATGAGAGGTTTTGATCAAGCAGATAGAGAAAAACTATTCCCTCTGGCGAGTGGGTCAATAACTAGAGGTCATAGATTCAAAATCATTGGAGAAAGATTTAGAGGGGAGAAATGTCTTCACTCAGAGTTGTCGACATCTGGAAGGCTGTGCCTGAAAAGGTGGTGGAAGCTGATTCCTAAATAAATTTAACAGGAGTTGGACAGGTACCTGAGGATAAGGAATTTACAGGATTACGGACAAAAAGCTGGGCTGTGGGACTAAGCACGACTGCTCTTTCAAAGAGCCGGCACAGGCACGATGGGCCGAATGGCCCCCTCCTGTGCTGTTAAGTTTCTATGATTCTATGATCATCTGTTTTCGTAATGTTGGTTGAGGGACAGATTTTGGCCAGGAAGGAGAACTTTGGGGAAAACTTCCCTGCTCCCCTTTGTATAGTAGCATGGGATTTTTACACCCACCTGAGAAGGCAGACCGGTTCTCGGTTTAACGTCTCATCTAAAAATTGGCACTTCCAACAGTGCAGCACTCCCTCGGTACTGCACGTCAGTCTCTGGAATGGGACTTGAACCCACAACCTTTAAACTTAGAGGCGAGAGTGCTAGCCACTGAGCCACGGCTGACACAGACTGTGGTTTTCTATTTTTGGATGATTCTCATCTAGTCCCGTTTCCAGGGCTTAACTCTAAGCTCACTAATCTCCACATCCTGACTACGCTACATTCATTTGAAGACCTGGTTGCATCTCCACCATAATCATCATCTGCCTGATGTGTATAATTAGTGTGTGTCCAACCACCACTTAATTCCTGATTCATCAAACTTTAAACATTTCCATCAGTCCCCATTTAATTTCCTTCAGGCTGCACTAGAGTTGCCAATCTTCCATTTAAAAATTCTCATTCTTGTGTTTAAATCCCTCAATGGCCTCGCCCCTCCCTATCTCTGTAACCTCCTCCAGCCCAATATTCCTCCAAGATCTCTGCGCCAATGTTCCCTCTAATTTTCTTGGATGCGCGGTCCCTTTAATGGGCTGCGTGGCCCATTCAAATTTTCACGCATGCGCGGTTTCTTGTATTGAAAAGCTGGTAAGCAGCCTGCGCGGGATATGCAGACCGCTAAACAGGAACATTCCTCTGCGCACCTCCAATTATCATCACTCCACCATTGGTCAGCCATGTTTTGAATTACAGGAGGAGATTAGCAATCCTTCGATGTTTTTCAGAGCCTATGATAGACTGGAGTAGTATCTGATGTTCTGGGAGATAGCCTATAAGTTTACAGTCTTCAAAATAATTAATACAAACCCACTAATTATAGATTGGTTAACCAAATATCTAAAGTGGGGGGGAAAGCCTGAGGGCATTCCATGGGATGCTATTACAAAGAGCCGTCAGATTGCATTTAGAAGACATTTATAATCCCCAACTGCAGTTCTTTGAAGAGGCAACAAGCTAATGGGCGAGGGTGATCCAGCAAATGTAGGTTAGTTGGATTTCCAAACAGCATTCGACAAAGTTCCTTATGTGAGTCTGCTAGGGATAGTTAAGGATTGTGGAATGGATGGTAAATTGGACCATTTGAGAACTGGCATAACAGCTGAAGACGGTGACGAATGAAAAATACTCTGCCTGTGGATAAATGAAACCTGAGTGTTCCATAAAGACCTGTTCTGGGACCTCTAACCTCTAATATTTGTGAATGATTTGGAATAAGATCAGGGAGCTGATTGAGTCATTTGATGAGCACTGGATTGCTATCTCTTGGGCAAGGGGTTTGACAGCCACAGAGATAATAAAAGCACTGCTTGACTTTTTTCCCCCAGTGAAGGTATTGAAAGGATCTTGTTGCTCTCTTATTTAAGGAATAGTAAGTGGTCATGGGGAGTTTGGGGAAGGGGTGTATGATCAAATAAACATGCATGGACTCTGGATGGAGTGAGCTTGATGGGCCAAATGACTTCCTTTCACTCCGTACAATCGAATACTCTTTGTCAGCTATCTGGTGTGCTGCATTTCCCTCTCTTCTGCACTGCCCTACAGCGTAAGGTTGTGAGTACAGGGGTGGAGGGAGGTGTTAGATCCGTGATTCTGAGAGTATGATGTTTTCCAATAACTACACGGATGCTGTAACTTAACAATCAACAGGTGTTTACTGGAGTAGGGTATTCTCAAGACTGGGAGTACAGAGGCATGCTCAAGGCTTATATACAGGTGTGGTCACTGCCGGTACTACAGTATACAGGAGCTGTAAAAGTAGTTCTCTCTTAAAGGTACATACACTACAATTCCTCCCCTTTTAGATTAGCAGTACCCATAATATTCAAATAACAATTAACACTAACATGCACATTAAACAGAAATAGTCCATTTATAGATTCAGTCTTTGGGGTGGCTTTCTGATCCTTTCTGGATAGCGCCTCTCCTGAGGTTCTTGTTCTTGGTGCGGAGGTGATTCTGGCCCCTTTTCGTCGGTTAGTTCATCAGTTTCCACTGCTACTGTTTCTGAGGTAGATGCTACCGGTATGTCGGGTTCATCCCCAGGTACACGAGACATGGGGTTGACTCGTTCCTGTGACGCTAAGATCTGATCAACGTGGCGTCTCACAATGTTCTCCCCGACATCCACGGTGTACATTAATGGCCCCTGCCTTGTGCATATCGTTCCGGGTTGCCATTTCTCTGTTCGGTAGTCACGGGCCAAGACTGGTTGTCCTACATTGAAGCTCCTTGTCGGCTTCTCATTGATGTGCTGGAATTGTTTATCCTCAACATTTCTTCGCACATTTGGTCTGAGCAAATCCAGACGAGATCTCAACCTTCGGTTAAAGAACATCATGGCTGGGGTCTGGTTGGTAACTGCATGTGTCGCATTCCTGTAGGCTAACAGGAAATTGTCCACCTTATGCTGTAGTGGAATTTCATCATCGCACATGGCCTTTATCGCCTTTTTAAAGGTTTGTACGAACCTCTCAGCCAATCCATTTGTGGCTGGATGATACGGGGCGGATGTGTAATGCCTTACCCCATTCCTTCTCATAAATTTCCGAAACTCTTCGGACACAAACTGTGGTCCATTATCAGAGCAAATCTGCTCTGGCAAGCCGTTCCTGGCAAATATGGTCCGTAGGACTGCAATCGTTTTCTCTGTAGTGGTTGAGGACATTTTGATCACCTCAGGCCATTTCGAGTGAGCATCCACTGCTATTAAGAACATTGAGTCCATGAATGGACCAGCAAAATCAATATGCACCCATTGCCATGGAGAGGAGGGCCACTCCCATGGGTGTAGAGGGGCGTGTGGTGGTGCATTTTGGACCTTCTGGTATCCTGAGCAGCTCTTGGTTAGGTCCTCGATTTGTTGATCGATCCCCAGCCACCACACATAAGCCCTAGCAAGGCTTTTCATTTTCACCCCTCCCAGATGACCTTCATGAAGCTCATTTAGCACTCTCTCCCTTAACTTGGGTGGAATCACCACTCGGGATCCACACATCACTGTCCCCTGGCATACTGACAGCTGTTCTCTTCTGGATGAGAATGCTGGCAACAGTGAGTCGCCATGTGTTGGCCATCCCCTCACCGTCAAATCATATACCCGAGACAGTGTCGGATCATTGCGGGTCTCCTTCTCTATATCCGCGTTAGTTACTGGCAATCGTTCAATTATTGACGAATAAAATATCTCAATAGGGTCCACTGCTGGTGCTTCCTCCACAGTAGGCAGTGGCAGGCGTGATAGCCCATCAGCGTTTCCATGCTGTTTCGTGCCTTTATATTCTATTTCATATTGGTTCGCCCCTAGAAAAAGGGACCATCTTTGTAACCGTTGTGCAGTCATCACCGGAACGCCCTTCTTTGGATTAAAGATGGAGACAAGTGGTTGGTGGTCAGTCAGCAAGGTGAACATCTGCCCATGCAGATAGTGGTTGAATTTTTTTACTCCCCATACTAGGCTGAGGGCCTCCCTGTCAATCTGGGCGTAGTTGCGCTCGGCTGAGGTTAGTGACCGAGACGCAAAGGCTACTGGCCTCTCCAACCCGTCTGGGAATTTGTGCGACAGCACCGCTCCAATACCATAGGGTGATGCATCACATGCCAAACAAATTGGTAGTGCTGGGTTGAAATGGGCCAACACCTCTTTTAGTGTGATCAATTCCTTGCACTTCTGGAAAGCTCATTTATGTTCGTCATTCCACTTCCATGGTACCCCCGTTTGCAGTAGGGTGTTCAGTGGGTGTAATACTGTAGACAAATTTGGTAAGAAGTGAGGAAATTGAATCAGAGACTAAGGTCCAGAACTTAAATAAAGGGAATTACGAGGGTATGAGACGGGAATTGGGTAAGATTGATTGGGTGGTGTTTCTGGGGGGATTGACAGTGGATAGACAATGGCAAGCATTCAAAGATAGAATGGAAGAATTCCAGAACATGTTTATACCGGTTTGGCATAAAAATAAACCTAAAAAGGTGACTCAACCGTGGATAACGAGGGAAATTAGGGACAGCATAAAATCAAAAAAAAGGGCATATCAACTGGCAAAAAAAAGCACCAGACCGGAAGATTGGGGGCAGTACAGGATACAGCAAAAGAGGACAAAGGGATTAATCAGGAAGGGGAAAATAGAATACGAAAGTAAACTTGCAGCAAACATAAAGACAGACTGCAAAAGCTTTTATCGGTATATCAGGAGGAAAAGACTGGTAAAATCCCAAGTCGGTCCCTTGCAGTCCGATTCGGGAGAATATATAATGGAGAATAAGGAAATGGCAGACCAATTAAACTCATACTTTGGTTCTGTATTCACAAAGGAGGACACAAATAACCTCCCAGGAATATCGGCAAACATAGGGACTAATGAGAGGGAGGAGCTGACAGAAATTAGTATCTCTAGGGATATGGTGTTGGGTAAGTTGAGGGGACTGAAGGCTGACAAATCCCCGGGGCCTGATAAACTACATCCTAGGGTACTTAAGGAGGTGGCCCTGGAGATAGCAGATGCTCTAAGGATCATCTTCCGGAACTCCATTGACTCGGGAACAGTACCCGTGGATTGGAGGGTAGCTAATGTTACCCCAATATTTAAAAAGGGGGGTAGAGAGAAAGCAGGGAATTATAGACCAGTAAGCCTTACATCGGTTGTGGGCAAAATGCTAGAGTCCATTATTAAGGATAAAATAGCGGAGCACTTGACAAATGGGGAAAGGATCGGACAGAGTCAACATGGATTTACAAAGGGTAAATCGTGTTTGACTAATCTGCTGGAATTTTTTGAGGAGGTAACTGGTAGAATAGATGGGGGAGAGCCAGTGGATGTGGTGTACCTTAACTTCCAGAAAGCCTTCGATAAGGTTCCACACAAAAGATTATCATGCAAAATTAAGGCTCATGGGATTGGGGGCAAAGTATTAACGTGGATAGAGAACTGGCTGGCGGATAGAAAACAGAGAGTTGGAATAAACGGCTCGTTTTCGGAGTGGCAGGCAGTGACCAGCGGGGTGCCGCAAGGATCTGTCCTGGGACCCCAGCTGTTCACAATATATATAAATGATCTGGATCAGGGAATTGGATGCAATATTTCCAAATTCGCTGACGACACTGAACTAGGAGGAGGGGTGGGCTCTGATGAGGATGTCAGGAGGCTACAGTGCGATTTGGACAGGTTGGGGGAATGGGCGGATACGTGGCAGATGCACTATAATGTGGATAAATGCGAGGTTATCCACTTTGGGGGTAAAAACAGGAGGGTAGATTATTATCTAAATGGCAATAGATTGGGAGATGGGGAAGTGCAGAGGGACCTGGGTGTTCTTGTGCACCAGTCACTGAAGGAGAGCATGCAGGTGCAACAGGCGATTAAGAAGGCAAATGGTATGTTGGCCTTCATATCAAGGGGGTTCGAGTATAGGAATAGGGATACCTTACTACAGCTGTACAAGGTGCTGGTGAGACCGCATCTGGAGTATTGTGTACAGTTTTGGTCGCCCCATCTGCGGAAGGATGTTCTTGCCATGGAAAGAGTGCAACGGCGATTCACCAGGCTGATACCTGGAATGGCGGGAATGACCTACGAAGAGAGATTAAATAGTTTGGGCTTGTACTCACTGGAGTTTAGAAGATTGAGAGGGGATCTCATCGAAACATATAAAATTATGGCAGGCCTGGACAGGCTGAATTCAGAGAGAATGTTTCCAATGGCCGGGGAGCACAGAACCAGGGGCCACAGTCTAAAAATAGCGGGCAAATCATTTAAAACAGAGATGAGGAAGAATTTCTTCACTCAAAGAGTGGTGAGCCTGTGGAATTCCCTGCCACAGAGGGCTGTGAAGGCTAATTCAATAAATATTTTCAAGAGAGAATTGGATATATTTCTGAAGGCTAAGGGGATTAAGGGTTACGGAGAAAAGGCGGGGACGGGGTACTGAACTGGTAAGATCAGCTATGATCTCAGACGAAGATCAGCCATGATCTCATTGAATGGCGGAGCAGGCTCGAAGGGCCGAATGGCCTACTCCTGTTCCTATCTCTATGTATCTATGTAACTTATGGTAGTAGTTCACCAGCCCGAGGAACGACCTCAATTGTGACACATTTTCCGGTGCTGGAGCCTTGACTACTGCCTCAATCTTTTCAGGGGACTTATGTAACCCCTCTTCATCAATAACGTGGCCACAGTATGAGATCTGCTTCTGGAAAAACTCGTACTTGTGGCGATTAGCTCGTAGCCCATATTCCTTCAATCTAGTGAGCACCTTCTCCAGCTAGGCGAGGTGATCACTGTCATTTTCGCTCGTGACCAGGATGTCGTCCAAATAACACTGGGTCCCTGGAATCCCTTGCAGGATTTGATCCATCGCCCTTTGCCAAATAGCCGGAGCCGATGTTACACCGAACACCAGCCGGTTGTATTGGTAGAGACCTTTATGAGTGTTGATCGTGAGGTATTGTTTCGAGGCTTCTTCTACCTCCATTTGCAAGTACGCCAGGGCTAGATCAATTTTGGTGAAGCGTTTACCTCCAGATAGCGAGGCGAAAATATCCTCAATTCGAGGAAGCGGATATTGTACCGTGTGAAGGACTGGGTTCACTGTCACCTTAAAATCCCCACAGATGCGGACCTTCTTTGGTTCCCCAGGCATATTACTCAATGACCTCTTCATTACAGGAACGATGGGTGTAGCCCACTCGCTCCAGTCTACTTTAGACAGTACTCCTGAACGTTCCAACCCTTCAAGCTCTGCTTCAACGGCTGGTCGGATCGCATAAGGCACTGGTCTGGTCTTAAGAAACTTTGGGCTTGCATTTTCCTCTATTTTAATCATTGCTGTTATGCCTTTTAGTGTTCCGAGTCCCTCCTGGAACACTTCTTTTGCGTCAGTTAGCATTTTTGGCAGTCGTCCAGGTGTGACGTCGTCATCCTTTTTGGCCTCAACCTTCAGTGCCTGTATGGAATGCCAATCTAATTGTATCTTCCGGATCCATTCACGTCCTAGTAGTGGTGGTCCTCCATCTGGCAATACATATAGGTCCATTTTAGGTATTTCCTGGCCTTTGTATATCACTTTCACCCTTATTTTTCCTTTGGGGTAGACTTTTTGCCCCGTGTACGTCTTCAAGACAATCTCTTGTGCTTTCAAGGGTATATGTGAAAATAGCCGCTTGTAGTCCCTTTGGTGTATGACTGTTAGGGCTGATCCTGTGTCCAATTCCATTTTCACTTGGACTCCGTCTATCTTGAGTGTGACCCAGATAGTCTGGTGATCCTCCATTTTGGTTACCTTATGTAGTTTCAGACAGCCCAGCTCCTTGCTTCCGGAGTCTGTATCACTTTTCTGTTCATCTGAACTACTGTCCATCACCTTATGTACCTTTTTGTACTTCTCCTGTGGAGATTTCTTGCTGTTGGTTTTCTTCCCTGACCTGCAGACTCTTGCTATGTGTCCTGCTTTTCCACACTGTCTGCACACTTGGTCCTTGAACCAACAATCCTTCTGGTCGTGTGTTGTTCTGCCGCAGCGATAACACTTCCCTGTTCCATAGGATATTTCATTGGTGCCATATTCTTGCGGTCTCCGTTGTATCTCTGCAGCGCCCCTTGCGGCTGCTTCGTGTGATACTGCCATGCTGAAAGCCTTGTCCAGTGTAAGATCCTTTTCTGATAGAAGCCGTTTCTGGGTTCCTTCACTTTGAAGCCCACACACAAACTTGTCCCTTAACGTATCTGCTAGTCCCACTCCAAACTGTCAGTGTTTCGATAGCTTGCGCAGTTCCGTTAAGTACTCCGCATTACTTTCGTCTTTATGCTGGTTCCTTTTGTGGAACTTAAATCTTTCTGCTATCAGCAGTGGTGTGGGGTTTAAGTGGTCCTGTAGGATTTCTACTATGCTTTCGAAATTCTTATCCACGGGCTTCTCTGGGTTTATTAGGTTTAGCAGTAAGCCATAAGTTTTTGCACCCATGGAATTTAACAAAACCAGTGCTTTCCTAGCATCTGGCACTTCATTCACCCTGCAGTACACCTCAATGCGTTCCACATATGTCGCCCAATCTTCGACTTCATTGTCGAACGTAGAGATACTGCCACTCTTCGGCATCCCTGGGTGTGATTTAACTGTCAAAAATGGCGTCTCCCGCGCTCTTCCTTCTTCTCCGCTGGCACAAAATGGCGTCTCCCGCGCTTTCTTTTCTTCCCGCGCTCACCCTTCTTCTCCACTGCGGCTTCTAAAAATGGCGTCTCCCGCGCTCTTCCTTCTCCGCGGCTCAATGGCATCTCCTGCGCTCTCCCTTCTTCTCCCCGCGGACACTGTTCAGCCCTTGAGCCCTGGCTGTGCTCTGCACGTTTTCCTGTGCGCCTTTCCCGTTTCCGCCGCTCGGTCCTGAACCCGGCTGCTGCTTTACCCTCTCTCTCTCTGTTTTGTTTTTCCTCGACGCCGCTCGGTTTTCAACCCCCGGCTGCGCCCTGTGCGCTTCACCTTCTCTCTTACCCCGTCGACGCTGCTCGGCTTTTTCTCTGCCGTCGGTCGGCTCCAGCCGCCGCTGTCCGGGAAGGGTCTGCGCTGTACCTGTTGCCAGTCTGTTGCTGGATCGTCGTGGCTGGGGAACCAAGCCTGGCTCTCAACAGCCTCCCCTGCGATGTTCACTCTCTGCCAGACGACTGGGCAGTTGCTCGTGGTCGACGCCCGTGTTTCTGGCCTCGACTTTCTTCCACCGCCCTCCCGGAGCGAATCCTTGAAGGGAAATGCAGAGTTGCAGGTAGATTCGAATCGACACTCGTCGCCACTGTTAGATCCGTGATTCTGAGAGTATGATGTTTTCCAATAACTACACGGATGCTGTAACTTAACAATCAACAGGTGTTTACTGGAGTAGGGTAGTCTCAAGACTGGGAGTACAGAGGCATGCTCAAGGCTTATAGATAGGTGTGGTCATTGCTGGTACTACAGTATACAGGAGCTGTAAAAGTAGTTCTCTCTTAAAGGTACATACACTACAGGAGGTAGCATTTGACAGTCTGTCAAAGTACATAGAATTTACAGCACAGAAACAGGCTATTTGTCCCAACTGGCCCATGCCGGCATTTATGCTCCACACAAGCGTCCTCTCGCCCTAACTACAACGGGTGAAGCAGGAGAAAGAGTTACCTAGTGAAAATGCTCTATGGAACATCCTCCAACAGTCTTAAGTCTATGATTTGAACTCCCCAAATTCCCCAATGGCATAATTTCAGAATAAGGGGGTACCCTTTTAAATCGGAAATGAGGAGGAATTTCTTCTCTTTGAGGGCCGTGAATCTTTGGAATTCTCTTCCCCAGAGAGCTGTGGAGGCTGGGTCATTGAGTATATTTAAGGTGGAGATAGACTGACTTTTGAACGATAAGGGAGTCAAGGGTTATGGGGAGCGGGCAGGGAAGTGGAGTTGAGGCCAAGATCAGATCAGCCATGGTCTTATTGAATGGCGGAGCCGGCTCGAGGGGCCAAATGACCTACTCCTGCTCCTACGTCTTATGTTCTGAGGGACTAAGGGAGCACTTGAGGGCCCTGCTGGCATGACCACAATTATCTAAATGTGTTCTCAGAATGTGGGCGTACACCAGCAAGGCTACATTTATTGTTCCTCCCTAGTTGACCCAGCTTGCAAGGCCACAGAGGGATTGGAGTTACTTGTAGGCCAGATGAGGTAGGGGGTGGCATTTGTGGAACCAGTTGGGTTTTCCAGGCAGCTTATATCGTCATTTTTTCCCCGTGCTAGCCAACAAATTGCTAGATTTAAAAACAGAAAATGCTGGAAACACTCAGCATCTGGGGAGAGAGAAACAGAGTTAATGTTCTGACAAAAGGTCATCAACCTGAAACGGTAACTCTGTTTCTCTCTCCACGGATGTTGCCTGACCTGCTGAGTAAGAACATAAGAATTAGGAGCAGGAGTAGGCCATACAGTCCCTTGAGCCTGCTCCGCCATTCATTAAGTTCATGGCTGATCTTCGACCACAACTCCACTTTTCTGCCCGATCTCCATATCCCTTGATTCCTTTAGATTCTAAAAATCTATCTATCTCAGCCTTGAATATATTCAACGACTGAGCAGCCACAGCTCTTTGGGCAGAGAATTCCAAAGATTCACAACCCTCTGAGTGAAGAAATTCCTCCTCATCTCAGTTATAAAAGGCCGACCCCTTATCCTGAGACTATGCCCCCTAGTTCTAGACACTCCAGCTAGGGGAAGCAATCTCTCAGCATCTACCCTGTCAATCCCTCTCAGAATCTTGTATGTTTCAATGAGACCACCCCTCATTCTTCGAAACTCCAGAAAGTATAGGCCCAATCTACGCAATCGTTCCTCATAGGACAACCCTCTCATCCCAGGAATCAATCTAGTGAACCTTTGTTGCACTGCCTCTAAGAACATAAGAAATAGGAGAAAGAGTAGGCCATACGGTCCCTCGAGCCTGCTCCGCCATTCAATAAGATCATGGCTGATCATCAACCTCAACTCCACTTTCCCACGGATGTTGCCTGACCTGCTGAGTAAGAACATAAGAATTAGGAGCAGGAGTAGGCCATACGGTCCCTCGAGCCTGCTCCGCCATTCATTAAGTTCATGGCTGATCTTCGACCACAACTCCACTTTCCCACCTGATCTCCATATCCCTTGATTCCCCTAGAGTCCAAAAATCTATCGATCTCAGCCTTGAATATATTCAAAGACTCAGCATTCACAGCCCCCTGAGGCAGAGAATTCCAAAGATTCACAACCCTCTGAGTGAAGAAATTCCTCCTCATCTCGGTCTTAAATGGCCGAACCCTTATCCTGAGACTATGCCCCCTAGTTCTAGACACTCCAGCCCGGCGAAACAAACTCTCAGCGTCCACCCTGTCAATCCCCCTCAGAATCTTGCATGTTTCAATGAGGTCACCTCTCATTCTTCGAAACTCCAGTGAGTATCGGCCCATTCTACACAATCTCTCATCATAGGACAGCCCTCTCATCCCAGGAATCAATCCAGTGAACCTTTGTTGCACCGCCTCCAAGGCAAGTATATCCTTCCTTAGGTAAGGAGACCAAAACTGTGCACAGTACTCCAGGTGTGGTCTCACCAAGGCCCTGTACAATTGTAGCAAGACTTCCTTACACTTATACTCCAGCCCCCTTGCAATAAAGGCCAACATGCCATTTGCCTTCCTTATTGCTTGCTGTACTGGCATGCTAGCTTTCTGTGTTTCTTGCACGAGGACACACAAATTTCTCTGAACACCAACATTTGAAAGTTTCTCACTAAGGCAGGTATATTCTTCATTAGATAAGTATTTCCAGCATTTATTGTTTGTATTAATTATTAATGTTTCAGGTCAATAACCTTTCATCAGAACTGGAAGAAGTTAGAGATGTAACAGTTTTTAAGCAAGTACAGAGGCAGGGAAAAAGGTGGGCGGACGGGGCGAGGGGCAGGCGGTGGAGAGAATAAAAGGGAAGGTCTGTGATAGGGTGGAGGGCAGGAGAGATGGAATGACAAAAGGGATGATGGTGCAAGGTGAAAGCGAATGGTAATGGGACAAGTAAAGAAACAAAAGATGAGACCAGAGGAGGTGTAAATGGTTACAGCAGAACCATTGCCAGCACCTCCTGTTTGAAAAGCTGGGAACAGTGGTTATGATCTAAAGTTGTTAAACTCAATGTTGAGGCTGGAAGGCTGTAAAGTCCCTTGTACAGCAGCCACAGTATTCTGCTTTACCTTGCTAGATTGCTTCGTTTCATTTTCATAACTTGTCTCGGTGGAGTTTGAACTTTAAGTTGCTTGTCCAGGACCGTTACATTACCATACCTCTGGAGCAGGCCATGAAGACTTAAGAACATAAGAATTAGGAGCAGGGGTAGACCATATGGCCCCTCGAGGCCGCTCCGCCATTCAATGAGATTATAGCTGATCTTTGACCTCAACTCCACTTTCCCGTCCGATCCCTATATCCCTTGATTCCCCAGAGTCCAAAAATCTATCTATCTCAGCCTTGAATATACTCAATGATTCAACATCCACAGCCCTTTGGGGTAGAGAATTCCAAAGATTCACAACCCTCTGAGTGAAGAAATTCCTCCTCATCTCAGTCTTAAATGGCCGACTCCTTATCCTGAGACTATGACCCCTAGTTCTAAACTCTCCAGCCAGGGGAAACAATCTCTCAGCATCTACCCTGTCAATCCCCTTCAGAATCTTATATGTTTCAATGAGATCACCTCTCATTCTTCTAAACTCCAGAGAGTATCGGCCCAATCTACTCAATCAAAGGAATGGAAGTCTTACTACCTTCTTGCAAAAAATGAGAAATGAGCGACGTTTTGTTGTTCAATCCCAACTCCCAGCTTTCCCCACTGCTTGGAACCTTGGGGAAACCAACAGGGAGATCAGCTGTTCTGTAGTGACTTTAAGCAGACTGTTTTTCAGATGAATACTTCAGACTTAGGCCAGTCATTGTTGGACTTAATCCTGGTGAATGCCATTAAAAGTTATGGTGATGATTGAGCCAAAGTCCTTGCAAATAGACTATTAGGGGAAAAATTCGTTAGCGACCATTTTGGGTCGCTAACATCGCCTATCGCTAAATTCAGTTTTAGCGCCCTAAGAGGGAGGTGGCGCGCTAATTCAAGTGCTACTTCCTTCTTAGAGCGCTAACCCTGAATATCGGGGCGGTGCGTTCTGCAGCGCTACACACTGGGCCACGTAGTGCTGCCGTATGGAAGAGCTCCTCCCCTCATTAAAGGGGAGGGCTCAAGCCCACAGCTCTGCGGGGCCCTACCTGGACCACTGGGGAGCGAGGTGCCGTGCCAGCAGCCCAGCACACAAGCAGAATGTCGGGCTGCCAGATCGCGGCACGGACCCTGCGTTCAAAGAGGCAACGGGCCACAACAAGTAAGTCGGCTGATTTTTTTTCTTTTCCCCACCCGTCACCTTCCCTTTACTTAGTGCCCCGTGAGCCTCCTGCTGCTCTGTTCCCATTGCCGCCCGCGGTCATCGCCCGGCGCAGATTCAGGGGGTGCGGGCCAATTTTGCAGGCGGGGCGAAAACGGGACGCTGCGCATGGTGATGACGTTGCCATTGCCTGTGCAGCGGAGCGGGGTGCTACCGGTTACTGCCGCCGCTAAACTCCCGCTGAATTTAGCAGGAGTCGTTAGCGGCGCTGCACCCGGGCGAAAAATCCTTTGCGCCCCGCTAGCGCCCCCCGGAGGCACAAATACATTGAATTTCTAGCCCTTAATTTTCAATTCGAGATACGATGAGACAGAAATGACCATTTCAGGCAGTTGTTGAAAAACAGTGAATCGCTTTTAAATGCCTTGTAACAAACATCACGTTTGATTTTCTTGTTTTCTATAGGGGTACCCGGGAGAAGCTGGACTACCTGGAGTTCCTGGACTGAAGGTGAGGGGATCACCCTTACAGCCACAGGAGTGTGTGGCTGAGTTTCCTGATTGAGACTTTTGTTAATGCTCGCTGTCTATTATTTACAAACTTCCTGGTTCGTTGATGTACTGTAAGTGGTTTTCTCGGGCGCACCGAAAACACACCTCTTACTACAAGTTCTGGACAATAGGGATTATATGGACAGATCAGACTCGGACACCCGTTTGAGCTCAACCGTATTGTGTTTAATAGGATTAACAATAACACTCGTAACAGTACAAAACAATACAACTCTGGCTTGTCCAACAAGCCATACCGTGCTAAATTACCACGGTCTAATAAAAGAACCCTCCCATGAAATAAACTAACACAGGACCCCAGCACTAAACCCCTCTAAGGTTTGGTTGGGACTTACAATCACCCCCTCATACAGCTAAGTGGTCTTGTGGATGTGTAGGCACAGGTAATATGCTCACCCTGATTGCCCGTTGTCTTGCTTGCAACTTCTTCCTGTACGTCTCGCTCCTGGTTCCGTACCGCCGACGCGGTATCCAAGTTCCAGTTTGAGTCGAGGTCTGTTGATGAGGGATGAAGAGCAGCGCTCAGTTTCTGGCGGTGTTCCGTCGAGCCGAGCCCCACTCGGGAGACTCGCTGTATGGCAAGTATATCCTTACCTAAGAAAGGATATACTTGCCATAGAGGGAGTGCAACGAAGGTTCACGAGATTGATTCCTGGGATGGCGGGACTGTCGTATGAGAAGAGATTGAGTAAACTAGGCCTGTATTCTCTTGAATTCAGAAGAATGAGAGGGGATCTCATTGAAGCATACAAAATTATTACAGGGCTTGATAGGATGGATGCTGGGAGAATGTTTCCCTTGGCTGGGGGATCTAGAACCAGGGGCCACAGCCTCAAGATAAAGGGTAGGCCATTCAGGACTGAGATGAGAAGAAATTTCTTCACACAGAGGGTGGTGAATCTGTGGAATTTTCTACCCCACAGGGCTGTGGAGGCTCTGTCATTGGGTATATTCAAAACAGAAGTCGATAGATTTCTGACTGGTAAGGGCATCAAGGGATATGGCGATAGGGCCAGTGAATGGGGTTGAGGCAGAAGATCAGCCATGATCTCATTGAATGGTGGAGCAGGTTCGAAGGGCCGAATGGCCTACTCCTGCTCCTATTTCTTATGTTCTTATGTAGATTGATGCCGAGGAGAAGAGAGAGAGAGAGCAACCCTCGAACGGCTCCTTATATACCCAAAACCCATCACCTTTTTCTCCCACCAATATTGATCGATGTATTGACTCAGGTGATCTGTCTGGACCCCCCTGTGGCCTGGAGTGACTCATGACCATTGAAATCTTTGTGAAAAATTATATTCCATTTCCCCGCTCCCAGGCCTGGCACCTGAAGAGACAATGAGTGCTGATTACTGGATGTCTGTCGTTTCCTGAGTTGATGGCCCCCATTAGCAGGTAATGGGTTTCAATCTCAAACCGAACTTGCTTAACTGGCTTATCTCCTGGAAGACAATGGCCTGGCCATCTCCTGCCTTCCACCAGTTTCGGTTGAGACTGTGCTTTATTGATGTGAGGGCATAGTGTCTCTGAGTTACTTTTCGGGGTATTGTTCCCAGTAATCATATTAGATGGTGATGATGTCAATTGGCCTGGGTTCCCTTCCACCCAGCCTGTCAGTGTGAGATGGCCGTTTGCATATGAATGCACCTTAGTCAGGTTAGCCTGGCTTGCAATCCTATTCCCTAAGCCACTCCCAGAAGCTTGCCCAACAGCACAGTTCTTTCTTGGGGTTTTGGATATAAAATATGATTCATAAAAATGGCCAGATAGCTGGTGCAACAGTACATGTGCCTGTTGGGGTGAACGGACATCAACCGAGGCAAAAGCATTAACTGTGATGAACTGGGTCCATTGGGGTTCTTGATGAAAAAGAAAGATAGAAAAGAAAGAACTTGCATTTATATAGCATCTTTCATGACCTCAGGACTTCCCAAAGTGTTACAGCCAATGGAGTTCATTTTTGAAGGGTAGCCACTGTTGTAATGTAGGAAACGCAGCAACCAACCTGTGCCCAATGAGGTCCCACAAGCAGCAATAAGATAAATGACAAGGTAATCTCACTGCATCTGATTTAATGCTTGCAAAGCTATTAATTATCCGTCCAATTCTGGGAAGGGATGTCACGCGTCAGGGTATCCAGCAGCTTTCAGAGGCTTGGCCTCCAAAATCAAAACTATGTAATAGTTACCAATTGTTTGCATAAGTAGCTAATACATAAATGATGAGAGTGGGCACACATTACCTCAGTATTTAATGGAATAACATTTATCTATGCTCACCTTTCTCTGTTAGTTAATGGGGTGAGCCCAGAACAAGGGGCATGATCTTAAAATTAGAGCTAGGCCATTCAGGGGTGACGTCCGGAAGCATTTCTTCACACAAAGGGTAGTGGAAATCTAGAACTCTCTCCCCCAAAAAGTTGTTGAGGCTGGGGGTCAAATGAAAATTTCAAAACTGAGATTGATAGATTTTTGTTAGGCAAGGGTATTAAGGGATATGGAACCAAGGTGGGTAAATGGAGTTAAGATACAGATCAGCCATGATCTAATTGAATGGTGGAACATTCTCGAGAGACTGAATGGCCTCCTGTTTCTATGTTCCTAATGGCCTGTTTTTCTTCTTCCTCAATAGGGTGAGCCAGGTATCCAAGGAGAACAGGTGAGTCCTGACTATTTGAGATGTCTGTCTGCACTTCCTTGACTGGCAGCTGTTGCCTTCCTGTGTTGCTTTGTTGGCCATACACAAGGTTTCCCAATGTTTATGCAGTGTGCCGAATGAGGAAGCAATGGTTCCTGACCAATCAGAGGGCTCGGTTGGCACTGATGCGGCACAGAAGTTGTTGATCATTGGGCCTGCTGCTCCTCCAATGCCTCCTTTCCTTGCTGTCCATCACCACCTTGGTGACAGGGATGTAGATCAAGTTGAGACGGTGGCTGTCATTTTAATCCGTCAGCCCACTCAGGTCTCTGTCGTCAGCTGGGTGGGTTTCGGGTGTTTTATCACTGGGGCGCACGTGTCAGCTTAGTGAACGAGACTCTTCAGCTGACTGCATTATGCCTGCACCTGATCATGGCTGAATTTTTTCAGGAATCCCATGTCACTGTCCATCAACTGTGTAATGCTGTTCCTGAGGAGACACTGTTAAAGAGAAGGCATGGTAGGTTGTGTAGATGGGAATGAGAAGTTACAAAGTGACATAGACAGATTGACAGATGGAGTGCAACGTGGGCAAGTGTGAATTCCTTCACTTTGGATGCAAGAAAGATGAATAGGAATATTTTCTTAATGATAAGAGGCTGAACTGTGGAGGAACAAAGGGGTTTGAGTGTCCATGTACACAAATCACTAAAAGGTACAAAAAAATAAAAAGGCTAATGGAATGTTGGCCTTTATCTCAAGGGAGTTGGAATACACAAGTGAGGATATGATGCTTCAGTTGTACAGAGCCTTGGACAGGCCCCATCTAGAGACTGCAGTCAGTTTTGGGAAGGATATGTTGGCCGTGGCGGGTGTATAACGCAGCTATAATGATATCAGGGCTTACAGGGTTAAATTATGAGGACAGGTTATATAAACTTTGAATTTAGAAAGTTGAGGGCTGATCTAATCGAGGTCTTTACAATGATAAAGGGATTCGATAGGGTAGATACAGAGAAACTATTTCCTCTGATGAGGGAATCCAGAACAAGCAGGTATTACTTAAAATTAGACCTAGGCCACTTAGGAGAAAATCAGAAAACACTTTTGTTACACAAAGGGTAGTGTAAATCTGGAAAACTCTTCCCCCGAAATGCCGTGGGCCAATTGAACTTTTCAAGACTGAGATCAATAGATGTTTGTTAGTTAAGGGAATTAAGGGATAGGGAGCCAAGGTAGGTAAATGGGGTTGAGGTACACATCAACCATGATCTGAGAGAATGGCGGGATAGGTCCAAGGGGCTGAACGGCTCCACCTGTTCCTGTGTTACATAAAACTCGTAGGTATGTAGTTGAAATGCCCACCCATAAATACTAGCAAATGCAGCCAAACATTATTGTTCTAAACCCCTGAGGGGGTGACTGTTTTTAAACCGTTTTGTCTGATTGCGGTATTAACTCATCTAACTTTAAGCGTTGAGTCCAGGGCTGAAGCTGGTTTTAAGGGGAGGTTTGCAATGAGTTTCTTGTGACGGGCTCAGTTGCATTACAAATGGTGTTCACCAGTATTATCACTGTTATTACCACAAGGTGGAGGTAGGAAAACAGTTATAGTTCATGCATAGCGTGTGTGACCTGTGCCACTCTGCACACACACTTTTTTGTTTAAGTTTAAAGAGCTTTCAAAATTGGGTGAAAAGGAAGCAGAAGATCCACCTTCAATTTCCTTTAAATACTGAGATGATAGGAGCATGATCATCTTTCTAATCAAAGGGAATTGGAATTTATTTTTCAGGTGGGTGGTCCTAGTTGGGTTGAAGGCATTGAAAAAAAGAAAGACTTTCACAACTTCAGGACGCCCCACAGTGTATCACAGCCACTTTTGAAGTGTAGTCGCTGTTGTAATGTAGGAAACGTTACAGCCAGGTCCCACAAAAAGCTAAGTGATAAAGACCAGTTTTCTTTTAGTGATAACAACAGAAAATGCTGGAAAAACTCAGCAGGTCAGGCAACATCCGTGGAGAGAAATTTGAGTTGACGTTTCGGGTCGAAACCCTTTTTCAAAACTGGAAAGAAAATAAAATAGTGATGTTGGTTGAGGGATAAATATTGGCCAGGACACCAGGGAGAACTCCCCTGCTCTTCTTCAGAATAGAGCCATGGGATCTTTTACATCCAAAGTTTAACGTTTCAGCTGAAAGACGGCACCTCTGACAGTGCAGCACTCGCTCGGTACTGGTAGATTTTTGTGCTCAGTAGTGGGATTTGAACCCACAACCTGCTGACTCAGAGGCAAGAGAGCTACCCACTGAGCCACAGCCGACACCTAAATATTGGAGTGTTTACTGCTAACTCCATTTACAGTCATGCAAATTGGCAACTTCAATTTCCTTTTGTTTTTTCAGGGATTGCTAGGGCCTCGAGGATATCCAGGAGAAACTGGGTTAACGGGATTACCTGGTCCCCAGGTGAGTAAATGTAGACACACCTGAGCAGGAAACTGCACTAAAGTACAAAGGCATTCCCGCAGCATATCTGAGTCACTTCCAGCTGCACAGTTGCTTCTCTAAACTTGCCTCAGTTGGCTGGGTTCATTTGGCTCTCAGCCTGTTGGAGCTCTCGGTAGAGTTGAGTAGAGGAAAACCTGGTCTAACTGAACTCTCTTGAGTCTGTATAATGAGGACTTCTTTTTTGGGAATTGATGCTGTAGTTTGCAAAGTTGACCAGACCTCTTAGGATGAGGCAATTGGCCAGGGTTTGATTCCCGCTTTCTCAGTTCGGTCAGTCTGAGCTGCTTACGGTGCAGAAGATTTTTTATTGGGGATCTAAAGTATAACTTGTGCATGTGTGGGGATTCATCTATAGGCAATTGTACTTCTTGGTGACTGAACACTTTGACATTTTCAGGTGGATAGTTTTCTGCATTTCAGCTAAATCTTAGCCTTTGTAGGCCGGTGTTGCGCTGGGAGGAAATGAACTTAAGATGTAGGAGCAGGAGTAGGTCATTTGGCCCCTCGGGCCTGCTCCGCCATTCAATAAGATCATGGCTGATCTGATCTTGGCCTCAACTCCACTTCCCTGCCAGCTCCCCATAACCCTTGACTCCCTTACCATTCAAAAATCAGTCTATCTCCACCTTAAATATATTCAGTGACCCAGCCTCCACAGCTCTCTGGGGAAGAGAATTCCAAAGATTCACGACCTTCTGAGAGAAGAAATTCCTCCTCATTTCCGTTTTAAAAGGGTTTCCCCTTATTCTGAAATTATGCCCCCTAGTTCTAGATTCCCCCACAAGGGGAACATCCTCTCTGCATCTACCCTGTCAAGCCCCTTAAGAATCTTATATGTTTCAATAAGATCCCCTCTCATTCTTCTAAACGCCAATGAGTATAGGCCCAACCTGCTCAACCTTTCTTCATAAGACAACCCCTTCATCTCCGGAATCAACCTCGTGAACCTTCTCTGAACTGCCTCCAGTGCAAGTATATCCTTCCTTAAATAAGGAGACTAAAACTGTACACAGCACTCCAGGTGTGGTCTTACCAACGCCCTGTAGAGTTGTAACAGGACTTCCCTACTTTTATACTCCATTCCCTTTACAATAAAGGCCAATATTCCATTTGCCTTCCTAAATACTTGCTGTACCTGTGTGCTAACTTTTTGTGATTCATGTACAAGGACCCCCAGATCCCTCTGTGCCTCAACATTTTGTAATCTCTCCCCATTTAAATAAAAATTTGCTTTTTTATTATTCCTACCAAAGTGGATAACCTCGCATTTTCCCAAATTATACTCCATCTGCCAGATTTTTGCCCACTCACTTAACCTATCTATATCCCTTTGGAGATTCTTTGCGTCCGCCACACAATTTGCTTTCCCACCTATATTTGTATCAACGACGAATTTAGCTACATTACACTCAGTCCCTTCATCCAAGTCATTAATACAGATTGTAAATAGTTGAGACCCCAGCACTGATCCCTGCAGCACCCCACTAGTTAGTTTGCCAACCTGAAAATGACCCATTTATCCCGACTCTCTGTTTTCTGTTAGTTAGCCAATCCTCTATCCATGCTAATAGATTACCCCCAACCCCGTGAGCTCTTATCTTGTGCAGTAACCTTTTATGTGGCACCTTACCGAATGCTTTCTGGAAATCCAAATACACGACAGCTACTGGTTCCCCTTTATCCACCCTGCTTGTTACATCCTCAAAGAACTCCAGAAAATTTGTCAAACATGATTTCCCTTTCATAAAATCATGCTGACTCTGCTTGACTATATTATGATTTTCTAAATGTCCTGCTATCACTTCCTTAAGGACTCCAGCATTTTCCCAATGACAGATGTTAGGCTAACTGGTCGATAGTTGCCTGCTTTCTGTCTCCCTCCTTTCTTTAAATAGGGGTGTTACGTTTGCGGTTTTCCAGTCCGCTGGGCCCTCTCCAGAATCCAGGGAATTTTGGTAGATTACAACCAATGCATCCACCTCTTTTAAGACCCTAGGATGCAGGCCACCATGTCATGGGGACTTGTCCACCTTTAGTCCCATTAGTTTGCCTAGTACTTTCTCTCTACTGATAGTGATTGTTTTAAGTCCCCTCCCCCCCCCCCCCCGCCACCCCAATAGCCCCTTGATTATCCATTATTGGGATGCTTTTAGTGTCTTCCACCATGAAGACCGATACAAAATATTTGTTCAAAGTCTCCGCCATTTCCCTGTTTCCCATTATTTATTCCCCAGACTCATCCTCTAGGGGACCAACGTTTACTTTAGCTACTCTCTTCCTTTTTATATACCTGCAGAAGCTCTTACTGTCTGTTTTCATATTTCTTGCTAGCTTACTCTCATAAGCTATCTTCTCTCTCTCTATCATTTTTTTAGTCGTCCTTTGCTGGTTTTTAAAAATTTCCCAATCCTCTGGCCTTCCACTATTCTTCGCAACATTGTATGCCTTTGTTTTCAATTTGATACCATCCTTTACTTCCTTAGTTAGCCACGGATGGTTCATCCTTCTCTTAGAGTCTTTCTTTCTCACTGGAATATATCTTTGCTGAGAGTTATGAAATATCTCCTTAAATGTTTGCCACTGCTTTTCTACAGTCTTACCCTGTAATATATTTTCCCAGTCCACTTTAACCAAATCTGCCTTCATACCTTTGTAATTACCTTTGTTTAAGTTCAGGACACTAGTTTGAGACCAGCTTTCTCGCCCTCAAACTGAATTTGAAATTCTACCATGCTATGATCACTCTTCCCAAGAGGATCCTTCACTTCGAGATCATTAATTAATCCAGCCTCGTTACACATTACCAGATCTAAAATAGTCTGCTCCCTGGTTGGCTCCACAACGTGTTGTTCCAAGAAACCATCCCGCATACACTCTAAGAACTGTTCCTCAAGTCTACCTTTGCCAATTTGCTTTGTCGAATCAATATGAAGATTAAATCAAAAATCACATCAAATCAACTTTTATTGTCATTGTTAGTGCACAAGTGCAGTACAACGAAATGTAGGCTTGCGGCTCCCAAGAGAGTACATTTGGATTAAGACATTTAAACATTCAACATACATTTGGCTTGTAGTATATTAACATAAATATAACCATAATAAAGTGCATTGGCAGATATGCAGGCTTTAGAATTTATTTGTGGAGTTCAGTAGGATGACAGCCCTGGGAAAGAAGCTGTTCCTAAATCTGGTCGTACGGGTGCGAATGCATCTGTAGCGTCTCCCAGATGGCAGGAGGGCGAACAGACTGTGGCTGGGGTGGGTAGGGTCTTTGATGATTGACCGTGACCTCCGTAGACAGCGTTTCTGGTATATGTGCTCTATGGTCGGTAGCCAGGTGCCGGTAATGCGTTGGGCAGTTTTGACTACCCGCTGCAGGGCTTTCCGGTCATAGTAGCTACAGCTGCCATACCATACTGTGATACAGTTTGTCAGGATGCTCTCTATAGTGCAGCGGTAAAAGTTAGAGAGGATCAGGGGTGACAGATTACATCCCTTCAGCCTCCTTAGGAAATATAGGCGCTGCTGGGCCTTCTTCACCAGAGAGGAGGTGTTGAGGGACCAGGAGAGGTCTTCCGTGATGTGGACTCCGAGGAACTTAAAGCTGTCCACCCTTTCCACCACAGCCCCATTGATGTGGATGGGGGTGTGACTTCTGCCTTTCGACTTCCTGAAGTCCACAATGATTTCTTTTGTTTTCTTGGTGTTAAGGGCCAGGTTGTTATCGGTGCACCACTTCACGAGATGCTGGACCTCCTCCCTGTAGGCTGACTCATCGTTGTTGGTGATCTGGCCTACTACCGTGGTGTCATCCGCAAACTTGATGATGGTGTTGGAACGATTAACAGCCACACAGTCGTGGGTGAAGAGGGAGTAGAGGAGGGGGCTCAGCACACATCCTTGTGGGGCCCCCGTGTTCAGGGTCGGGGGGGGGAGGTGTGGTTACCTAATTTGACAGACTGGGGTCTGTTTGTTAGGAAGTCCAGGGTCCAGTTGCAGAGGGAAGTGTTCAGGCCAAGAGTTTGGAGTTTGGTGGCCAGCTTGTTGGGGACGATAGTGTTGAATGCTGAGCTGTAGTCTATGAACAGCATTCTGATGTAGGTCTCCTTACCATCTAGGTGATTCAGTGCCGAGTGTAGAGCAGTTGTGATTGCATCCTCCGTTGATCTGTTTGCACGATAGGCAAGCTGGTGTTGGTCAAGAGAGGCGGGAACACTGGCTTTGATGTGGGCTAAGACCAGTCTCTCGAAACACTTCATTATGATGGGTGTGAGTGCGACAGGTCGATAGTCGTTCAGGCACGTCACAGCCGTTTGTTTTGGCACAGGAATAATGGTAGCGGTCTTGAAGCATGTAGGGACTACTGCCTGGGCCAATGACAGATTGAAGATGGCGGTGAAGACATCAGCCAGCTGATCAGCACATTCCTTGAGTACCCGTCCAGGGATGCTATCCGGCCCAGCAGCCTTTCGTGTGTTCACTTCGCGTAGAACACCCCTTACGTCGGAGGTCGACAGAGTGAGCACCTGGTCTTCCGGGGGTGGCAAGGCTTTGGTAGCCGGCTCCCTGTTGTCCCTGTCGAAGCGAGCGTAGAAGTTGTTAAGCTCCTCTGGAAGGGAGGCATCGCTAACCGGGGGACTGGTGTTTTTGCCCTTGTAGTCAGTGATGGACTGGATGCCTTGCCACATGCGCCGGGGGTCCGAGTTGTTGCGGAAGTGATCCTCTATCCGCAGTGTCTGTTTCCTTTTGGCAGTCCTGATACCCTTTTTTAGGTTGGTCCTAGCTGCACTGTAAGCCGCCGCGTCGCCAGATTTAAATGCTGCGTCGCGTGCTTTCAACAGTGAGCGGACCTCTCCGTTCATCCAGGGTTTCTGGTTGGGGTATGTCCTGATATTTTTATGGGTCGTGACGACCTCGACGCAGCTGTTGATGTAGAATAGCACTGTGGATGCGTATTCCTCGATGTCATTATGGGCAAACATGCCCCAATCAGTGCGTTTGAAGCAGTCCTGAAGCTCCGATACTGCCCCCTCTGGCCATACTTTCACTGCTCTCACTGATGTTCTCCCTCTTTTGATGAGCGGTTTGTATGCCGGGGCTAGAAACAGGGAGAGGTGGTCAGACTTCCCAAGGTGGGGGCAGGGAATGGCCTTATAAGCGTCTACAATGCTCGTGTAGACTTGATCCAGTGTGTTCTCCCCTCTTGTGCGGAGAATCTCCCATGATTATAGCCGTACCTTTCTTAGAAGCCTTGTATTGTTCCATGGCAGAGGTGGTAGGAACTTGAGCAGATTAAACACCCGGACGCATGGGATAGGTTTTCCCCTGGAGTAGTCTGGTGGGGGTGGGTCACACGCACTTTACAGAACACACCTGATTTTCAATCCATTCATTTTCAATGGATCCCCTTGTGGGGATGATTTATTTTTGGATTTTTGATTGAAGAGTGGAATTGAGCTGTTGTTTACACAGGATTTATTACATTTCTCCAATAAATAGGTGGAAATAAAAGAAAAAAACTTGCATTTTTACAACGGTTTTCATGACCACAGGATGCCCCAAAGCGCTTTACAGCCAATGAAGTACTTTTGGAGTGTAGTCACTGTTGTAATGTAGGAAACGTGGCAGCCAATTTGCGCACAGCAAGCTCCCACAAACAGCAATGTGATAATGACCAGATAATCTGTTTTAGTGATATTGGTTGAAGGTTAAATATTGATCATGACACTGGGGAGAACTCCCCTGCTCTTCTTCAAAATAGTGCCATGGGATCTTTTACGTCCACCTGAGGGAGCAGACGGGGCCTCGGTTTAATGTCTCATCTGAAAGATAGCACCTCCGACGATGCAGCACTCCCTCAGTACTGCACTGGAGTGTCAGCCTGGATTTTGACCTCGACTCTGGAATGGGACTTGAACTCCCGACCTAGATTTTCTGCTCAAGTCTCTTCAGTAGGACTTTAACTCACAACCTGCTGACACCTAAAGCATGCAATGTGGGATAAACGGAGTACAAGCCAAGGTAGTAACTCTTGTTAGCCCTACCATTGTCTCCTCTCTTGTGTTACTCATTTTCTATGCATTTAATGCGAGCATTATTTTTGATGAAGAAGTGTTTGGTGAACTATTTTTATTCACAAACCTGACAACAGGGTGGCAAAATTAGTGTCAACATCACATCATTTGGATAGAATATTAGGGTGAAAAGTGTTGCACAGCTCTTCTACGATTCACCTCCCAAAATAAAACATTTGCCCAATCCTTTTGGTGAAGATGAGGCCCCTTTAATAACTTCCTGACTCATTTTACAGAGTACGGATGTTGACAAGATCACAAAATAGACTTTGGACAAAGAAGGCCTTTTGGCCCACTCGACCAGGATACCAACCCTACCGTCTTCCTGTTACAGCATCTTGGCAGTGTCCTGGCCTCAACCATCCTTCCTTTGACAACTTGTTCCAGCTGTTGATGTAATGTGTTCCAGCTGTTGAAACACGAATGATGCAAATGCTGTGGAGGAAGTTAAAAGATAATTCTTTAAGAGCTAGGATGCTGACCTCACACAGCTTCTGGGAAATGGTCACTGTGGTTTCTCTCGTTTTTGTGTGGCGATGTAGTTATGATTCTGGACACCAATCAGGCTATACTAAAACTGAATGAGGCATAAGCTTTATGATCAGGTTTATTACTTCCAGAGAAACCGATGGTCAAAATTGCAGGTGGCTAACCTGTGCATTCCTGTACTGCTTGAGTTTGTATGAAACCACTAAGGCAATGAGAGACCACATCCTCCTCTAAATCTTATTTTTTGAACGTAGAATCATACAGCACAAAAGGAGGCCATTGTGCCAGTGCCGGCTCTTTGAAAGAGCTATCCAATTAGTCCCACACCCCTGCTCTTTCCCTATAGTCCTGCAAATTTTTCCTTTTCAAGTATATATTCAATTCCCTTTTGAAAGTTACTACTGAATCTGCTTCCACCCCCTTTCAGGCAGTGCATTCCAGATCATAACAATTTGCTGAGTAAACAAAAAAAATTCTCCTCATCTCCCCCCTGGCTTTTTTTTGTCAATTATCTTAAGTCTGTGTCCTCTAGTTACCTACTGTATCAAAACCCATCATAATTTTGAACATCTCTATTAAATCTCTTAACCGTCTCTGCTCTAAGGAGAACAATCCCAGCTTCTTTAGTCTCTCCACATAACTGAAGTCCCTCATCTTTGGTACCATTTTATTAAATGTACTCTGCACCCTCTCCGAGGCCTTGACATCCTTGTGAGCTTGCTGACGACACCGCGAGGTGTACTATTACTCCTCGCCCGGTCTGGTGGTTTAGTGGGGGGCGGTGGCGAGTTTGAATCTTCCAATCAGCAAGGAGTTTTCTGCACCACGAATAGCTAAGCCTGGTCTGGGGGATCCAGTGGCCTCCTTGGCGGAAAGGTTGACGCCTCTGCACGGAATTGGTGATTGGGCTTCTAGAGAATAAGCAAGTGATGGTTACCGAATTGATTGCTCCTCGGAGAATCAGGTAAAAAAGAGACCAGTGGGCAGAAGGTGGCAAAGTACATGGAATTGTTCAAAAGGCAAAATATTGCAGATGCTGGAAATCTGAAATCAAAATCAGAAAATGGGGCTAATGTTCGCATTTGGGGTATGGTAGTGTCGTGGTTTATATTACTGGACTAAAGTCCAGAGGCCTGGACTAATAATCCCACCATTACATCTTGAGAATTTGAATTCAGTTTAAAAAAAACATTTGGAATAAAAAAGCTGATTTCAGTAAAAGTGACCGTGAAGCTGTTGGATTGTCGTCAAAAACCCATCTGGTTCACTAATGTCCTTCAGGGAAGGAAATCTGCCCTCCTTACCCGGTCTGGCCTATATGTGACTCCAGTCCCACACCAAAGTGGTTGATACTTAACTGCCCCCTGGAAGTGGCCCAGCAAGCTACTCAGTTCAGGGCACTAGGGATGGGCAATAAACGCCAGCCTTGCCAGTGACTCCCACATCCCGAGAATGAATAATAAAATACTCAGCGGGTCAGGCAGCATCTGTGGAGAAAGGAAGGTAGGGTTGACCTGCTGAATGTTTCCAGCAATTTCGTGTTTTTATATGGAATTGATGGTGCGTTGCAATGTTTAAGGCTGGAGGGTAGGTTGCATTTTTGCTGTGGAGGTTGGGTATCAGGTCTTAATCACACTTTTTTGAGGTATCGTGAGACAGCAGAGGAAAAGTGCAATTCACTGTACCTTGATCAAGAGGAGCGGTATCTGGTGGGCAGACTTGTAGGGTATGTTCTCGTGGTCAGGTTTTAAACCCCTGGTGGTGGTTGGTAGCCATTTAGTAACCCTAACTGTTAGACCTTGGTTAGTCCAAGTTGGGGTTTTGATTCAAGGTGCTTTTTAAAAAAAAAACAGTCCTTTTCATTTAAGTGACTGGCTGCAACTCTGTCAGGCAACAGCACAGATTAAGGAATAGTCAGTGTAGCGCTTTTCACAACCTCAGGACAATGAAGTACTTTTGAACTGTAGTCACTGTTGTAATATAGGAAACGTGGCAGCCAATTTGCACACCGCAAGGTCCCACAAACAGCAATGTGATGAGGACCAGATAGTCTGCTTTAGTGATGTTGGTTGAGGGATAAATATTGGCCAGGACACCGGGGAGAACTCCCCTGCTCTTCTTTGAAATAGTGCCATATGATATTTACGTCCACCTGAGAGGGCAGATAGGGTCTCGGTCAAACGTCTCATCCGAAAGGCGGCACCTCCCAGTGCAACATTCCCTCAGTACTGTATTAGAGTGTCAGCCTAGATATTGTGCTCAGGTCTCTGGCGTGGGACTCTGAACCCACAACCTTCTGATTCAGAGGCGAGGGTGCTGCCACTGAGCCACGGCTGACACAAGAGCCACTGGTGTGTGTTATCTGAGGTGTAGATGTGTCTTTTAATCTATTCTAACCCACATGTTTTCTCTCTTAGGGGCCAAATGGTGCCCATGGAGATCCAGGCATGAAGGTAAGGATATTGGGATGTCTGTCACAGCTGTAATGTGCAATGCAGGGAGTTGAAAGGGACAATTTCATCCGACTAGCACTGCGTTTAGGGATTTAAATATTTAAAGAAGGAAAGACTTGCATTTATATAGCGCCTTCCACAACCTCAGGAGGCCCCAAAGCGCTTTACAGCCAATGAAGTACTTTTGAAGTGTAATCACTGTTGTAATGTTGGAAACACGGCAGTCAGTTTGTGCACAGGATGCTCCCACAAACAACAATGAGGTAATGACCAGATAATCCATTTTTGGTGACGTTGATTGAGGGATAAATATTGACCAGGACACCGGGGAGAACGCCCCTGCTCTTCGAAATAGTCCACCTGAGAGGGCAGGCGGGGCCTCGGTTTAATATCTCTTTTGAAAGACGGCACCTCTGACAGTGCAGCACTCCCTCAGCACTGCACTGGGAGTGTCAGCCTGGATATTGTGCTGAAGTATCTGGAGTGGGACTTGAACCCACCCCCTTCTGACTCAGAGGCGAGAGTGATACCCACTGAGTCACAACTGACACCATGTTCTATTACCTGCATTGCAACCGAACAAAACAATGTAATTGCGGGAAGTCTCCATTTCCTCTCGAGTGAAAGTAAGTGGCTGTTTCTGGAGGGTTTAAGTCCCGAAGAAGAGCTGATCTTCCTGCAGTTACCACTTTCCTACCATTAGAAGGAGCTCTATTGTAATCGGGGCAATTTGGAGTGAACATCATTGAGAGCTCCTTCCTGTCTCATAAACCTGAGCAGCTATTTTATAATGATGTGGCTTGTGATGTGCATCAGAAAAAAATTGGTTACTGTCATTTGTTTAAATTTAGGTATAAACCAGAACAAAGTTGCATTACATGTAGAATAAAAGGTGCAAATCTTTAACCTACCACATAGAAAAAGTCAACGTATTTATTGTGTGTTCACATCTGAGGAGGTAGATTACAATAATCACAATTATTGTTTATATCATAATAAACTTGTTATATACAAAGATGGACCATCCTTTGACATTTATCCTGGGGTAATCCAGATATTCCATGAATCTGGTGAGTCACACTGAGAAGTTGGTGCTGTACCTTGCTACTTTATTAGGAACCTCTAACATTGAAGAGATGGTAGATGGGATGGGAAGATGACCTGCTTCCTCACCTCTCTCAATGTCACTCTATAGCTGGGGTTTAGGTGTGTGGCACTCTGTCCCTTCATGTGGGAAAGTGTCTGTCTTCTGCTTGAAGCCTCCCCAGAACCTGGTACCACACATTGCAGCGAGGCACAATAAAATCATACACTGCAGAGGAGGCCTTTATAGAATCTTAGAATCTTACAGCACAGAAGGAGGCCATTTGGCCCATCGTGCCTGTGCCAGCTCTTTGAAAGAGCTGTCTAATTAGTCCCACCACTCTGCCCTTTCCCCATAACCCTATAATGTTTTTCCTTTTCAAGTATATATCCAATTCCCTTTTGAAAGTTACTATTGAATCTGCTTCCATCATCCTTTCAGGCAGTGCATTCCAGATCATCATAACTCACTGTGTAAAAAAAAAAATTCTCCTCATCTCCCCTCTGGTTCTTTTGCCAATTACCTTAAATCTGTGTCCTCTGCTTATTAACCTTCTGCCAGTGGAAACAGTTTCTCCTTTTATACTCTGTCAAAACCCCTCATCATTTTTGAACACCTCTACTAAATCTCTGCTCTAAGGAGAACAACCCCAGGCATGGTGTCGGCCTGTGCCGTACTCTCCCTAACCCAAAAGTCAAACTCCCAGTACACTATACCATCCCAGAGTTGTGTGGGCATTTCAGTCCTGGATCTGACAAATAAACCTTTCATCCTGTTTGAAGTGAGCAAACAGAACACACTCGTGGCATTTCCTATTTCCGGTACAGGAACCGTGGACTCCTCCCTATGGTTAATACCAATGGTTCAAGCTAGGAATCTCTTCAATTTCCCATGACTAGGCTTCAGGAGCCTACTGTGTGAAGCGAAGAACTAAGTTGCTGTGTTGGTAATGGTCTCCACCTTGTAGGGTGGCCAGCTCTGGTTGGACGTATTCCCGGAGGTTTCATCACATGACCTCCCGCCTCCAACTGCCCCACCCGGTCAAACAGCTTTTTTTCCATCTCCAATATTTAATGTAACTAATAAACAAATGCTCGAAGAAAGTTTAAAAAGCAAACAATTTTTTTCTATACCCCTATGACTTTTCTCCCGGGTTGCTCGCAGCATAGTCCAGGAGATTAATCTTTAAATCCTGGAGACTCCAGGGCGATCATGGAAGTTTGCCAACCCTACCAGCATGTCTTGCCCAATATGGTATTGACCAGATAGCATGACGTTTAGTGGTAGGGCACCAATACTGCACTGGCCTTTATTTGGGTCTTGTTGATAGCTGGTCCAAATTTAAGCACCTCTGACCCTTTGGTAATGTCAACTGGCTACGAGCATTGGGGGTCATTCCTAGCCTGATCCCTCATAACTTGGGAGAATAAAGATCTGTCCCTGATGCCGGCTGGTCCATTATTTCATAAAGAGTTGCTTATTATATTCAGCCTGAATTCATTGAGCAAAGATACAAGTGTTGAACTCTGAATGTGTTTTTGGCTGTTTTCCTTTTTAGGGTGAGCCAGGCAGAGATGGTGTTGGATTGCCAGGCCCACCTGGCCCTCCTGGATTCATATACGGCAGTGGCAACGTAAGCACATCAGTTCATTTTATCACAAACCCAAGACTATATCACATGTACTAACTTGAAGAGGTTTGACGAACGTCACTTTGTCACATTGCACAACCTGATGCTGAAATACAAAGAGGTGGAATTATGCTACAGTTGTATAAAGCTCTGGTTAGACCACATTTGGAATTCAGTTATGGGCCCCACATCTCAAAGGATATAATTACCTTGGATGGGTTGCAGTGCAGATTCACCATAAGGATACCAGAACATACATAAGAACATAAGAGGTAGGAGCAGGAGTAGGTCTATTGGCCCCTCGAGCCTGCTCCGCCATTCAATAAGATCATGGCTGATCTGATCTTGGCCTCAACTCCACTTCCCTGCCCGCTCCCCATAACCCTTGACTCCATTACCATTCAAAAATCTGTCTATCTCCACCTTAAATATATTCAATGACCCAGCCTCCACAGCTCTCTGGGGAAGAGAATTCCAAAGATTCAAGACCCTCTGAGAGAAGAAATTCCTCCTCATTTCCGTTTTAAATGGGTGCCCCCTTATTCTGAAATTATGCCCCCTAGTTCTAGATTCCCCCATGAGGGGAAACATCCCTTTTGCATCAAGCCCCTTCAGAATCTTATATGTTTCAATAAGATCCCCTCTCATTCTTCTAAACTCCAATGAGTATAGGCCCAACCTGCTCAACCTTTCTTCATAAGACAACCCTTTCATCTCCGGAATCAACCTCGTGAACCTTCTCTGAACTGCCTCCAATGCAAGTAAATCCTTCCTTAAGTAAGGAGACCAAAACTGTACGCAGTACTCCAGGTGTGGTCTCACTGAAGGGGTTAAATTATGAGAAATGATGAGAACTAAAAGGGTTAAATTATGAGGACCGGTTGCATAGACTAGGTTTGTGTTCCCTTGAGTATAGAAGATCTAATTGAGGTGTTTAAGATGATTAAAGGATACGATAGGGTAGAGAGAGAGAAACTAATTCCTCTGGTGGGGGGAGCCCAGAACAAAGGGGCATAACCTTAAAATTAGAGCTAGGCCGTTCAGGGGTGATGTCAGGAAACATTTCTTCACACAAAGGGTAGTGGAAATCTGGAACACTCTCCTTCAAAAAGCTGTCATTGCTGGAGCTCAATTGAAAATTTAAAAACTGGGTTTGACAGCTTTTTGTTAGGTAAGAGTATTAAGGGTTATGGAACCAAGGCAGGTAGATGGCGTTAAGATACAGGTCAGCCATGATCTAATTGAATGGCAGAGCAAGCTCAAGGGGCTGAATGGCCTCCTCCTGTTCCTCTGTTCCTTATCTCAATGTGGCCCAATTCCAAAGCCTGTTGAGGAAGGGTTTTCATGAAGAAGCAGAAACAAAGACTCCAGGCCCATTCCCTATTCTTCAGGATCAGTACAGTGGGATCTTCTATTGGCAGACAGACTGCTGATTATGTTCCTGAAGGCAGGTGCCTCCACTACCGACGCCCCTTACCATACTTCTTGTTAGGCATAACACTAGAGATGTCAAAACTGGGTTCATTTGGATCTAGTTCTGGGTAAGACCTTAAAATTAATTTTGGAACAGCGGGCACAGCTGCCAGCTTAGTGTTTCTGATTCAGCCATGAAGGAAAAAAAGAACTTGCGTTTATACAGCGCCTTTCACAACCTCAGGATGTCCCAAGGCGCTTTACAGCCAATGAAGTAATTTTGAAGTGTAGGCACTGTTGTAATGTAGGAAACAGCAGACAATTTGTGCACAGCAAGCTCCCACAATCAGCAATGTGATTATGACCAGACCATCTTAATGATGTTGATTGAGGGATAAATATTGGCCGGGACACCAGGGAGAACTCCCCTGCTCTTTTCAAAATAGTGTCATGGGATCTTTTACGTCCACTTGTGAAGGCAGACGGGGCCTCGGTTAAATGTCTCATTCGAAAGACAGCACCTCCGACAGTACCATACTCCTTCAGTACTGCACTGGAAGTGTCAGCCTGGATTATATCTTGAAGTCTCTGGAATGGGACTTGAACCCATAACCTTCTGACTCAAAGGCTAGAGTGCTACCCACTGAGCCATGGCCGGCACCATGGTGAAATATGAATGCTGTGGGCAGTGAGGTGAAATAGCCATGGAATCGAGAACGATCATAGTGATTCCAAGCCCATAAATCTTCACCAAAATTGTTCGGTGACTGATTATAATGCCCCTCCATTTAACTCGCATTGTTTTGATTTTGTATCAGCTTCTGGTACTGCTAACAGCAGCAATTCCCCAACCACTCTATCTCTGTGCAGGTTCATCGAGAATTCAGGTAGATTGGTCACTGGGGGATGGTCTGCTCCGTATTTAGTTTGGGGGTGGGGCAGGGAAACAAGGGAAGAGGAATGTCAGACGGGGAAGGATTGGGAGACTGTAGAGTCCAGTCATAAATGGAAATGGATCTGCTTTGAAACCGGCACAAATTAGCACCGCAGATGCCAGATTTCCACAGGTTCGGAGAGATTACGAGAGGTGGCCCTGCAAGGAGGTAACGATGGCGCCAGTCAACAAAGGTGGGCACTCCTCTGAGGCACAGATAGAAGAGCCTTGTCGGGGCAAAATAGAGAAAACCTTTCATTGTATTGAAATTAAAATTTAAATGAATATTTAATATAATTTAATTATTAACTCTATCTTTCTTCAGACTGTCGATGGCCTTACATTTGTGCCTGGTGAAGAGGTAGGGAACATTCCTTTATCTATTAAGTGGTCGAAATTGATGGACAGTAAAAAACCAGCAGGCCCATCAAGCTTGCCTCACACTCACGGTGGCCAGAGCATCATGACTGGACACTTCCTAAACAGTTGTTTATAGCAAAACCCCAACGTACAAACCACTCCATTTTGAGTAGCTTCTATTGTTTTATTTAATTCATTCTCGGGATGTGCACGTCGCTGGTAAGGCTAGCATTTATTGCCCATCCCTAATTGCCCTCGAGAAGGTGGAGGTGAGCTGCCTTCTTGAACCATTGCAGTCCGTGTGGTGACGCTGCACCCACAGTGCTGTTAGGGAGGGAGTTCCAGGACGTTGACCCAGCGACGATGAGGGAATGGCGATATACGTCCAAGTCAGGATGGTGTGTGACTTAGAAGTGAACTTGGAGGTGCTGGTAGAGGTGGCGGGTTTGGAAGGTGCTGTCGAACAAGCCTTGGCGAGTTGCTGCAGTGCATGCTTTTGTACTTAGCTTCTTAAGGTAACAAATTTCTTTCTCCCTTTCAGAGTTCAAGGGGCATTCCTGGCCAAGCTGGATTCCCAGTAAGAGAAGACTAGTAGTGTTTTGTGTGTGTGTTTATGGTGATTTAATTGCAAATTGTACAGCGGGCACAAGCTAAAGGTCTCAAATGTGACTGTGCAGAATCATAGTGGAGGACTGGACGCTGCAATGGGTTGGCACATCGCTGCTTAGGAACCAGGGTCACATCCAGCCAGGCCAATGAATTGCTCATCGTGGGCTCCGAGTGTTCAGCACCTATGGTGCTGTCCCTCACAGTACAAAAACTGCCCACAAATCGGCACACAATTGGCAGTCTTACTCTGGCTACAAGCTCTCCCCGGTGCTGCGAAGGGAGCTCTCCTGTGCCTTCGGGCAAAGCACGTGATTGGGCAGGTCGACTAATTAAGCTACACTCCTGCATCTGGCCTTGCCCTGCCAAACCTGGGAGTGGCCAGTGCTGCTTAAAGTGGGGAAGTGTGCAGCGCTGCCCAGGATGGACATCATATACCACAGAAGAAGGCCATCCGGCTCTTCGAAAGAGCTATCCAGTTAGTCCCACTCCCTGCTTTTTACTCATGGCCCTGCAATTTTTTCCTTTCCAAGTATATATCTAATTCCCTTTTGAAAGTTACTATTAAATCTGCTTCCACCGCCCTTTCAGGTAGCGCATTCCAGATCATAATAGTTCGCTGTGTGAAAAATATTCTCCTATTCCCACCTCTGGTTCTTTTGCCAATTACCTTAAATCTGTGTCCTCTGGTTACCAACCCTCCGGCCAGTGGAAACAATTTCTCTCTATGTACTGTTTCAAAAAAACCCTCAATATTTGAACACCTCTATTAAATCTCTCCTTAACCTCCTCTGCTCTGTGAACAATCCTATCTTCTCTAATCTCTCCACATAACTGAAGTCTGTCATCTTAAGCACAAAAATAACAGCGATAGAGTTTTATAAGCCATGTAGAATGCCATGAAATCGGTTTAAAGGAATATGTGATAAATGTATTTTTTTGGACTGCACTGTCGCTTCACTTATACCATATTGGAGTTGGTATTGGCCAAAAGCAGCACACTTCTAACCAAGAGAGTGGATTCTTAGTGTGTTTATTGATCGTCATTTAATGGCAAGGTGTTCAATTTCTCAGCAATGCGACCCTTGGCTGAGACAGCAGATGGGAGACCTTCTTCCAGGTCTCCTGCTTTGTATCCTGGCCAGCAGGAGATAAAGGGGAAGAGGAGCCTGGAGTGAATTTTTCCTCCATTGCTATAGGCAAGCAGTTGGCCTTCGCTTGGGACCTCCCAGTGATAGGACGGCTGAAATTGGGGAACTGCAAAAGAATGATCTTGTTTTTATATAGTGCCTTTCACATGCTCAGGATGTCCAAAAGTGCTTTACCGTTAATGAAGTACTTTTTAAAAGTGTAGTCACTATTGTAATGTATGAAAAACGGCAGCCAATTTGCACACAGCAAGATCCTACAAACAGTAATGTGATAATGACCAGATAACCTGTTTTTACTAATGGTGGTAGTTGAGATATAAATATTGTCCAGGACACCGGGGATAAGTCCCCCGCTCTTCTTCAAAATAGTGCCCTGGGCTCTTTTACGTCCACTTGAGAGGCAGACCTTTACCGGTTTAACGTCTTATCCGAAAGATGGCACCTCCGACAGTGCAGCACTCCCTCAGTACTGCACAGGAGTGTCAGCCTAGATTTTCTGCTGAAGTCTCTGGAGTGGGACTTCAACCCACAACCTTCTGGCTCAGAGGCAAGAGTGCTACCCACTGAACCATGGCTGACAATTGCAGATACAAACCAGCGTCCTATTCCTATGTGGCATCTGGTGATAGAGCTTCAGTGCTGTCCAGCAATCCATTGAAGTAGAAATTACACTGCTGACTGTCTTAGATATTTTATCTGCCAATATTGAATTGAGTACTGTAACAGTGGTGTGTCCTTTAAATTATTTTCATCAGTTATTTCTCTTCAAAAGATTTGATGCGAGTAATCAAATGAGAACCTTGCTTCACTAAAATAATTCTCGCACTCAATAATTCGATACTTCAGTCTTGTGGTTCCTCTCAGATTTAACATTTTGATTGCGTTCTTTCCGCTCCTTTAGGGCCCCAGAGGACCGAAAGGTGAACATGGATTTGCAGGATCCGAGGGACCAGTAGGACCGAAGGTAGGTGCTTCAGCAACAACAACAACTTGCATTTATATAGCACCTTTAATGTAGTAAAATGTCCCAAGGCGCTGCATATGAGCGTAATCAAAAAAAATTTGACACCGTGCCACAGAAGGAGATATTAGGGCAGGTGACCAAAAGCTCAGTGAAAGAGGTAAGTTTTAAGGAGCGTCTTAAAGGAGGAAAGAGAGGCGGAGAGGTTTAGGGAGGGAATTCCATAAACAACCACCACCATTCAGCTGCCATCCATTTCAAGTATTTATCCAATTCCCTTTTGAAAGTTACTATTGAAACTGCTACCATCAACCCTTCAGGCAGTGCATTCCAGATCATAACAACTCGCTGCGTAAAAAAATATCTCCTCATCACCCACTCGTTCTTTTGCCAATTATCCTAAATCTGTGCCCTCTGATTACTGACCCTCCTGCCATGTGGAAACAGTTTCTCCTTATTTACTCTATGAAAACCCTTCATATGGGTCTGAACTCTGCAGCTCCCTGGTCTGTGCTGAGTTAATTGATCTCAACCTACTTGGCTGTGAGTCAGACTCACCACCTTAGAGAGGGGAGAAATTAAGCCGGAGTTTACTGCTCATTACTGAGCAGTGAGCATAGCTGGAGAGTTGTTTTTCATTCGTTCTTGGGATATGGGCGTCGCTGGCAAGGCCAGCATTTATTGCCCATCGCTAGTTGCTCTTGAGAAGGTGGTGGTGAGCTGCCTTCTTGAACCGCTGCAGTCCGTGTGGTAAAGGTACTCCCACAGGGAGGGAGTTCCAGGACTTTGACCCAGCGATGATGAAGGAACGGTGATATATTTCCAAGTTAGGATGGTGTGTGACTTGGAGGGGAACTTGGAGGTGGTGGTGTTCACATGCGCCTGCTGCTCTTGTCCTTCTAGGTGGTGGAGGTTACGGGTTTGGGTGGTGTGCAGGGACAGGTTTGAATTCAGTTACTATGCTGTGATGGTTGAATGGTTGGCACTCGACTCCAACTCAGATGAGGAACTGGAGAACCAATCAAATTCTGTGTAACCGTAGCTCAGCCTGAGTCACTGCCTTTGGAGGGGAGGTAGGGGAAAATAATAAGTAAATAAGTTCTCCTGCAATGTTGATGGGGAACCTAAAGAGCTGGGCTTCCTCTGGATGGGCTGAGTGGCCTATCCTGGTTCCAACAGTACCCAAAGACCAATACTCCTTTAGCATCCACAACTTAAAATTTAAGTGGCCATTTACTGAAGTGCAGGTTGTGCTGAGCTGCTGATTTGGAACAGTTCCTCCTCAGATCTCAATACTCGACTTTCTGTGTGTTTGACTGGCGGAATTTCTAAATTACTTTAATTTTAACTGTCAGCAGCACCCTAACAAAAAGTGTTTTCCTGCCTTTTCAGGGCGGTAAGGGAGAGCCTGGCTACATCATTGGCCCTGACGGAACCATACTGAATAACCTGCTTACCGGAAGCGCAGAATCGAAGGTGAGTCAGTGGAGATGCTGAGAAGTTACAGCGCAATCCAATCCGGTTGTGCCAAAACACAACCACAGTATATTCCCTCATGAAAAACAGGAGCGAGCAGGGCCACCTGTGTAATGGCCTGCCCTTGAACTACATAGAATGTGCAGTACAGAAACAGGCCATTCGGCTCAACCGGTCAGTCCATGGCGGTGTTTATGCTCCACACGGGCCTCCTCCTGCCTTACTTCATCTCACCCTATCAAAAGAAAGAAAGACTCGCATTTCTGTAGCGCCTTTCACGACCACCGGACATCTCAAAGCACTTTACAGCCAATGAAGTACTTTTAAAGTGTAGTCACTGTTGTAATGTGGGAAACGCAGCAGCCAATTTGCGCACAGCAAGCTCCCACAAACGGCAATGTGATAATGACCAGATAATGTTTTAATTATGTTGATTGAGGGATAAATATTGGCCAGAACACCGGGAGAACTCCCCTGCTCTTCTCGAAATAGTGCCACGGGATTTTTTACGTCCACCTGAGAGCGCAGACGGGGCCTCGGTTTAACGTCTTATCTGAAAGACAGCACCTCCGACAGTGCAGCACTGCCTCAGCACTGCACTGGAGTGTCAGCCTAGATTTTGTGCTCAAGTCTCTGGAGTGGGCCGTGAACCCACGACCTTGTAACTCAGGCGAGGCTACAACCAACTGAGCCACGGCTGACATATATCAACATATCCTTCTATTCCTTTTTCCCTCATGTACTTATCTAGTTTCCCCTTAAATGCGTTATTCACCTCAACCACTCCGTGTGGTAGCAAGTTCCACATTATACCCACTCTCTGAGTAAAGAAGTTTCTCTTGAATTCCTGATTGGATTTATTAGTGACCATCTTATATTTATGACTCCTAGTTCTGGTCTCCCCATAAGTGGAAACATCTTCTCTACGTCTAACCTATCAAACCCATTCAGAATTTTAAAGACTTCAATTAGGTCACCTCATAGCCTTCTCTTTTCCAGAGAAATTAGCCCCAGCCTGTTCAGCTATCCTGATAGTTCTAATCTCTCAGTTCTGGTAAATCTTTTTTGTATTATTGTAAACTGCTTGGGCTCGAATTTCACAGGGCCGTGGAGGCGGGAATGGAGGCATGTGGGGTGTTAAAATTGCAAAAAGTGGCGGGCGGGCCCAACCCCGCCTCCAAGCAATTTTCAAGAAATTGTGTTTACTGCTCCCGTCTCTGGCGGGATAGGCCCTTAAGGCCCTTAACAAGCACTAAATTGCCTCTCTTATCCCATTTTGAAAGGCCTTGGTGATTTTAACCCTTTTCCGACGTGAAGCACGCCTGCTCTGAAACACGAGGGTGAAACCTGGCGGGAGCACAATTGGATAAATAAGAAGTAGGAGCAGGAGTAGGCCATACGGCCCCTTGGGCCTGCTCCGCCATTCAATAGGATCATGGCTGATCCGAACCTAGACTCACGTCCACTTTCCTGCCCGCTCCCCATAACCCTTAATTCCCTTATCAGCTAGGATTGCTGACTATTAGCTGCAGCTCCACCATTAAATAGGATATTTGATCAGCCATCATTTGCAGGTGGCAGGACTTTGTTGTCTCAGGTCTGGGGGAACTTTTAGAAGGCATAACCACAGCTGTGGAAATTTGGAGCCTGACACCCATCTCCAGTGTGACCTCCTGGGAAACCCCTCTCGCCACCTTGACTGAGCGCTTCCTCAACTGAGGCATATATCAAGTAATCCTAAGCCCTCAATGTGGAAGTCTCATTAGCGAAATGATACATGCCACAACTGCAGCAGTAGCCATCAGATTTTTTATTTACTGTAACCATCTGATGGCTTTTTAACATTAAACATCAAATTTCACCTAAGTGACTACCCTTGTGACTATTTGTGCAGTATCTTTCTCTTACGCATGCTCCTACGTGGTGCTTCCCCTGTGGCTTCAGCAGATGTGGAGGCCCTTTGCTCTCTTTCTTGCTGCTCCTGTCTCGACACCTTTGGCGGGCGTCCTCTAGGGTTGCGAACCTGTGAGGGCTCGCCAACAGTCTGCTGCTCCTGCGGCTGTGCAGGGGTTGAGACGCCGATCTCAGTTGGCTGTGGACTCTGGTGGGGCTCTGATCGAGGGCTCTGCAGTGGCATGGAAGTGTGAGCGCTTGGAGAGGAGCCCCCACTTCCTTGATGTCTGCCACCAACTTCCCTCTCATGGGTCAGGTCCCCCTCAGTGCTTGCAAGTGGCTAGAGAGCACCTTGCTGCACATCAGGGGGGCCATGGGGACCCGTATCTGCACTGGCAGTCCTACTCAGAAGGACTTCCATGAAGGTCTGGTTTCTCTGTTCAATAGATGACCATCGCTCCTCCAGAGATGTCATTCTATTTAGAACACTCACCATGTTTTCTGCACTCTGGCGACTTATCACCTCCATGGAGGTTGCCATCCTTTCCATGGTGATGCATTCATGCGCCAATAACTCCACAAAGGCTCTGCTCATGTTCGCAATGGACTCCTCCATTCGCGCCACACTCGCAGTGACCCTGGAGACAAAACCTGCCAGAGAATCCTGCATCTGTTCCTGGAGTTCCAGCACCGCTGATCTTGTGGATTGACCCAGAGGCAGAGGATCGACATGCAGCTGAGCCGAGCTGGCAGAGCCCTGCGCCCTCTGACGAGGACTCTCCACTGCTGTCCCTGTCTCCACCATCTGCTGATGCTCACTTGTGAGCTGTGATACACCAGGTGACAACACTACTCTATCTTGCAAAGGTCCCACCGAGGTGCGAGTGTTTGCGCTGGTGCAGGGTGCGGTGAATTCTGCTGACGCTGCGCCCTCAGAGGTTGCGGCTTCCTCTGAGGAGTCTGGATGCTCAGGCTCTTCCTCCTGGCTAGTGGAGATGGGTGCTGTTGATGGTCCTGTGGGGGAGTAAAGGAAAGAGTCAGAGATGTGATGCCAAGGTTACATGCACATTGCATATTGCAGATGATCATAAGTCCATCTGTTAGAGCTTCAGAATCATTATCAGTGACTCATGCAATGTCAATGAGAGAGATGGAAAACTATTCTGTCACCAGCTTGCTGTGATGCACCCGTCTGTCCGTCCCCCACTTGGGAATCTACCTCCACTCCCACGATCTCCAGGACCGCCTCCTCCCAGGTGGTGAGCTGGACTACTGAGGGTGGCCCTCCTCCTGTCCTCACTCTTTCCCTCTTATTGTGAGCTCTCTTTTCCTGCAATGAGGGAGACAAGTGGAGTTTGAGTGAGAATGAAGGAGTGAGTGTAGATGCTTAACATGGATGCTTAGAAGGAGAAAAAGATGGAGTTAGGTGGCAAGACCAAGGGCCCTCCCTGTGTTTTGTAAGTTGTTTTCATAGCATCAGAGTAATAGGGAGTGTGAGGGCTGCATAGTCGAATAGTTAGGTGAATGTGACCATAGAGAGAGAGGGAATGGGTATGGGTGCATGGATGTCAGTGTCAAGTGGGATGTGGAGGAAGCGATTGCTAAAGCTGAGTGCTGGTGAGGAGAGGCGATGGGGATGAGATTGAGGGTGATGGGAAAGCCATACTCACTTTTCCAGTGCGCAGAAGATAATGAAACCTCTTCCTGCACTGAAGCCAGGTTCTGCAGGTTATTGACAGAGAGTTGACCTCCTGGGACACCTGGACCCACACAGCCTTGGTCTGCTGGGGAGGCTTCTTCCTCCCTGAAGAAGGGAAAAGCACCTCTTTATTGGCCTTTGCTCCCTCCACTAAAGCTTGCAGGGCGACGTCATCAAACCTGGGAGCAGACCTAGGTCTCTCGCTGGTCATTCTGCCTCCAGGTCCCTCTAACATGAAAGGCCAAAAGGTTGGCAGTCTGCAGAAGAAGCAAGGCTTGTTGCAGACCTTAAATGCAGCAGCAATGATGACGTCATCGGAGGCGAGTTTCAGACTGAAAAAACTAATTGGGCCATGGTTCCCACACGCTGGGACTCAATTGCCCATTTAAGTTAAAATCACATCATTCTCCCACATCGATTTAAAATCGGGTGGCTAACACGAATAGCGGATAACACGACCCCAGCCCGCCCCAGTAACAAAATCAAGCCCTTTGTATTTTTGTTAATATCGGGGAGGGGAAGGAGAAACACTTCTGTTCTAATCCAGCACTGAACTAATGTATAGAAAAGGAATTTGAAACGAACTTTAAACTGGATGGATGGTGTAGTGTATGTACCCGTCTATCTTTAAGGGAACTATTGAATGTAACCGTTCACCTTTAAGGGAACTACTTTAGGTGTGGCACTATTTGTTTGGCTTCTGTATACTGTAATACCGATAGTGACCACACCAGTATATAAGTGTTGTGCCAGGAGTTATTGGGCAGATTCGCCCGGACCTTCGAATAGTAAAGACCTGTTTGTTTGTTACTTCTGAAGTCTGTGTATTTATTAACTGCACAACCCACAGACTTTACAGTGGCGACGAGTCCGATCGTACCCTGCGGCAAGATTACCAAAAGCAACGAAGAGCGTCGAAGAGAGACAACCGCCCTCGTCGTGCTACCAAAAGAAAACACGAGGCTGCAACAACAGAAAGCAGGAAGACTAACAACAAAAGCTGTATCAGCAACAGGCACTGACTACCCTTCTGCCACGGTGCGGAGTGAGCCGACCAGCAAGAAACAAGGCGGCTGAAGAGACTGTGAGTAGGGGAAGGGGTAGAAGTATCCGGAGGATAAGGGCAGAGCACTCGACCTCGGTCGAGGGGGAGCTGTGCCGGCCAAAAGTCGGGTCCAACGGCGTCGGGTGACAGCCGGACCGCGATCGGCGGGAAAAATCCGGGCAGCGACCGCAGCCACGAAGCGCTGAGCCTGCGAGTAGGCACGGGAAGAGAAACCCAGCCGCAGCCGGGGAGCGAAACACCGGTCTGCGAGAGGGCTGGGGAGGCGAACGGGAACCGTGCGGGTGAGAGCCGGGTGCGGAGAGAGAGACTGCGAGGAGCCAGTCCAGCGGCTGAGCTGTTCTCCACCAACGGGGTACTCAGAGCCGGCAAAACCGAACGTGCGGGAGTGGGTGAGAGACACAGCCGAAAACGGGGTGCGAGACTGCGCGAGAGCCAGTCCAGCGGCTGAACTGTTCTCCACCAACGGGGTACCCAGGGCCGGTAGCACCGAACGTGCGGGTGAGAGCGCGACAGAGCCGGGTACGGAGAGAGAGACTGCGCGAGAGCCAGTCCAGCGGCTGAACTGTCCTCCGTTAACGGGGTGTACCCAGCGCCGGTAGAGCCGTGCGGGCGGGAGGAAAAGACATAGCCGAGTAAGGGGAGCTGTGCGGAAGCCAGCCAGTGGCTGAACCTGTCCGCTGTGGGGGAAGCGTACCCCTTCCACCGGGAAGAAACGCGGGAAGCCGCCATTAGGCGGAGAAGACGCCAGAAGCGGGAAACCGCCATTGAAGTGGGCGGGGCGAGAAAGGAAGAGCGGGAAACCGCCGATTTCACGGGAAAACCGCCATCTTAGAAACAAACAAATAAATAAGAATACTTAAAGAAATACTGGTGCTGCTCCCAAGGGAAGAAAAATGCCTAAGCGAGGGAATATTAACGACTTTAATTAGGAAATAGAAGACTGGGCCACGTTCGTGGAACGCATAGAGATCTATTGCGAAGCCAACAAAATAGAGGAAGACGACAAGGCGATAACATTGCTAAACTCGATGGGGGCAAAAACATACGGGCTCTTGAAGCATCTAATAGCACCAAGTAAACCAGCGGATCAGACCTTCGAAGAGATTGTGGCTGTGCTGAAGGACCATTTGAACCCCACACCGCTGATGCTGGCTGAACGATTCAAATTCTACGCAAGAACGCAGAAGAAAGACGAAAGCAATGCGGAATACTTGGTCGAACTGCGTAGGCTAGCGAAATACTGCCAGTTCGGAGGGAATCTGACAGAAGCGCTGCGGGACAAGTTCGTATGCGGATTGTCCAAAGAAGGGACGCAGAAGCGACTACTGGAAGAGAACGACCTCACACTGGACAGGGCTGTCCTTATAGCTGCATCGCACGAAGCCGCAGCGAAAGGAACGGCGGAAATGCAACTAAAGGCGGCGGCACTTGGGGTGGCCCAAATTACTTCAAGCACAACGAAATGCTACCGTTGTGGGAAGACAACGCATGACCAGAATCAATGCTGGTTTAAGAACCAAGAGTGTAGGAAATGTGGCAAACTGGGTCACATCGCGAAGGTATGCCGGTCCGGGAAAAAGACCAATAATCAAAGGAAGCCACCACAAGAAAAGTACAACAAGGTACACAAGGTGGCTGAGAAGTGTTCAGACGAACAGAATTCAGACTCAGACCCAAACAACCAGGAGCTGGGTAGGCTGAGAATCCACAATGTGGGTAAAGAAACGGATCTACAGGCCATCTGGGTCATACTAAAAATAGCTGGAGTCCAAGTAAGAATGGAGCTGGACACTGGATCAGCTCTATCAGTCATCAACCGAAGGGACTACCACCGGCTATTCTCTCACATACCTTTAAGAAATACCAAGTTCGTATTACAGACATACACGGGGCATAACGTATACCCCGTGGGGAAAATAAGAGTCAAGGTGAGAGATAGGGGTAAAGAACATCCAAGAATGAACTTGTACGTATTACCTGAGGGAGGACCACCACTTCTAGGACGGGAGTGGATTAAGAAAATAGACATGGAATGGCATTACCTAAAAGCCATAATGAGGGAGGACTTGGTGCAAGCTATTAGCTCAGATTCTGAAATGGATGATGATAAGACCAAGTCGAATATGGAAGACAAGGCTAAAAGGGACTTGCCGACGATGGGAAAGAAAACGAAGACAGACAGAAGGACTTATGGTACCAAGAAGAATAAAGCTGCAGAGCAGAACTCCAGGTTGACAGAGAATTCTGAGCCTGTTCAAGCAAAGGATTCATCCATGACGGAAGAACACCGAGCTCAGACGCAAACTTATGTCAAAGTACGACAACAATTAGAACAGTTGAGTGACCGTCTCGTACAAGAGATGAAAAATATGGAAAGGTTCTGGGACACCGAATGGGAGAACCTGGAAAGACTACAGAGACAGCTAGCTCAAGCAGAGAGCGACCATAGAGCCATCGTGGTCAAATACCAATCACATTCCCCTGATGCTGTTCAGGAACTAGAATATTTACAGAATGAACCAAAGGAAGAGGAATCTTCAGGGAGCCAGGATTTTATTCCAGTTCTTCTCTACGACTCCTTACAAGCAGAGTGTGAGAAGTTGAAAGAACAGTATGAACAGGCCCAGGCTACAATTCTGGAGGGGGTTAACTCGGCAGCCTCCGAAAAGCTAGTTTCAGTAGAAGCATATGAACAACTAAAGGTTGAACATGAGCAAGAAGTCCAAAGGCTGCAGGAAATTCTTGATGAGCTCAAGGCCAAGACAGACTCATCGGTAGGAGATCCATCCATAGATGAGAAATTAGAGGTGAAAATCATGGCAGAGCATGAAAGACAGGATGTCCAAGAACTTATAAAAACATTGAAGGATACCCAAGACAAATATGAGGCGGCAATGACCGAGGTTCAACAACTTGAAGAACAGATTCAACTGGGAATCCTTTCAGTGGAAGAACAGGACACTGTAAGAATGGTCCCTGAACATGAACTAGAGAGCATCAGGGCGCAACTTTTCCGAGCGCTGAAAGCCAAAGTTCAAGAGGAACGTAAGGTGGAAGTATTGGAGAAAGAGGTGGAGGAAATGGAGAAGACTCTGATCCACCGTGTTCCCAGGGAAGAGTTAACGGTCAGCCAACTCCTTCATATGCTGAAGGACAAGACTCTGCAAGGGGAACAATCTGAACACGAGCTTCAATCTTCAGGGGGAACGAGTTCGGAGCTCTCAAAAGTCACGGAGATAGCTGAGGTGGCAACACAAATTTTACAAGGATGCCAAAAGTACGTTGAATCACGTCAAGGTGAACAGAAGAATGTGGAAACCGTTACTTCAGTAGAAGGGTTAAATAGCCTGATAACGCAATTACCGATGGAAAGGAAGGTATTGAACTCACAAATGAGGTCCGTCGTGAAGGAATGGCAGATAACCCAGGAAGAGCGGGATGAATATGAATGCATGAAGATGGCTTTTCAAGAAAGATGTTTAGAGAAGGAACCACCGTCAGCTAACGTCCAGACGGGTGAGGAGGAAGAAGAAGTCTCTCTCGCTGGCCTAACTCAGGACGAACCCGAATATTACCATGACCTGTTGAGTGACACTGAATATTACGAGGATGTGGTCTGCCCAGCTTGTGATGAAAACTCTCAAAGTGCTGAAATCTGGAGGAAGCACTTAAGGTCTAAGGAACATAGAGAGTTGGTGGCGCTACAGCTGGCAGCCGAGAAAGGAGCTCCGAGAGTTTCAAAAAGGCAGAAAAGAAAAAGAAGAAGCAGAAGATAATAACTGTCTAAAATATTAGCACTTCTACCAGTCCAGGCGGGACATTACGAAAGGAGCTAAATTAGTTGAAAAACTGGAAAATGTCAAGACAGCCAGTTGGTTGTAAAAGTCCGCACTGCTGGTTCAACAGGACGAAGGTTCAAGCTGTTACGTCAAGAAAAAGGCTATGGAGGAGTCACGCTAGCCAGGTAATCCGGCTACACCAAAGAAATGTTGTTCGGAACGAGTCAAGATCAGAGACTGAATCTATGAACTGTTTCCGCAGAGACTGAACCTGTGAACTGTTTCCACCGAGATTATATTTGTAAATTGTTTTATATGACATTGACTCCACCGAGATTATATCTGTAATTTGTTTTATAGGAAGTTGAAGATATGTATGTTTAACGGGGACTCTGTAAGTAATAAGCTAAAAAGGGAGGATTGTAGTGTATGTACCCGTCTATCTTTAAGGGAACTATTGAATGTAACCGTTCACCTTTAAGGGAACTACTTTAGGTGTGGCACTATTTGTTTGGCTTCTGTATACTGTAATACCGATAGTGACCACACCAGTATATAAGTGTTGTGCCAGGAGTTATTGGGCAGATTCGCCCGGACCTTCGAATAGTAAAGACCTGTTTGTTTGTTACTTCTGAAGTCTGTGTATTTATTAACTGCACAACCCACAGACTTTACAGATGGGGTTTCAGGATCCTCTCGGGTTACGAACTCTGATTGGATAAATTCCTGGAGATTTCATCACCTGACCTCCAGATGCCCCGCCCAATCAAACAGCCCTTTCCCATCTCCAATATTTTTAGAACTACTGTATGAAAGTTTTCAGAGAAAATTAAAACACATTTTCTTAATGGCCCTATGATTTTTCTCCTGGGTTGCTGGCAGCTGTGTCCGGATGACTAATCTTTAAGTCTTGGAGAATCCAGGGCAATCTTGGAGGGATAGCAAACCCTAGGATCCCCTGAGTTAAAGGCAGCTGACCTCTCCGCGAACCCTAGGATCCCCTGAGTTAAAGGCAGCTGACCTCTCCACGAACCCCAGGATCCCCTGAGTTAAAGGCAGCTGACCTCTCCACGAACCCCAGGATCCCCTGAGTTAAAGGCAGCTGACCTCTCCACGAACCCTAGGATCCCGAGTTAAACATAGAAACATAGAAGATAGGAGCAGGAGTAGGCCATTCGGCCCTTCGAGCCTGCTCCGCCATTCAATGAGATCATGGCTGATCATCCAAATTCAGTACGCGGTCCCTGCCTTCTCCCCATATCCCTTGATCCCTTTAGCCTTAAGAAATATATCCAACTCTTTCTTGAATACACTTAATGAACTGGCCTCCACCGCCCTCTGTGGCAGAGAATTCCACAGGTTCACCTCTCTCTGGGTGAAGAAATTCCTCCTCATTTCAGTCCTAAATGGCTTACCCCTTATCCTTAGACTATGACCCCTGGTTCTGGACTCCCCAGCCATCAGAAACATCCTTCCTGCATCTAGTCTGTCCAGGCCTGACAGAATTTTATAGGTTTCGATGAGATCCCCTCTCAATCTTCTAAACTCCAGTGAGTATAAGCCCAATCGACACAATCTCTCCTCATACGTCATTCCTGCCATCCCAGGTATCAGCCTAGTGAATCTTTGCTGCACTCCTTCCATGGCAAGAACGTCCTTCCTCAGGTAAGGCGACCAAAACTGCACACAATACTCAAGGTGCGGTCTCACCAAGGCCCTGTACAACTGCAGCAAGACATCCTTGTTCTTGTACTCGAACCCTCTTGCTACGAAGGCCAACATACCATTTGCCTTCTTAACCGCCTGCTGCACCTGCATGCTTACCTTCAGCGACTGGTGTACAAGAACACCCAGGTCTCTTTGCACTTCCCCTTCTCCCAATCTATTACCATTCAAATAATAATCTGCCTTCCTGTTTTTGCCACCAAAGTGGATAACCTCACATTTATCCACATTATAGTGCATTTGCCATGTTTCTGCCCAATCACCCAACCTGTCCAAATCGTGCTGGAGTTTCACGACATCCTCCTCACAGCATACCCTCCCATTAAAGGCAGCTGACCTCTCCGTGAACCCTAGGATCCCCTGAGTTAAAGGCAGCTGACCTCTCCACGAACCCTAGGATCCCCTGAGTTAAAGGCAGCTGACCTCTCCGCGAACCCTAGGATCCCCTGAGTTAAAGGCAGCTGACCTCTCCGCGAACCCTAGGATCCCCTGAGTTAAAGGCAGCTGACCTCTCCGCGAACCCTAGGATCCCCTGAGTTAAAGGCAGCTGACCTCTCCGCGAACCCTAGGATCCCCTGGGTTACATAACATAAGAACATAAGAAATAGGAGCAGGAGTAGGCCAATCGGCCCCTCGAGCCTGCTCCGCCATTCAATAAGATCATGGCTGATCTGATCCTAACTGCCAATCCACTATCACAGAACCATCTCCTGAATCTAACAGAATTAGACACACGAAATAGGAGCAGGATCAGGCTACACGGCCCCTGGGCCCGCTCCGCTACCCACAGGGCCATGACCGATCCGAACCTAGACTCATGTCCAAATTCCTGCCCGCTCCCCATAACCCTTAATTCCCTTTACTTCTAGGAAACTGTCTATTTCTGTTTTAAATTTATGTAATGATGTAGCTTCTACAGCTTTTTGGGGCAGCACATTCCATGGACCTACCACCCTCTGAGTGAAGTAGTTCCTCCTCATCTGAGTTTTGAAAGAGCAGCCCCTTATTCTAAGACTATGCCCCCTAGTTCTAGTTTCACCCATCATCGGGAACATCCTCCCCGCATCCACCCGATCCAACCCCTTCACAATCTTATATGTTTCAATAAGATCGCCTCTCATTCTTCTGAACTCCAATGAGTAGAGTCCCAATCTACTCAACCTCTCCTCATATGTCCATCCCCTCATCCCCGGGATTAACCGAGTGAACCTTCTTTGTACTGACTCGAGAGCAAGTATGTCTTTTCTTAAGTATGGACACCAAAACTGTATGCAATATTCCAGGTGCGGTCTCACCAATACCTTGTACAACTGAAGCAATACCTCCCTATTTTTATATTCTATCCCCCTAGCAATGAAAGCCAACATTCCATTGGCCTTCTTAATCACTTGCTGCACCTGCATACTAACCTTTTGAGTTTCGTGCACCAGGACCCCCAGATCCCTTTGTACTTCAGTACTTTCCAGTTTCTTGCCATTAAGATAATAACTTGCTCTATGATTTTTCCTGCCAAAGTGCATAACCTCACACTTTCCAGTATTGTATTCCATCTGCCAAATCTCTGCCCACTTACTTAGCCTGTCTATGTCCCCTTGCAGGTTTTTTATGTCCTCCTCACTCACTACTTTCCCTCCCATCTTAGTATCATCTGCAAACTTTGATATGTTACACTCGGTCCCCTCCTCCAAATCGTTAATATAGATTGTAAAGAGTTGGGGACCCAGCACTGACCCCTGCGGAACACCTCTAGTTACTGATTGCCAGTCTGAGAAAGGCAGCTGACCTCTCCGCGAACCCTAGGATCCCGAGTTAAAGGCAGCTGACCTCTCCACGAACCCTAGGATCCCGAGTTAAAGGCAGCTGACCTCTCCGCGAAACCTAGGATCCCGAGTTAAAGGCAGCTGACCTCTCCACGAAACCTAGGATCCCCTGAGTTAAAGGCAGCTGACCTCTCCGCGAACCCTAGGATCCCCTGAGTTAAAGGCAGCTGACCTCTCCGCGAAACCTAGGATCCCCTGAGTTAAAGGCAGCTGACCTCTCCGCGAACCCTAGGATCCCCTGAGTTAAAGGCAGCTGACCTCTCCGCGAAACCTAGGGTCCCCTGAGTTAAAGGCAGCTGACCTCTCCGCAAACCCTAGGATCCCGAGTTAAAGGCAGCTGACCTCTCCGCGAAACCTACGATCCCCTGAGTTAAAGGCAGCTGACCTCTCCGCGAAACCTAGGGTCCCCTGAGTTAAAGGCAGCTGACCTCTCCGCGAACCCTAGGATCCCCTGAGTTAAAGGCAGTTGACCTCTCCGCGAACCCTAGGATCCCCTGAGTTAAAGGCAGTTGACCTCTCCGCGAACCCTAGGATCCCCGGGTTAAAGGCAGCTGACCTCTCCGCGAACCCTAGGATCCCCTGAGTTAAAGGCAGCTGACCTCTCCGCGAACCCTAGGATCCCCTGAGTTAAAGGCAGCTGACCTCTCAGCAGTCCCCAAGTCCCATTCAGTGCAACCGTCAACAAACTTCTAGCAAAGCGTGAAGGAATGTCTCTTGCTCGCCATCAACCCCTTTCCTGAACCAAGTAACAGATTCATGGAATAGACTCCCAGATAAAGCAGTTAGATCCATATTGACTAACTCCTTCAAAAACAGGAGCCAGGCGACTTGGTTAGCAACAGGGAAGAGGGCTAGAACGATAAGTACAGATAATGGTGATTGAATGGTATCGGGAACTTGATGTGACAAAAATATCTGTTAGATTATCCATCGGGTTGTGTGTTACTGGCCACAACTCACATGGTTAACGTTGGTTATTGCTTCTTGTTTTCTGCAAATTTACATTACAGTCTGACTAATATTTGCACCTTAGAACAAGGCAGAGGCTTGTGCAGCTCTGGAAGGCCTTGGTCTGTGTGGTTTCATTGTACTTGGATCGTGCGCGTCTTATGAAACTAGAATGGTTTACTTTGTCTGGCATACAGGATCCATCATCAGAGGAGGAGCATTTCCCCACATCCCACTCAGCTCGCTGCCTTTGTGAAGGGGGGGGAGCAGAGTGGTGGGGATTTTGGGATTCACTTCATTCACTGATGGGATGACGGAATCACGACTGGCTGGGTAAATTGAGCAATTGGTACCATTCTGGTTCAGTCACAGTTTGAAGAGCCACATATTCAGGAAAGGCTGAGCAAGGGAATTAGATTGTAAACTGAGAGAGACACACGTTTGTGTTCAGAGCACAGAGGGATATGATTTTCCCAATGCCTGAGTATTTTGCCAGTTTACCATATTCGAATGATGGTGGATAGATATCCTACAGCCAGTTCCGAATGGTGATGGATGGATTTGCTAGATTTGAGCTTCTGAGCAAAGAGAGGATTAAATCTGAGTTTAGGAAGGTCAGTAATTAGATTAATTTAATACCCAATTATTGTAATATAGTGAGTGATTAAGCAACCTCACCATTTTAAAGCTCCTATTGGAAACTCATAACATTACACAAAAGCTGAGAATCCACCAACTCAAGTGAGCCATTTCAGATCTTAAATATAAAAGCCTAACTTTTAGCCTCATTATTAACCTCTCCACTGCCTCTGAGCCCAATCTGCTCACTAAATGACAAACTTAATGGGCAACGTAATTTTTTTTTCATCCAGTTAAGATATGAAGGACGCAAACTGTTTCATGAGAGGGGCAACTCACTGATTCTAGGAACGCTATCCAGGTTCTCCCTTCATGACAGCTAATGGAAATGGGAACAGTATAGTGCAGGCGAGTTCAGTTCCTTGGCTGCCAGGTATGGTCACTTATCTACTCAATTCACAAATGCGAACCGAGCTTCCACATTAGCCAATCACGATCTTCCTTCTAAGGCGGTGGAATGCTTTTCTGATGGGCTGCCACGCTCCAGCAATCACACTTGTGTTTCCGAGATGATGATTAGCTGCTGTTGAATTCATTAAATTCTCTGGCAGTTGCACTGCAGCCATTGGTTGAAGCAAGAGGTTTCTGAGCAGTGTGTTAGCCTCCCCCCCGCCCTCAACCATTTAACATCTGGCCTTGTAGTAGGCCTGGGACTTTTTTTCCTCACATTGTGTTTTCCCCAAAGAACAGTCTCGCTAAATCACCTCTGCAGTTGGGCTGCTTCGAATCTAAAGCTTTGTTTAATTTTTCTTTCAGGGTGATCCTGGCATTTCTGGACCCATGGGCCCACAGGTAAGGATACTGCAACTGAGAATTTGTGTTGTGTTGAATTTGTGTCATCTCATGTTGCACATCAACAGAGTACAACTAAAGTTTGACACCGCACTGACTACCCTGTACTATTTTCAGTCTGGTGCACCTCTCTGAACTTGATAGGTTAAGATGTCCGCCTCTATAATGCCCAGAGGTGACGTCACCTTGCCCCCCATCACTGAAAGAACATTTACTGACTTTATGACAACGCATTGTGTCAAACTTGATTAAAATACCGTTAAACCTTTTCTAATCCAACAGTCCTCTAATCCAAAGCCATGGTGAGCCTGCATCGCAGATATACCCTTTATTACTGGACAGGAAATACTTTGCACACCATTTTAAAAGCTGTGTTGTAAATCTCCTCAGTGACTGGGCTTGCTTAGTGCTGTGCAGATACACTGGTATCCATGCAAGCGACTGCTTACTTGTATCTGTCTCAGAGCTCAGTGGCGGATACTGAAGGCAGCTCCCTGACACATTATTGGAACTCTTGTACAAACCCAGCCCTGAATGGATGAAGGGACCACCTCTCATAGAATCATATAGAAATTACATCAAAGAAGGCCATTCAGCCCTTCAAAGCTACCCCAATGTTCTCTCTGCAGCTGGAACTATCAACTCACATTTTCTTCCCTTTTCCAGTATCATTTTATACTCCTCCTTCTTGGATACTCTCGATAAACTGTGGAAGTAACTCCATAGAGCATTAATAGAATAACTATTAAATCTGAATGGTTAGATGGGCCCTTATCAAAATCTTGAATCAGCGACAATTGTACTGTCAATTGATTGGATCTCCCCCAACCCCCCGTTTGTTTTTCTTAGTTTACTTCCCTCTACTTCCCTGCCAATGCCAGTTTTCTGTCAGTTTTATCCCCTTCCTTTTCACTTTTCTCGTCTCCTGAAGCAGCTGACTCCTTGCTGGGGTAGGAGCTCCAGACTTCAGGTGCCCCACCCATGTTCTTCATGTGTGCAAATGGTTCCATGGAGGGACATGGGTTTGAAACCTAGGAACAGGAGGAGTTCATTCAGCCCTTTGAGCCTGTCCTGCCATTCAATTAGATCATGGCTGATCTGTACTTCAACTCTGTTTACCCACCTTTGATCCATATTCCTTGATACCCTTACCTAACAAAAATCTATCAATCTCAGTCTTGAAGATTTCAATTGACCCCCAGCAGCCACAGCTTTTTGAAGAAGTGCTTCCTGACATCATCCCTAATGGCCTAGCTCTAATGTTACGGTTCTGCCCCCATGTACTGGACTCCCCCACCAGAGGAAATCGTTTCTTTATATCTACCCTATCAATTCCTTTCATCATCTCTGTTCCCTGAATTTTAACCCCCAAAAACAGGTGGGTTGGGGTCTGGTGAGATGTTAAAAAAATTTAAATCGCAAACCCGACCCCAACCTGCCTCTAACTCGCCCATTTCTGGGTTTAACGGAGAAAGGACAAGGGGCAGGCACCAACATGAGGCTGGGAGCCTCACATTTAACCTGCTTTACAGCTTTAACCCTGGCCGGCTGGGAAACCCGGCAGCTGAAGGGAGGCGAGGACAGCTTCGTGGAGAAGTTTAAGAGCCTTTACAGCATTGCCTGTGGGCCAGGAGGAGTTGGTGTGCTTCCCACACCTGCCGCCACACCCCCCCCCCCCCACCCCAAGCTTACCTTCTTCCCTTAGATTGAAACCCCTGACCCCATCAGACCACCCCCCCCAACCCCTCGCACATACAGAAACCCCCAATCCAGGATCGGAACCCCTGCCCCCCATCATGCCCCCCAACCCCTCGCACATACAGAGACCCCCGATCCAGGATTGGAACCCCCTGCCCCCACCAGACCACCCCCCCTCCCCAACCCCTCGCACATACAGAGACCCCCAATCCAGGATCGGACCCCCCTGCCCCCATCAAACCACACCCCCCAACCCCTCGCACATACAGAGACCCCCAATCCAGGATCGGACCCCCTGCCCCCATCAGACCACACCCCCCAACCCCTCGCACATACAGAGACCCCCAATCCAGGATCGGACCCCCTGCCCCCATCAGACCACACCCCCCAACCCCTCGCACATACAGAGACCCCCAATCCAGGATCGGACCCCCCTGCCCCCATCAGACCACACCCCCCAACCCCTCGCACATACAGAGACCCCCGATCCAGGATCGGACCCCCTGCCCCCATCAGACCACCCCCCCAACCCCTCGCACATAGAGACCCCCAATCCAGGATCGGACCCCCTGCCCCCATCAGACCACACCTCCCAACCCCTCACACATACAGAGACCCCCGATCCAGGATCAGACCCCCTGCCCCCATCAGACCACCCCCCCAACCCCTCGCACATACAGAGACCCCCTGCCCCCCACGCTCCCACTAGCAGCTGCAGGCTCCCTACCTGGGGCTGCGGCCTGTGTCTGGAGTACTCCCTGCCCGACTGGAAACCAGGCCTATCATCAATCAGGATGATATCTGGCGGGGTTTCTGTTTAAAAAAAATAAGCCACACGTTATAGAGTTAAAACTACACAGCATGCGGGGAAACCCGGACTTCCAGGTTTTCCGCCTGAAACTCCACGCCCCCCGCCCCACCTATGCAGCCCGCCCCTGTCAATATTGGGGCCAGAGAGTCAACCCCCACCTCACCAGTGGCAACCCATTCCAGAGAACATAAACTTCCCCAATGCAATTCAGGACCTTGTCGATTTACGGATACAGGTTCCCAGTTAAGGACTCGCTGCTTATCTGCACCTGAAGATTTCGATTAGTCATTTGGTATAAAGAAAGAAAGAAAGGCTTGCATTTATATAGCACCTTTCACGACCACCGGACATCTCAAAGCGCTTTACAGCCAATGAAGTACTTTTGAAGTGTAGTCACTGTTGTAATGTAGGAAACGTGGCAACCAATTTGCGCACAGCAAGGTCCCACAAACAGCAATGTGATAATGACCAGATCATCTGTTTTTGTTATGTTGATTGAGGGATAAATATTGGCCAGGACACATGGGATAACTCCCCTGCTCTTCGAAATAGTGCCATAGGATCTTTTACGTCCACCTGAGAGAGCAGACAGGGCCTCGGTTTAAGGTCTCACCCGAAAGACAGCACCTCCGACAGTGCAGCACTCCCTCAGCACTGCACTGGAGTGTCAACCTAGCTTTATGTGCTCAAGTCCCTGGACTGGGACTTGACCCCACAACCTTCTGACTCAGAGGCGAGTGTGCTACCCACTGAGCCACAGCTGATATTCCATGTGGTTGTAAATAGAAGGGGTCAGGCCTGTTTCCTGGAGGAAACCTCCTGACTGCACAGGAGCCCACCACACAAGACCAGGCTCTTGCTCGGCATTGCTTCACACTGAGTCCAGCATCCACGCCTGCTGCTGGCTGAGCTCTCGGGTCATGATTTAATCAGTCGGTGTCTCTACTTTTCACAGGGCAACCCAGGGTACCCTGGTCAAAAAGGTGAAATCGGATTGCCAGGACGACCGGTGAGGAATTTCTTTTGGAAGTTTTGTTTCTTAAAGTCATTTTTATGTATAAAATCAGTGGCTTAAAAGAATGCCAGGTTTTGCATAATGAACAAGTTTTGGAAAGTGGTGTGGTATCCCAGTGTAACTGAATCAACGTCTGACAAAGGAACAGGAAGAGGCCACTCAGTCCCTCGAGCCTGCTCCAACATTCAGTTAGATCGTGACTGATCGGATCTTAACTCCATTTACCCAGCTTAGTTCCATATCCCTTAATACACTGGCCTAACAAAAATCTACCAATCTTTGAAATTTTCATTTGACCTCCAGTCTCAACAGCTTTTTTTGGGGGGAGAACGTTCCAGATTTCCACTACACTTTGTGTGAAGAAGTGCTTCCTGACATCACCCCTGAACGGCCTAGCTCTAATTTTAAGGTTATGCCCCCTTGTTCTGGATTCCCCCATTGGAGGAAATAGTTTCTATCTACACTATCAAATCCTTCAATCATCTTAAACATCTCAATTAGATCACCCCTTAATCTTCTATACTCAAGGGAATACGAGCCTAGTCTATACAACCTGTTCTCACAATTTAACCCTTTTAACCCCGGTGTCATTCTGCTGAATCTGCGCTGCCTCGCTCCAAGGCCAATATGTCCTTGTTGGGCACTATCTTTTCACCTGTTGGGTACTGTGTTCAGATTCATCTTGATGTATGGGCTGAATTTTCACACCCAAGCTCCTTTAGTGTCCTGATTGCCAATGTGTTGGGCACACCCCCTCCACCCCAACATTCTCTCTGTTTCTGTTCCAGTTTTCCAGCATCCGCAGTATTTTTGTTTTGCTTTTTTGTTACATTGCAGTAATTCAAAAACTATAAAGAGAATGGTTGGGCCAGTCCGCTGGGCCTTCTGAGGCGTCTTAGAACATAAGAACATAAGAAATAGGAGCAGGCGTAGGCCAATCGGCCCCTCGAGCCTGCTCCGCCATTCAGTAAGATCATGGCTGATCTGATCCTAACCGCCAATCCACTATCACAGAACTTATCCATCTCCAATTTAAAAAGTTGTCAATAGAATGTTTCAGTTCTGTTTAGAGAGCATTTTGTGCCTCGTGGAATTTGTCCCCTCGGCCTTTCTACAAGAATTAGTAACTCTCCATTTTCTGCTCAATGTCTAACCCCCTTTCTCTCACGTGTAGGGTCGGCCTGGTATAAATGGACTGAAAGGTGAAAAGGGTGAGGCAGCAGACTTCGGCGGTAGTTTTGGGTTCCGGGTGAGTCTTGTCTTCGTTAAAGCCGTACTGTTTTATTTAGCAAAACCACTATTTAAGTTTAATCTATGCTCTGATTCTTTTTCTTCTGTTTATTAGAATATTCCAGGCCTCCCTGGCCCACCAGGACCCCCTGGACCACCTGGTATACCAGTGCCCGCCTTTGAGAATAATGTAAGTGTGAAGTACTTGAGACTGAGGCAACAAATGAAACATGGTGCAAGAGGCCTATTTAAACACATCTGGACTGGCCCCAGTGTCTGTGCCTTACTTCCCTTCAATAATACTGCTTCTGTGCTGCTTCCTCCCAACTCAGCTGACAGGCAACACTACCCAAATTTGTAGCTGTCCCCATTGTGCCTACCCCTCCGTGTACTGGAGCCATACGGAAGGCAGATGGGTCCAAGATGGCTGCTGGTCAGTGGGAAACAGAGTACACGTAGAAATATCACCCGACCCGGAGTGCACTGCAAAAATGATGAAGGGTTTTGCTCGAGTAGATAGGGAGAAACTGTTTCCACTGGCAGGAGAGTCTGTAACCAGAGGACACAGATTTGAGATCATTGCTAAAAGAACCATGGGCAAGATGAGGAGAGATTTTTTTACATAGTGAGTTGTTACGATCTAGAATGCACTGCCTGAAAGGGTGGTGGAAGCAGATTCAATAATAACCTTGAAAAGGGAATTGGATAAATACTTGAAAAGGAGAAATTTGCAGGGCTCTGGGGAGAAAGCGGAGGTATGGGGCTAATTGGACAACTCTTTCAAAGAGCTGGCACAGGCTCGAATGGCCTCCAGCTATGAAGCAGGAGGAGTGGTGTCTACTGGGGGTTTTGTTGAAGGAGGAGGGAAGGTTAGAAACTGGACTTCTTCACAACAGATGATTTAGCTCATGTGGCAGTGGGCCTATTTTGAGGAAATTATGGATAATGGCATTTAATTAAGATTGATTTTCCTCCTGTTGTAGTGCTTTCAGGCCCCAGCTTTGATTTTTTTTAAATCTTGCATTTATATAGCGCCTTTCATGACTTCAGGACGCCCCAAAGCACTTTACAGCCAATGAAGTGCTTTTGAAGTGTCGTCACAGCTGTAATGTAGGAAACACGGCAGCCAAATTGTGCGCAGCAATCTCCCACAAAAATCAATGTGATAATGACCAGATAATCTGTTTTTTGAGGGATAAATATTGGCCAGGACTCCGGGAAGAACTTCCCTGCTCTTCTTCGAATAGTGCCATGGGATCTGTTACGTCCACCTGAGAAGGTAGACCTAGCCTCAGCTTAACGTCTCATCCGAAAGACAGCACATCTGACAGTGCAGCACTCCCTCATTACTGCACTGGGGGTGTCAGCCTAGATTTCAAGCTCAAGTCTCTGGGGTGGGGACCTGAACCCACAACCTTCTGATTCAGAGTGTTACCAGTGAGCTGCAGCTGAACACTAGCAAAATGAGTCAATGGTGGAGATTTTAGCTACATTGCAGACTTTGACTCATGTTTTGCCTGTCTTCTCTTAAGGTGTTTGGGGCAGGAGCTGCCGGCTACCCTGGAGTTCTCGAATCACCAGGTAAGGCTTCACAGACTAATTTGTAGAATTTGATTTGCATTTGTTCTTCTCCAGTAAATACTGCAGTTTATTCCTTGACAGATTTTGCACTACTGGGATGCTTAATTCTGCTGGAGGGTGGGAGTGGGGGAGAGACGTTAAGCTTGATGGCACTTATGTGAGGTTAAAGGCGAATTGTCTGGGCATGAGTGACACAAACCCCGAGTTGAAACAAAATGGTCGCATATCTGTATTCTAAGATGGTGGCCACGTCGAGACATCCAATGTTCTTTCAGTGGCATTCAGTCGGTTTGTTTAATCACAGCAATGTTCAGTCCAAGACTCTGTTTGAAGACTACTGTTAAAATGTTTATAATGGAGTGCTATTAAAAAAGATTGTGATAGATTCAATGTGTCATTAGGTTCTTAAATTAAGTCATTAGGGTTCCTAATAATCCAGTATTGAGCTAAAAAAGGTCAATAATAGATTAAAACTATTTTCCCGTTCAAGAACGGAGAAGACCATTTTCGTCTATCTGGCTGGGTCCAGAGCAGTATTCAGCTGCCCAATCTCAGCTACTACCCCCTTGCAGACTGATTGACTTCAGATTAGATCTAACTGGGCCCTGAATAGTGGTGTTAAGGGAATGTCCCTCGATGCTCCTACTTAGACTGATAAATCATTACGGCCGCCACACTCAGAATACAGAATTTTAACATTTCATTCTCGAGACGTGGGCGTTGTTGGCAAGGCTGGCATTTATTGCCCATCCCTGAGAAGGTGGTGGTGGGTTTTCTACTTGAACTGAGTGGCTTGCTAGTCCACTTTAGTGGGCAGTTAAGAGTCAACCCACGTTGGTGTGGGTCTGGAGTGACTTTTAGGCCAGAGCGGGTAAGGATGGCAGGTTTCCTTCCCTAAAGGACATTAGTGAACCAGTTGGGTTTATACGACAATCCGATAGTTTCATGGTCACTTTTACTGAGACCAGCCTTGCATTTCCAATTTAACAATCATTCTCAAACTGCTGAACTCCTGCTCTCTGGATTATTAATCCAGTAATATAACCACTGCACTGCCGTACGTACCCCAGACGGTTCTTTTTCCTTAGATGCAGAATTGGAAGTGTGGGACTTTCACCACTTTGTTACATAAACATTTGGAATAGAAATTCGGCAAACTGAGTGTGCGAACCTCAGACTCTCTTAGTACTGGTGCAACAGTGTGGATGAAATAAGTTATGACACACCATGGATGAATAAAGAAATGAGGGCAAATCTGAAACCAAGAAAATGCATACACTAAGTACATAGACAACAAAGGAGAGGATGACAAAAGGAATACAAAAAGGTCAGGAAAGAAGTAAAAAAAAGACAATTAGGAAGGCAAAGTGAAACTACGAAAATAAATGATCAAGGAATATAAAAAGAAATAGTAAAGTATTCTACAGACACATATAAATAACAAAGGCAAAATTAGGATAGCGATAGGTCCACTAAGTGATGCACACGATAAACTCACAGGTAATGACGGCAAAATGGCAGAAATATTAAATAATTACTTTGCCTCAGTGTTTACCAGGGAGACTAACATGGTGGACATGACATTACAAGAAAAGATCAAAAAAGATAGAAAGACATTTAAGTTGGAAAGGGGAGCAATAATTGATAAACTAATCAAACTTAGAGAGGATAACTTCCCTGCTCCAGATGGATTACATCCGCACATTAATTCAAAGATGTTAGGGATGAGATAGCAGAAGCACTATTACATATAGATAAACATTCATTAGAAAAGGGAATAGTGCCAGAGGACTGGCGGACAGCTAATGTGATTCCTGTATTTAAAAATGGAGATAGAACAAATCCGGAGAACTATAAACCAATTCGCTTAATGCTGGTAGTAGGAAAGATAATCGAATCCTTACTCAAAGATGTAATAGAAAAACATCTAGAAACTGAAAATATAATAAAAAATAGTCAACACGGATTCCAAAAGGGAAGGTGGCCAACGTTATTGAATTCTTTGAAGAAGTAACAGAAAGGGTAGACAAGGCTAATGCTGTAGACATAATATATTTGGATTTTCAAAAGTCTTTCGATACAGTACCGCATAGTAAACAAAGGTCAGAACATGTGGAATCCGACAACAAGTAGTAGAATGGATAGCAAGCTGGTTATAAAACAGAAAACAGAGTGTAGGGGTTAAAGGTAGTTACTCAGACTGGCAAATGGTGGGAATTGGTGTTCCACAGGGATCAGTGCTGGGACCACTGTTCACCATTTACATAAACGATTTGCACAATTCGGAAGTACAATTTCAAAATTTGCGGATGGCTTCAAATTGGGGGGGGGTGTAGTTAATACAGAGGAGGACTGTGACAAAATACAGGAAGACATTAATAAACTTACAGAATAGAGGTGTAATTGGCAAATGAACTTCAATGTAGTTAAGTGTAAGGTGGTACATTTTGGTAGGAAGAATAAGGAGGCCAAATACTCCTTGGAAAATAAGTGTCTAAATGGGGTAGAGGAACATAGGGACTGATGGGGTACAGATACACAGATCACTAAAAGTAGCGATGCAGGTTAATAAGGCCATTAAAAAAGCAAACAAAGCACTCGGGTGCATTTCTAGAGGGATAGAATTGAAAAGCAGCCAAGTTATGTTAAATTTGTATAGAACCTTGGTTGGCCCACACTTGAAGTACTGTGAACAGTTCTGGTCTCCATTTAAAAAGAATATAGAGACACCGGAGACGGTGCAAAAAAGATTGACTAGGATGATGCCATAAATGAAAGGTCACACAGGCTGTGGGGCTCTTTTCTCTAGAAAAGAGAAGACTGAAGGGTGACCTGATAGAGATCTGTAAGATGATGAAAGGGTTTGATATGGGTAGACATAGAGGAGATGTTTCCACTTGTGGGTGAGACCAAAACTAGGGGGCAAAAATATAAGATAGTCACTAATATATCCAATAGGGAATTCTGGAGAAACTTCTCTACCCAGAGAGTGGTTAGAATGTGGAACCTCCTATGATATGGGGTAGTTGATGTGAATAGCAGAGATGCATTTAAGAGGCAGCTAGATAAGCATATGAGTGAGAAAGGAATAGAAGGTTATGTTGATGGGGTTTGATGAAGAAGGGTGGGAGGAGGCTGGTGTGGAGCATAAACACCGGCATGGACCAGTTGGGCCGAGAGGCCTGTTTCTGTGCTGTAAAAACTATGTAACTATGTAAATATTAATAGCACTTGTGTTCCACAGACATTTATATTTATTCTTGTTCCCGTCCCTCATGCAGGTCCTAAAGGAGACCGTGGCAGCCCAGGATATCCAGGCCCTCGAGGAGATAAAGGAACAATAGGCCAACCTGGGCTACCAGGCCCACCAGGTAAGTCGAATGGGGAGGCGGGGGGGGAGCGTGGTTACTTCTAGTGTCTGGGAGGAAGTAACTGTAGTGTCCGCATACCAATAACACACGGACTGCAGGAGAACGGTAATAACAGGTGTTTACTGAACAGAGGGTATGCTGGTACTGAAAGTACAGAAGCCTGCTATGGCTTTATATACAGGTGTGGTCACTGCCGGTACTACAGTATAAAAGCAGTTCTCTCTTAAAGGTACATACACAACAATTCCTCCCCTTTTAGATAAACAGTACATAACATTCATTTAACAATTAAATAATAACTAATTACAATTACAATTTTCTCTGTACTATATACATCAGCTGAAAGTAATCATTTATAAATTCAGTCTTTGAGGAGGCTTCCTGATCCTGTCTGGATAGCGCCTTTCTCGAGTATCCTGTTCTTGCGGCGGAGTCGATTCTGGCTCATTGTCATTGGTTGGTTCGTCAGCTTCCAATACCACTGATTCTGAGGTAGACGCAATCTGTACTTCGGGTTCATCACCAGGTGCGCATGCTCGTGGTATGGGTTTGACTTGTTCCTGTGACTCTAGAATCTGGTCAGCATGGCGTCTCACGATGCTCTCTCCAACGTCCACTGTGTACATTAGTGGTCCCTGCTGTGTGCATATCGTTCCTGGCTGCCATTTTTCTGTTCGGTAGTTGCGGGCCAAGACTGGTTGCCCTATCTTGAAGCTCCTGGTTGGCTTCTCATTGATGTGCTGGAATTGCTTATCCTCAACATCTCGTCTTATGTTTGGTTTGAGCAAATCCAGGCAACATCTTAACCTTCGGTTAAAGAACATCATGGCTGGAGCTTGGTTGGTGACTGCATGTGTCACATTCCGGTAAGCAAACAAGAAATTATCCACCTTGTGTTGCAGTGGTATGTTGTCGTTATACATCGCCTTTATTGCTTTTTTAAAGGTTTGAACAAACCTCTCAGCCAATCCATTTGTGGCTGGATGATATGGGGCGGATGTGTAATGCTTTACCCCATTATTCCTCAAAAACCTCTGGAAATCCTCGGACACAAACTGTGGTCCATTGTCGGAGCAAATCTGTTCTGGCAAGCCATTCCTGGCGAAGATGGTCCGTAGGACTGCAATAGTTTTCTCCGTGGTGGTGAAGGACATTTTGATGACCTCTGGCCATTTCGAATGTGCATCCACGGCAATTAAAAACATTGAGTCCATAAATGGACCAGCAAAATCAATGTGTACCCGTTGCCATGGAGATGAGGGCCACTCCCATGGATGTAGCGGGGCCTGTGGTGGAGCGTTTTGGACTTTCTGGTATCCTGTGCATCTCTTGGTCATTTCCTCGATTTCTTTATCGATTCCCGGCCACCACACAAACGCCCTGGCTAGGCTCTTCATTTTTACCCCTCCCAGATGACCCTCATGAAGCTCATTGAGCACTCTATCTCTCAACTTGGGTGGAATTACCACTCGGGATCCACACATCAAGGTCCCCCGGCACACTGACAGCTGTTCTCTCCTTGGCGAGAATGCTGGCAACAGTGAGTCGCCATGTGCTGGCCATCCCTTCACCGTCAAATCATAGACCCGAGAGAGTGTCGGGTCATTTCGGGTTTCCTTCTCTATACTTGAGTTTGTAACAGGTAGACATTCGACTATGGTCGAATGGAATATCTCAACAGGGTCCACTGCAGGTGCTTCCTCCACCGTAGGCAGCGGCAGGCACGACAGCCCATCAGCGTTTCCATGCTGTTTCGTGCCCTTATACTCTATGTCGTATTGATGTGCCCCTAGAAAAAGGGACTATCTTTGCAGCCGTTGCGCCGTCATCACTGGAACACCCTTCTTTGGGTTAAAAATGGAGACAAGAGGCTGGTGATCAGTCAGTAAGGTGAATTTCTGCCCGTGCAGATAGTGATTGAACTTCTTCACCCCCCACACCAGGCTGAGGGCCTCCCTGTCAATCTGGGCGTAGTTACGCTCGGCTGAGGTTAACGAGCGTGACGCAAAGGCTATTGGCCTCTCTGAACCGTCAAGGACTTTGTGCGACAGCACCGCTCCAATGCCGTAGGGAGACGCATCACATGCCAACCAAATCGGTAGTGTTGGATTGTAGTGGGCCAATACTTCTTTTGAAGTGATTAGGCATTTACATTTCTGAAAGGCACGCTTACACTCATCACTCCATTTCCATGCTACTCCAGTTTGCAGCAGGGCATTCAGTGGGTGCAGAATTGTAGACAAATTTGGCAAGAACTTATGGTAGTAGTTAACCAACCCGAGGAACGGCCTCAGTTGCGACACATTTTCCGGTGCTGGAGCCTTGACTACTGCCTCAATCTTGTCTGGGGACTTATGTAACCCCTCTTCATCACTCACGTGGCCACAATACGAGATTTGTTTCCTGAAAAACTCGCATTTGGGGCAGTTGGCTCGTAGCCCATATTCTTGTAATCTAGTGAGCACCTGCTCCAGGTTGGCAAGGTGTTCACTGTCATTTTTGCCCGTAACCAGGATGTCGTCCAAATAACACTGGGTCCCCGGGATCCCTTGCAGGACTTGTTCCATCGCCCTCTGCCAAATAGCCGGAGCTGATGCTACCCCGAATACCAGTCGGTTGTACTGGTAAAGACCTTTGTGAGTGTTTATCGTGAGGTATTTTCTAGATGCTTCTTCTACCTCCATTTGTAGATACGCTTGGGCCAGATCAATCTTCGTAAAGCGTTTCCCTCCAGATGGTGAGGCGAAAATATCTTCTATCCGCGGAAGTGGATATTGTACTGTGTGCAGGACTGGGTTCACAGTTACCTTAAAGTCCCCACAGATGCGAACCTTCTTCGGCTCCCCAGGCGTGCTGCTCAATGATTTCTTCATTACAGGAACGATGAGTGTGGCCCACTCGCTCCAGTCCACCTTGGACAGCACACCTGAACGCTCCAGACTCTCCAGCTCTGCTTCGACGGCTGGGCGGATCGCATACGGTACCGGTCTGGCCTTAACAAAATTTGGGTTTGCGTTATCTTCAATTTTTATCTTTGCTGTTACGCCTTTTAGAGTCCCAAGTCCTTGCTGGAACACCTCTTTCGCGTCAGTTAGAGTTTTTGACAGTCGTCCAGGTGTGACGTCGTCATCCTTTTTGTCAGCCACAGTTAGCGCCTGAATGGAATGCCAATCCAATTGTATTTTTCGGATCCATTCACGTCCCAATAATGGTGGCCCTCCATCTTGTATATATAGATACAGTTTCTGTGTTTCCTTGCCGTTGTATTTAACGGGCACCCTTATTTTTCCTCTGGGGTAGACTTTTTGCCCCGTATATGTCTTCAAGACAATGGACGTGTCTTTCAAGGGTATGTGTGAGAATAGCCACTCGTAGTCTCGTCGATTCATGACTGTTAGGGCTGATCCTGTGTCCAATTCCATCTTTACTTGGGACCCTGCTATCATGAGGGTGACCCAAATGGTTCGGTGATCCTCCTTTGCGATCACGTTGTGTAACTTTAGACAACTTAGTCTCCTGCTCCCGGAGTCATTATCACTCTTCTGATCTTCTGAATTACTGTCCGTCATCTTTTGTACTTTCTTGTACTTTTCCTTAGTAGTTCTTTTAGTGTTGGTTTTCTTTCCCGACCTGCAGACTCGTGCTATGTGTCCCACTTTTCCACATTGCCTGCATACTTTGTCCTTAAACCAGCAATCCTTCTGGTCATGGGTTGTTCTGCCGCAGCGATAGCACTTTTCTGCTCCATATGCCATTTCATTGGTGCTATATTCTTGCGGTTTCTGTTGTATTTCCGCAGCTCCCCGTGCTGCTGCTTCGTAGGATACTGCCACGCTGAAAGCCTTTTCTAGCGTAAGGTCCTTTTCCGAAAGTAGTCGTTTCTGGGTTCCTTCACTCTGGAGCCCGCAGACAAACTTATCCCTTAAGGTATCTGCCAGTCCTGCTCTGAACTGGCAGTGTTTCGATAACTTGCGTAGTTCCGTAAGATAGTCAGCATTACTCTCGTCTTTGTGCTGGTTTCTTTTATGGAACTTGACTCTTTCTGCTATCAGCAGTGGTGTAGGGTTTAGATGTTCCTGTAAGATATTGACAATCTCTTCAAAGCTTTTCTCCATTGGTTTAGCTGGGGTAATTAAATTCCGCAATAGGCCGTACGTTCTCGCGCCCATCAAATTCAATAATACCGACGCCTTCTTTTCATCGGCCACCTCATTTGCATTGCAGTACACTTCAATTCTTTCCACATACGTGCTCCAGTCTTCTATTTCGTTGTCGAAAGCAGTGATACTGCCACTCTTCGGCATCTTGGGTGGTTTAAAATGGCGCCTCCCGCGCTTTTCCTTCTTCCCCAATGGATTAAAATGGCGCCTCCCGCGCTTTTCTTTCTTCCCCCTGCTGCCAATGCTGCTCCTAATGTTCTAAATAGTAATGGCGGCGCCCGCGGCTTCTGCGCGTCTCTCTTTTGTTAATTAATTTTCTTAGTTTCATTCTTCTTCGACGCTGTCCACTGCGCGTCTCTTTTCCTTCCCCCTTTTTATTTTCTTTAACGCTGCCCGGCTCTTGAGCACCTGTGCGCTCCACCCTCTCTCTCTCTTTTCCTTCCCGACGACGCTGCTCGGCCCCCTTGCAGAGCCGCTCGATCGAGCTCTAGCCCGCCGCAGTCCGGGAAGGGTCAGCGCACTACCTGCTACCAGCCCGATTTGCTGGAACACCTTGACTGGAGAGCCAAGCCCAGCTCTCCACAGCTTCCCCTGCGATTCTCTGAACTCCGATGGATCACTGGGCGGTTGCCCACGGTCGACGCCCGTTGCTCTGGCTTCGACCTCCAAGAAGCTTCTTTTCAGGGATGGATCCCCGTGAGGTGATGCAGTACTGCAGGTGAGTTTGAACCTGCTCGTCGCCACTGTAGTGTCTACGTACCAATAACACACGGACTGCAGGAGAACGGTAATAACAGGTGTTTACAGAACAGAGGGTATGCTGGTACTGAAAGTACAGAAGCCTGCTATGGCTTTATATACAGGTGTGGTCACTGCCGGTACTACAGTATAAAAGCAGTTCTCTCTTAAATGTACATACACAACAGTAACAGTTTAAAAAAACAGTCACTTGAGCATCAAGTGAAACCTCAGTTTCTTTCCAGGAAAAATACTCATTCAAGAACAAATCAGCTACAATGTAGAAAGTGGAGGGTGACCAATCAGATTTTAACCTTTGCAGTGTGCAGCAGTCAAGAAGCTCGTTCTGCGACCTGCTCTTATCAGCTCCAATTCCACTGTGATGTTTGAATCCTGCCCCTTTCTGAGTTTAGCTTTATGAGCATATACAAAATTGATGGGCAGGAAAAGACCAGCAGGTCTATCAAGCCTGCCCTGCACCACAATGGTTATAGCATCATGACTGGACACTTCCTTACCCACACCCCACCCACCCCCTGCAGCCATGAATCTCCTGGGAGAGACAAAAAATATAGCGCAAAAAACAGCACCAATAAGGGAAAATATATTCTGGAAAATTCCTCTCTGACCCTCCTTAGGTGATCAAAAGCTGTCCAGGAGATCACATGGACCACGTGTTAACTGTAAAACCATTTACCTTCTACACGATGCGATCTCTGCCCCAGTCGAGAACTTAAAAAAAAAATGTATTCATTTACGGGATGTGGGTGTCACTTGCAAGGCCAGCATTTATTGCCCATTTCTAGTTGTCCTTGAGAAGGTGGTGGGGAGCCGCCTTCTTGAACCACTGCAGTCCGTGTGGTGAAGATACTCCCAGTGTTGTTAGGGACGGAGTTCCAGGATTTTGACCCAGCGACAATGAAGGATCGGTGATATATATCCAAGTCAGGATGGTGTGTGACTTGGAGGGGAACTTGGAGGTGATGGTGTTCCCATGCAGCTGCTGCCCTTGTCCTTCTAGGTGGTAGAGGTTGCGGGTTTGGGAGGTGCTGCCGAAGAAGCCTTGGCAAGTTGCTGCAGAGCATCTTGTAGATGGTACACACTGCAGCCACGGTGCGCCGGTGGTGGAGGGAGTAAATGTTTAGGTTGGTGGCATAATATTAAAAAGGACAGGAGGCACTGGGAACGGTTTCCAATTGTATCTTAGGGTGACCCTTGTGGCGAGATGGTGAGGCTCCTGCTTGGTGTTGGTGGGCTGCGGTTGCCACTCTTACTTAGCGGTGAAGTTGTGACCACGCTACAATGAGCTCTGTGACTGCTTACACTCCTGCATTGGGGAGGCCTGGGTCCGCGATTCATACATTTTTCAGATATCGTGCCGGGTTTTTTTTGTACCGTAACCAGAGCTGACCAATGTTCCCTCTAATTTTTTCGTTGCGTCCGCGGCCCATTCAAATTTCCGCACATGCTCGGTTTTTCCCATTGTAAAGCCAGCAAGCAGCCTGCGCGGGACCTCCAGACCACTGTGCGGCTTAAGGGGAACATTGGTGCTGATGTGTCTCTCTGCTGTTCTGTTTTAGGAAGCATTCCATATGATCTGTATGACCTCACCTCCTTAATCAGGGTAAGTGTCGCAGTCTCCTTAACTTGCTGTCTTAGTTGTAAGATTCCCAGTGGTGGTAGGAACCCTGGCATGTGATGGGGCACCTATTTTAATTCTTCCCCCCAACTCTCCTCTTTATTTATAAAAATCTTTGAGCCTCCTGCAAGTAGTGACCTTTTCGCCTCTCTGGCAGTTTCTGCATATTCCTAAAGTTATTGAAGTCGTGCGTTTACAAAGTCAATGAATGAAGTTATTTCAGAATGGAGCTGCAAGGGTTGCCAACCCTGCCGGACTGTCCTGGAGTCTCCGGGAATTAAAGACTGATCTCCTGGACACAACCCTAGAGAAAAAAATCATAGGGACGTTAAAAAAAAAAAAAATCAGAGCTGGGGTAAAATGGTTGTTTGACTGAATCATCCAATCAGGTAACGAAGAGTCTGCTCACTTTCCAATTGGCTCGGGAAGGTGGTGCACAGTGAGGATAGCCATGCTGAGCAACCAATAGCGGCAGCCTGGGACGTGGGGTGGATGGAAGCGGGAGGTCACGTGACGTAACCGTCTGGAATACGTCCAATCAGAGTTGGCAACCCCAAGTGCTGCATGTTCAGCATTGCCGCCACCAGGTGCAGATTGGAACTGCAGGTTCGTCGTACATGATGTGGCTCTTTGTGCTCTATCTTGACGAGGTAGTGCTTTCTCTTAAGGTTTTCTACTTCTTCTTTCCGTCCTTCTCCCTTACAGCCTGAGAAGGGAGACCGAGGTGATGTGGGGCAGAAGGGAGAAAAGGGTACATCAGGAGATGGCTATGGTTCGGGTATAGCCGGCCCCCCAGGGACCCCTGGGTCTCCAGGCCGATCAGGACTTCAGGTAAGAATCTCTTGTAACCATGTTAGAGTGCAGGACCCACCTTGGGTCATGAGTGAGTGCTAGTCATGGCTCAGTGGGTAGCACTCTCGCCTCTGTCAGAAGGTTGTGGGTTCAAGCCCCACTCCAGAGACTTGAGCACAAAATCTAGGCTGACACTCCAGTGCAGTACTGAGGGAGTGCTGCATTGTCTGAGGTGCCGGCTTTTGGATGAGACGTTAAACCGAGGCCCCGTATGCTCTCTCAGGTGGCCGTAAACAATCCCACAGAGCTATTCAAAGAAGAGCAGGGGAGTTCTCCTGATCCTGTCCTGGCTAATATTTATCCCTCAACCAACATCACTAAAACAGATTATCTGGTCATTATCACATTGTTGTTTGTGGGAGCTTGCTGTGCACAATTTGGCTGCCGTATTCTTTACATTACAACAGCGACCACACTTCAGAAGAACTTCACTGGCTGTAAAGCTCTTTGAGACGTCCTGAGGAAATGAAAGGCGCTATATAAATGCAAGTCTTACCTGAGCATCCAGAAAGTTTCCTATTTTCCCGAATTCTGATTGGCCTAGTTTAGTCTCCGAGATTTGCCTCCTCCCACCCCAGTTCATGCTGGTTTTGATGGGGAAATGTTCCCACTGTTTAAACATGGCCTTTGATGGTGTGTTTTGTATAGTGAAGGTTGGAGGAGCTTCAGGAAAGGAGGGGAGAGAGAGGAGGCAAAATAATCCCTTAACAAGTTGGAGAAAGGACCATACTCATAGGAAAGAGAATTGTCTCCTTTCCCAGTCATGTAGCTTACAGCTTGGGCTTCAAAGGAAAGTAGCTCGGTTGCTTCTGGATGACTACAGCCAGTGGTGAGAGGCCATTATGACCTGCCACCTCCCCCTGCAGATAGAGACGGTCACCTTGCTGTATTGCAATGCACTCAGGGCCTCACCAATGTAAATGAGAGATCATTGTCAGCTCTATCTCCTCTACAGCCTTAAAAGGGATTTTTTTCTCTATTAGAAAGGACTTGCATTTATATAGCGCCTTTCACTTTCTTGAGACGTCCCAAAGCGCTTTACAGCCAATGACGTACTTTTGAAGTGTAGTCACTGTTGTACTGTAGGAAAGTGCAGCAGCCAATTTGCGCACAGCAAGATCCCACAAACATCAACGTGATCATGACCAGATAATCTGTTTTTCTGCTGTTGGTTGAGGGATAAATATTGGTCAAGACACCAGGGAGAAACTCCCCTGCTCTTCTTCGAAATAATACCGTGGGATCTTTTCCATCCACATGAGAAGGAAGATGGGGCCTCGATTTAACGCCTCATCCAAAAACCGGCACCTCAGACAGTGCAGCATTCCTTCAGTACTGCACTGGGAGTGTCAGCCTGGATTATGTGCTCATGTCTGTGGAGTGGGACTTGAACCCATTGGGCCATGGTTGACACCGAACTGTATATAACTATATAAGACCCTCATCGCATTTACCTGCAGGTATTGTTAAGTGTACTGCACAGATTCTGTATGAAACCACGTGCCGAATATGTGGAATCGCCCTGTCTGCGCCTCACAGCATCATTGTCTGAACATTTATTATCTCATCTAACAATCTGTTTATCAATCAGGGACCAAAAGGAGATAGTATCGTTGGGCCCAGAGGACTACCAGGCAACCCAGGACCCCCCGGTTATAGCTATCCTGGATCTCCCGGTCCCCCAGGACCTCCCGGCCCACCTGGTCTGCCAGGATCAAGCATATCTTCAGGACAACATAGAACAAGTTGGTATCATTTTCTTATTGTTTTAACAGGCTCATTTTGCAAAATATATGATGTTTAAAAGAAACGGGGTGGAGGGTTGAAGAGGGTTTGTTTTGGGCGGAGGCGGTCTGATTGGGGCAGAGAGGGTCTGGCTGGGGCGGAGGGGGTCTGGCTGGGGCGGAGGGGGTCTGGCTGGGGCGGAGGGGGTCTGGCTGGGGCGGAGAGGGTCTGGCTGGGGCAGAGGGGGTCTGGCTGGGGCGGAGAGGGTCTGGCTGGGGCGGAGAGGGTCTGGCTGGGGCGGAGGGGGTCTGACTGGGGCGGAGGGGGTCTGGCTGGGGCGGAGGCAGTCTGATTGGGGCAGAGAGGGTCTGGCTGGGGCGGAGGGGGTCTGGCTGGGGCGGAGGGGGTCTGATTGGGGCAGAGGCAGTCTGGCTGGGGCGGAGAGGGTCTGATTGGGGCAGAGGCAGTCTGATTGGGGCGGAGAGGGTCTGGCTGGGGCGGAGGGGGTCTGGCTGGGGCGGAGGAGGTCTGGCTGGGGCGGAGGGGGTCTGGCTGGGGCGGAGAGGGTCTGGCTGGGGCAGAGGGGGTCTGGCTGGGGCAGAGGCAGTCTGATTGGGGCGGAGAGGGTCTGGCTGGGGCGGAGGGGGTCTGGCTGGGGCGGAGGGGGTCTGGCTGGAGCGGAGGGGGTCTGGCTGGGGCGGAGGGGGTCTGGCTGGGGCGGAGGGGGTCTGGTTGGGGCGGAGGGGGTCTGGTTGGGGCAGAGGGTGTCTGGCTGGGGCGGAGGGGGTCTGGCTGGGGCGGAGGCGGTCTGGCTGGGGCGGAGGGGGTTTCAACATAAGAACATAAGAAATAGGAGCAGGAGTAGACCTTACGTCTCCTCGAGCTTGCTGCACCATTCAATAAGATCATGGCTGATCTTCGACCTGAACTCCACTTTCCCACCCGATCCCATATCCCTCGATTCCCCTCGAGGCCAAAAATCTATCTATCTCAACCTTGAATATACTCAAAGACTCAGCATCCACAGCCCTTTGGGGCAGAGAATTCCAAAGATTCACAACCCTCTGAGTGATGAAATTCCTCCTGATCTTGGTCTTAAATGGCCGACCCCTTATCCTGAGACTATGCCCCCTAGTTCTAGACACTCCAGCCAGGGGAAACAATCTCTCAGCATCTGCCCTGTCAATCCCCCTCAGAATCTTATATGTTTCAATGAGATCACCCCTCATTCTTCTAAATGCCAGAGAGTATCGGCCCACTCTACTCAATCTCTCCTCATAGGATAACCCTCTCATCCCAGGGATCAAACTAGTGAACCTTCGTTGCACTGCCTCTAAGGCAAGTATGTCTTTCCACAGATAAGGAGACCAAAATTGTGCACAGTGCTCCAGGTTTCACCAAAGCCCTGTACAATTGTAGCAACACTTCATTACTTTTGTACTCCAACCGCCTTGCAATAAAGGCCAACATGATATTTGCCTTCCTAATTGATTGCTGCACCGGCATGCTAACTCTGTGTTTCCTGTACGAGGACACCTAAATCTCTTTGAACATGAATATTTAATAGTTTTTCACCATTTAAAAAATATTCTGTTTTTCTATTCTTCCTACCAAAGTGACTAACCTCACATTTCCCCACATTATACTCCATCTGCCACCTTATTGCCCACTCACTTAACCTGTCTATATCCCTTTGCAGGCTCTTTGTGTCCTCCTCACAGCTTACTTTCCCACCTAGCTTTGTATCATCAGCAAACTTGGATACATTGCACTCAGTCCCTTCATCTAAGTTATTAATATAGATTGTAAATAGTTGAGGCCCAGGCACTGATCCTTGCGGCACCCCACTAGTAACAGCCTGCCAACCTGAAAATGACGTGATTAACCCTATTCTCTGTTTTCTGTCCATTAACCAATCCTCTATCCATGCTAATATATTACCCCCAACCCAATAAGCCCTTATGTGGCACCTTATCGAATACCTTTTGGAAATCCAAATATACTATATCCACTGGTTCCCCTTTATCTACCCTGCTAGTTACATCCTCAAAAAACACTAATAAATTTGTCAAACATGATTTCCCTTTTATAAAACCATGTTGACTCTGCCTGATCATATTATATTTTCTAAGTGCCCTGTTACCAATTCCTTAATAATGGATTCCAGCATTTTCCCAACGATTGATGTCTGGTTGGGGCGGAGGGGGGTCTGGTTGGGGCGGAGGGGGGTCTGGTTGGGGCGGAGGGGGGTCTGGTTGGGGCGGAGGGGGGTCTGGTTGGGGCGGAGGGGGGTCTGGTTGGGGCGGAGGGGGGTCTGGTTGGGGCGGAGGGGGTCTGGTTGGGGCGGGGGGAGTCTGGTTGGGGCGGGGGGAGTTCTGTTTGGGGCGGGGGGGGGTCTGGTTGGGGCGGGGGGAGTCTGGTTGGGACGGAGGGGGTCTGGTTTGGGCGGAGGGAGTCTGGTTGGGGCGGAGGGGTTCTGGTTGGGGCGGAGGGGGTCTGGTTGGGGCGGAGGGGGTCTGGTTGGGGCGGAGGGGGTCTGGTTGGGGCGGAGGGGGTCTGGTTGGGGCGGAGAGGGTCTGGTTGGGGCGGGGGGGGTCTGGTTGGGGCGGAGGGGGGTCTGGCTGGGGCGGCGGGGGTCTGGCTGTGGCGGAGGCGGTCTGGCTGTGGCGGAGGGGGTCTGGTTGGGGCGGGGGGTGTCTGGTTGGGACGGAGGGGGTCTGGTTTGGGCGGAGGGAGTCTGGTTGGGGCGGAGGGGGTCTGGTTGGGGCGGAGGGGGTCTGGTTGGGGCGGAGGGGGTCTGGTTGGGGCGGAGGGGGTCTGGTTGGGGCGGAGGGGGTCTGGTTGGGGCGGAGGGGGTCTGGTTGGGGCGGAGGGGGGTCTGGTTGGGGCGGAGGGGGGTCTGGTTGGGGCGGAGGGGGGTCTGGCTGGGGCGGCGGGGGTCTGGCTGTGGCGGAGGGGGTCTGGCTGTGGCGGAGGGGGTCTGGTTGGGGCGGAGGGGGTCTGGTTGGGGCGGCGGGGGTCTGGTTGGGACGGAGGGGGGTCTGGCTGGGGCGGAGGGGGTCTGGTTGGGGCGGAGGGGGTCTGGTTGGGGCAGAGGGTGTCTGGCTGGGGCGGAGGGGGTCTGGCTGGGGCGGAGGCGGTCTGGCTGGGGCGGAGGGGGTTTCAACATAAGAACATAAGAAATAGGAGCAGGAGTAGACCTTACGTCTCCTCGAGCTTGCTGCACCATTCAATAAGATCATGGCTGATCTTCGACCTGAACTCCACTTTCCCACCCGATCCCATATCCCTCGATTCCCCTCGAGGCCAAAAATCTATCTATCTCAACCTTGAATATACTCAAAGACTCAGCATCCACAGCCCTTTGGGGCAGAGAATTCCAAAGATTCACAACCCTCTGAGTGATGAAATTCCTCCTGATCTTGGTCTTAAATGGCCGACCCCTTATCCTGAGACTATGCCCCCTAGTTCTAGACACTCCAGCCAGGGGAAACAATCTCTCAGCATCTGCCCTGTCAATCCCCCTCAGAATCTTATATGTTTCAATGAGATCACCCCTCATTCTTCTAAATGCCAGAGAGTATCGGCCCACTCTACTCAATCTCTCCTCATAGGATAACCCTCTCATCCCAGGGATCAAACTAGTGAACCTTCGTTGCACTGCCTCTAAGGCAAGTATGTCTTTCCACAGATAAGGAGACCAAAATTGTGCACAGTGCTCCAGGTTTCACCAAAGCCCTGTACAATTGTAGCAACACTTCATTACTTTTGTACTCCAACCGCCTTGCAATAAAGGCCAACATGATATTTGCCTTCCTAATTGATTGCTGCACCGGCATGCTAACTCTGTGTTTCCTGTACGAGGACACCTAAATCTCTTTGAACATGAATATTTAATAGTTTTTCACCATTTAAAAAATATTCTGTTTTTCTATTCTTCCTACCAAAGTGACTAACCTCACATTTCCCCACATTATACTCCATCTGCCACCTTATTGCCCACTCACTTAACCTGTCTATATCCCTTTGCAGGCTCTTTGTGTCCTCCTCACAGCTTACTTTCCCACCTAGCTTTGTATCATCAGCAAACTTGGATACATTGCACTCAGTCCCTTCATCTAAGTTATTAATATAGATTGTAAATAGTTGAGGCCCAGGCACTGATCCTTGCGGCACCCCACTAGTAACAGCCTGCCAACCTGAAAATGACGTGATTAACCCTATTCTCTGTTTTCTGTCCATTAACCAATCCTCTATCCATGCTAATATATTACCCCCAACCCAATAAGCCCTTATGTGGCACCTTATCGAATACCTTTTGGAAATCCAAATATACTATATCCACTGGTTCCCCTTTATCTACCCTGCTAGTTACATCCTCAAAAAACACTAATAAATTTGTCAAACATGATTTCCCTTTTATAAAACCATGTTGACTCTGCCTGATCATATTATATTTTCTAAGTGCCCTGTTACCAATTCCTTAATAATGGATTCCAGCATTTTCCCAACGATTGATGTCTGGTTGGGGCGGAGGGGGGTCTGGTTGGGGCGGAGGGGGGTCTGGTTGGGGCGGAGGGGGGTCTGGTTGGGGCGGAGGGGGGTCTGGTTGGGGCGGAGGGGGGTCTGGTTGGGGCGGAGGGGGGTCTGGTTGGGGCGGAGGGGGGTCTGGTTGGGGCGGAGGGGGTCTGGTTGGGGCGGGGGGAGTCTGGTTGGGGCGGGGGGAGTTCTGTTTGGGGCGGGGGGGGGTCTGGTTGGGGCGGGGGGAGTCTGGTTGGGACGGAGGGGGTCTGGTTTGGGCGGAGGGAGTCTGGTTGGGGCGGAGGGGTTCTGGTTGGGGCGGAGGGGGTCTGGTTGGGGCGGAGGGGGTCTGGTTGGGGCGGAGGGGGTCTGGTTGGGGCGGAGGGGGTCTGGTTGGGGCGGAGAGGGTCTGGTTGGGGCGGGGGGGGTCTGGTTGGGGCGGAGGGGGGTCTGGCTGGGGCGGCGGGGGTCTGGCTGTGGCGGAGGCGGTCTGGCTGTGGCGGAGGGGGTCTGGTTGGGGCGGGGGGTGTCTGGTTGGGACGGAGGGGGTCTGGTTTGGGCGGAGGGAGTCTGGTTGGGGCGGAGGGGGTCTGGTTGGGGCGGAGGGGGTCTGGTTGGGGCGGAGGGGGTCTGGTTGGGGCGGAGGGGGTCTGGTTGGGGCGGAGGGGGTCTGGTTGGGGCGGAGGGGGGTCTGGTTGGGGCGGAGGGGGGTCTGGTTGGGGCGGAGGGGGGTCTGGCTGGGGCGGCGGGGGTCTGGCTGTGGCGGAGGGGGTCTGGCTGTGGCGGAGGGGGTCTGGTTGGGGCGGAGGGGGTCTGGTTGGGGCGGCGGGGGTCTGGTTGGGACGGAGGGGGGTCTGGCTGGGGCGGAGGGGGTCTGGCTGGGGCGGAGGGGGTCTGGCTGGGGCGGAGGGGGGTCTGTTTGGGGCGGAGGGGGGTCTGGTTGGGGCGGAGGGGGGTCTGGTTGGGGCGGAGGGGGTCTGGTTGGGGCGGAGGGGGTCTGGTTGGGGCGGAGGGGGTCTGGTTGGGGCGGAGGAGGTCTGGTTGGGGCGGAGGGGGTCTGGCTGGGGCGGAGGGGGTCTGGCTGGGGCGGAGGGGGGTCTGGTTGGGGCGGAGGGGGTCTGGTTGGGGCGGAGGGGGTCTGGTTGGGGCGGAGGGGGTCTGGTTGGGGCGCAGGGGGTCTGGTTGGGACGGAGGGGTTTGGCTGGGCGCAGGTGGTTGATTGGGGAGAGTTATAATGGTTGCTTGTGCTCCAATAACTAAGTGTGTGCTGCCAGCTCCATTGGAAGCGATCATTCGAATCAGAACTGACTGACACACTGCTGGTGAACAGCCCACACCTCAATAATGGATAGCTAGGTGAGGCTGTTGGCAACGCGGAACTCTACTCTGGCATATGTAGAAGGGAAAGGGAGGATAATAAGAAGAGATTTGTAAACTTGTCGCCTGTTTGTGCTGAGAACTGGAGGTCAGATCACAACATCAGCTGGGAAATGGACCTCCAAACCAGTTAAAGGATGACTCCCAAATGAGTTAAACTAGTTAATGGGATTGGTGGCCGAGGTTGGAGAAGTCAGTGCAGAGGGCTGGTTCACTTAGTGTGATGTGGAATTAAACTTCTCCCTCTATCACACATAGGCATTGTCGGACCACCTGGCCCTCCCGGTCCTCCCGGCTCCGCAGCATCGTCATCGGGGGTAAGTGTGGACTCTTCAACACTCCTTTTTAAAGCAAGACCTAGAATCACCGTGCTGTGGAGGATGTGGGGCTTTTGATGGTTCTATTCTATAAAATGGCACAGTCAGGCGAGCTCAGTTGGTTTAGAACCAGACTTGGGGGGCTTGAAGATTCAACTGTTTTGTGGGGGAGGGGAGGAAAAGCAGGAAGAAAACTCCGCTGAAGAAGAGCGCCTCCTATTGGCCGACAGGCACATTGGTCACCACGGAGAAGTCAGTGGCCAGATTGTTCGGCACTCCTGGCTGAAGAGGCAGGGCGTGGATAGGTGGCAACTGTGATGATCTATTGGGTCTTGGTGATGCCGTATAACGCAATGCCTCCTAAACCAATAATCCTTGAGCTGTGTAGTCAGTGTCTCTGATATTCTATAAAATTGCTTTTCAATGTCACCCAGGTTAAAGTTCTGCAGACCTACCAGGAAATGCTCAGTTTCTCTCGTAGCCTGAATGAGGGAACACTAGCTTACATCATGGAACGTGGAGAACTGTATATTCGAGTACGGGACGGTTGGCGGCAGGTTTATGTAAGTGTGTGTTTAGCATTCCCGACTCTCTCTCTCTTTTAGTATCTAGTTGGGGGAGGCAGGGCGGGGAGAGGCTTCTTTCCAAATTCTTTAACTTTCTCTTAACTTCAGGTTGTCCAAACTCAGACACGTGTGCACAAAAACACACATGCATTTACACACAGACACTTACACACAGACACACACGTGTACACACACAGGCATGTCTTTGTAGAACTAGCATGAAACTGGTTACATTTTGACATACTTTATAAAAACATAGAAGATAGGAGCAGGAGTAGGCCATTTGGCCCCTCGAGCCTGTTCCACCATTTAATGAGATCATGGCTGATCATCCAAATTCAGTGCCCTGTCCCTGCTTTCTCCTCATATCCCTTGATCCCCTTAGCCTTAAGAAATATATCTGACTCCTTCTTGAATATATTTAACTAGCTGGAGTGCCCGGCGGTGCCGAGGGTTTTTTGAGGGCATGTTGTTATGAAAAAAGTAGAAATAATTTTTATATATATAAATGAGTTTGTCTGTGTGTCTGTCTGTGTGGGAAAGAGAGAGACTGGGGGGGGGAGAGAGGCCCGGGGATCGAGAGAGAGACTGGGGGGAGAAGAGAGAGATGGGGGGGAGAGAGAGACCGGGGGGAGAAGAGAGAGAGAGAGAGACTGGGGGGGAGAGAGAGAGAGAGAGAGACTGGGGGGGTCAGGCCCGGCCCGACTCACCTGGGTACCAGAACGGAGTCAGTCCGACACCGGGAGGCCGGGTGCCCATCGCTCCGAAGCGAGCCCGGGGTTCCTCTCTATCTCTGTATCTATCTCTCTCTTTGTATTTCTGTCTCTCTCTGACGTCTGTCTGTTGACTCTTCCCCTCTGCCGCTGTCAGTTTTTCTGCCGTTTTCTCTCTCCCTTCCTGCTGCCACCGCTCTCCGGCTGTCGGCTGCGCTTTATTTATTTTCTCTGGTTATTTAGCCGGTGCCGGGCTCGCCGGCCGCTGAGGCTCTGTATTGAAATTATCTTGGCGCCGGTGCCCGATCTGCTACTCCAGGCCCCACCGTCCGCCCGCTCTCCGGCCCAAGGTAAGAGCCGGGCACCGGCCCCACACCCGCACCGCCAGGGATCAGCACCCGGGGAACCCGCCCGCCGCCCAACGTGAACAACAAACACCCTCCTCACCTGTCACGGAGTTGAAGTCTCCGAAAGCGGCCACGGTGCCCCGGGCTTCCGACCCGAAGAGCTCGGCAGTTACATCCTGCAGAGCGGAGAGGCTGGGGTGACAGGAGAGAGGGGAGAAAGCGGAGAGAAGGAGGAGGAGGCCCAACCTAACAATGGCCGCAGCTAACGGCAGTTCGAAGGATTAGGCTCCGCCCACACACGCAATGAAACGCCCCCCGTGACGCAGCGCGCTCCCCCCATAGGATTGGTCAACCTTCACGTCACTCAATGCTAATGAGCGGATTCCCCCGTATAATTGGCCAACCCGCTAATGAGCGGATTTTTGAACGTTTTTTGTCTACTGTCCGAACAATTTTTGTCTGACCAAAAAGTAAATATGCCTAGTAGACTCTCCTAATCATAACCCTTCTTTTGATATAACATATGTGTAGGTATGTTCTATAACTTTTGAGTGATGCCCAGACAGACAGACAGAACTATCCTTTTTATATATATATAGATAGATGAATTGGCCTCAACTGCCTTGTGTGGTAGATAATTCCACAGGTTCACCACTCTCTGGGTGAAGAAATTCCTCCTCATCTCAGTCCTAAATGGCTTACCCCTTATCCTTAGACTGTGACCCCTGGTTCTGGATTTCCCCGCCATCGGGAACATCCTTCCTGCATCTATTCTGTCTAGTCCTGTTAGAATTTTATAAGTTTCAATGAGATCCCCTCTCATTCTTCTAAACTCCAGTGAATATAAGCCCAACCGACCCAATCTCTCCTCATACGTCATTCCTGCCATCCCAGGTATCGGTCTGGTGAATCTTCGCTGCACTCTCTCCATGGCAAGAACATCCTTCCTCAGATAAGGTGACCAAAACTGCACACAGTACTCAAGGTGTGGTCTCACCAAGGCCCTGTACAACTGCAGCAAGACATCCTTGTTCCTGTACTCAAACCCTCTCGCTACGAAGGCCAACATACCATTTGCCGCCTTAACCGCCTGCTGCACCTGCATGCTTACCTTCAGCGACTGGTACACAAGGACACCCAGGTCTCGGTGCACTTCCCCATTTCCCAATCTATTGCCATTCAGATAATAATCTGCCTTTCTGTTTTTGCCAACGAAGTGGATAACCTCGCATTTATCCACATTATACTGCATTTGCCATGCATCTGCCCAATCACCCAACATGTCCAAATCATACTGGAATTTCTCTGCATCCTCCTAAGAACATAAGAACATAAGAAATAGGAGCAGGAGTAGGCCAATTGGCCCCTCGAGCCTGCTCCGCCATTCAATAAGATCATGGCTGATCTGATCCTAACCGCCAATCCACTATGACAGGACTATCTCCTGAATCTAACAGCATTAGACACACGAAAAACAGGAGCCGGATCAGGCTACACGGCCCCTGGGCCCGCTCCGCTACCCATAGGGCCATGACCTATCCGAACCTAGACTCATGTCCAAATTCCTGCCCGCTCCCCGTAACCCTTAATTCCCTTTTCTACTAGGAAACTGTCTATTTCTGTTTTAAATTTATGTAATGATGTAGCTTCGACAGCTTTTTGGGGCAGCATATTCCATGGACCTACCACCCTCTGAGTGAAGTAGTTCCTCCTCATCTCAGTTTTGAAAGAGCAGCCCCTTATTCTAAGACTATGCCCCCTAGTTCTAGTTTCACCCATCATCTGGAACATCCTCCCTGCATCCACCCGATCCAACCCCTTCATAATCTTATGTTTCAATAAGATCGCCTCTCATTCTTCTGAACTCCAATGAGTAGAGTCCCAATCTACTCAACCTCTCCTCATATGTCCATCCCCTCATCCCCGGGATTAATCGAGTGAACCTTCTTTGTACTGACTCGAGAGCAAGTATGTCCTTTCTTAAGTATGGACACCAAAACTGTATGCAGTATTCCAGGTGCGGTCTCACCAATACCTTGTACAACTGAAGCAATACCTCCCTATTTTTATATTCTATCCCCCTAGCAATGAAAGCCAACACTCCATTGGCCTTCTTAATCACTTGCTGCACCTGCATACTAACCTTTTGAGTTTCGTGCACCAGGACTCCCAGATCCCTTTGTACTTCAGTACTTTCAAGTTTCTTGCCATTAAGATAATAACTTGCTCTACGATTTTTCCTGCCAAAGTGCATAACCTCACACTTTCCAGTATTGTATTCCATCTGCCAAATCTCTGCCCACTTACTTAGCCTGTCTATGTCCCCTTGCAGGTTTTTTATGTCCTCCTCACTCACTACTTTCCCTCCCATCTTAGTATCATCTGCAAACTTTGATGTGTTACACTCGGTCCCCTCCTCCAAATCGCACACACGCCCACCCAGCTTTGTGTCATCTGCAAACTTGGAGATATTACATCTAGTTCCCTCGTCTAGATCATTTATATATATTGTGAATAGCTGGGGTCCTAGCATCGACCCCTGCGGTACCCTACTAGTCACTGCCTGCCACTCGGAAAAAGACCCGTTTATTCCAACACTTTGCTTCCTGTCTGCCAACCAGTTCTCTATCCAATTCAGTACCTTACCCCCAATCCCATGTGCTTTAACTTTGCACGCTAATCTCTTATGCGGGACCTTATCGAAAGCCTTCTGAAAGTCCAAATACACCACATCCACTGGTTCTCCCTTATCTATTTTACCAGTTACATCCTCAAAAAATTCCAGTAGATTAGTCAAGCACGATTTACCTTTTGTATCTTTGCTTACAGCTTGGAGAGTACATTCCTTACCTTGGAGGTGGAATACTTGTGAGTACAGTTTTGCTCCTGTCTTTTTATATACTTTCCACTTTCGTGTTAATTTCTATTGATACACATCATGATTTGTTTCTTTTTATACCCCTGTTGCTCTATTAATTCTAAAAGACCAAATAACCTGTTTGACCTGGGCAAATTACCAAATAATGTTTGTTTACTGATGTTGGTTGAGGGATAAATATTGGTCTGGACACTGGGGATTACTCCCCTGCTCTTCTTCGAAATAGTGCCTTGGGATTTTTTACGCCCACCTGAGAGAGCAGACGGGGCCTCGGTTTAACATCTCATCTGAAAGACGGCCCTCCGACAGTGCAGCATTCCCTCAGTACTGCAACGGGAGTGTCAGCCTAGATTTTGTGCTCAAGTCTCTGGAGTGGGACTTGAACTCATGACCTTCTGGCTCAGGGGCAAGAGTGCTACCACTGAGCCGTGGCTGGCAATTTTCAGTTTTGGTGATGTCCTGCACTTAGACTTTGGTCTGCAGCTTGGTTTTTCAATGTAAAATATTTCCACGCTGCTTCATTCAACATGTGGAAGGATCTTTCAAAATGCTGAGACAGGCCCCCATCTAGAACTGTATCCTGGATTATGTCTTTATTTCTCTTAACTTGTTTAAATGTTTACAGGAAAACAAAGTGGAGGCGGTGGGATCGCCACCGGTGGTGCAGTACTCGACACAGGGCGAATCCTCGCCAAATGCAGAGGTGGTGGTTTCAGAGAACTCGGCCCTTGACCCTCGCAACCCCGAGCCGGAGCGTCCAAAGGAGACCGAGCACCAAAGACCGGTGCACCGCCATCCTGAGCCGGCACAGCCAAACTACCCGCACCGCCAGCACATTCCAAGAAGGCACACGACTGCCGCCCCACCCCGCACAGCAGAACCTCCAAGGGTGAACCACCGCGGCTCCTCCCATCGACCTCATGTTGGCCATTCGGGGGGCCTGCATGGAGTTCCAATGGTAAATGGCTCCCCTTAAGAAGTTATACTGGTAGCAAGAGCTTTGCATATTTGCTCCAGTTACAATCTAATACAGGAGAACCTCACCCTGCCAACGTAGCGGGCTGGACCCATTGGGTAGGGCGAATATTCCACAGTGCTGGAGCTGCAAGGTGTGGCCTCACTGTTCTGAACTCTGATCTACCTAAACTTCCAAGTTAGTAAAGAAAGAACTTTCATTTCTATAGCACCTTTCATGTCCTCTGGACGCCCCAATGCACTTTACAGCTCATGACGTTCTTTTGAAGTCTTGTCATTGTTGTGATGTAGGAAACGCGACAGCCAATTTCTGCACAGCAAGTTCCCACAAACAGTAATATGGTAATGAGCAGATAATCTGTTTTTTAGTGATGTTGGTTGAAGGTTAAATATTGGTCTGAACACCGGGGAGAACTCCAGTCCCACACCAACATGGTTGAGTCTTTACTGGCCTCTGAAGTGGCCTAGCAAGCCACTCAGTTAAAGTAGAAGGCCCACACCTAGGGATGGGCAATAAATGCCGGCCTTACCAGCGACACCCACATCCCAAGAATTAATACAGTATTTAAAATTCCTGGGGCAAGTGCTGTGAATGTTTCTCCACAGCTGACACCCTCTCTTCTCTCTGCAGCTACACCTCATGGCGCTCAACACTCCTCTCACGGGCAACATGCGGGGGATCCGTGGCGTCGACTTCCAGTGTTTCCAGCAGGCCCGTGGAATGGGCCTGATGGGGACGTTCAGGGGCTTCCTCTCGTCCAAGCTACAGGACCTGTACAGTGTTGTTCGGCGTGCTGACAGGAACTCAGTGCCCATCGTAAACAGCAAGGTGAGTCCCCATACCAAGCCACAATCAGAAACTTAATGAATTTCCAGCCCCAGTGTCAGGGCTGCACTTCGGTTGGTATTGTCTTCCAAGCAGGGTTGCACTGATGTTGAAAATGTATTCCCAGCAGGGCTGCACTGGGGCTGGAAATGCATTCCCAGCAGGACTGCACTGGGGCTGGAAATGCATTCCCAGCAGGGCTGCACTGGGGCTGGAAATGCAAACCCAGCAGGGCTGCACTGGGGCTGGAAATGCATTCCCAGCAGGGCTGCACTGGGGCTGGAAATGCATTCCCAGCAGGGCTGCACTGGGGCTGGAAATGCATTCCCAGCAGGGCTGCACTGGGGCTGGGAAGAGGAGGGAGCGAGAAAATGGGGAACTACAGGCCAGTTAGCCGGACATCAGTGGTCGTGAAAATGCTGGAGTCCATCATTAAGGAAGTGGTAACAGGACACTTACAAAATCATAATATGATTAGGCAAAGTCAACATAGTTTTCTGAAAGGGAAATCGTGATTAACAAATTTATTAGAGTTTTTTGAGGATGTAACTAGCAGGGTAGATAAAGGGGAACCAGTGGATGTAGTATATTTGGATTTTCAAAAGGCATTCGATAAGGTGACACATAAAAGATTGTTACACAAGATAAGGGCTCATGGGGTTGGGGGTAATATATTAGCATGGATACAGGATTGGTTAACAGACAGAAAACAGAGAGTAGGGAAAAACGGGCAATTTTCAGATTGGCAGGCTGTAACTGGTGGGGTACCACAATGATCAGTGCTTAGGCCTCAGCTATTAACAATCTGTATTAATGACTTAGATGAAGGGACCGAGTGCAATGTATCCAAGTTAATTGAAGATATAAAGCTAGGTGGGAAAGTAAGCTGTGAGGAGGACACAAAGAGCCTGCAGAGGGATATAGACTGGTTAAGTGAGTGGGCAATAAGGTGGCAGATGGAGTATAATGTGGGGAAATGTGAGGTTATTTTGATGGGAAGAATAGAAAAACAGAATATTTTTTAAATGGTGAGAAACTATTAAATGTTGGTGTTCAGAGAAATTATGGTGTCCTCGTACAGGAAACACAGAAAGCTAGCATGCAGGTACAGGAAGCAATTAGGAAGGCAAATGCAGCTGCAGCTGCCACGGTGCCGGCTCTGCCGGCATTAGAATGCGTTGACCTCAGCCCATTATGGTATTTTAGCAACAGACCCACCAGACAGCACATGACATGCTGGGAGCATCACAGGAAGGTGGGATCTGGAATGTTCGGCCCCAGCAGGCAGTAAAGGGCTGCTGATGCCCAACCAGTGTTCCTGTTTCTAGGGGCAGAAAACCGGTGGAGACTTCAGGCCCTTTGTTGTGCTTGGTGAGTTGGGAGGGCTCAAAATATTAGGGAGCAAGTAAGGTTAGCCCTAAAATAAAGGAGGGAATTGGTCTTCCTGTGCAAGAGGTCTCCCCTTCAGTGCCCTTTGTTATTGGGTGCTTAGCAACTGAAGCGCTGCTCAGACATTCCCAATTGCGATGGGCTGCATGGCCTCCTCCTGTACTGCAAAAGTGAATGACTCTTCCTGGGCTACTTGTAATATTGGTCTACTGGAAGGGTGAGATGCATTGGTTGCAGCGATCCCGTAAAAGTAAATGGTTAGACCTGGAACTACATTAACTTGTAACAGCAACAACTTGCATTTATATAGCACCTTTAAATGTAATAAATCATCCCAAGGTGCTTCACAGAAGCATAATCAAACACAATTTGACACCGAACCACATAAGGAGATATTAGGACAGGTGGCCATAAGCTTGGTCAAAGAGGTAGGTTTTAAGGAGCGGCTTAAAGGAGAGAGAGGCAGAGAGGTTTAGGGAGAGAATTCCAGGGCTTAGGGTATAGACAGCTGAAGCCACGGCCGCCAATCGTGGAGCGAAGAAAATCGGGGATGTGCTAGAGGCCAAAATTGGAGGAATGCAGAGTTCTCGGAGGGTTTTAGGGCTGGAGGAGGTTATAGAGAGAGAGGGATGAGGCCATGGAAGGATTTGAAAAAAAGGATGAAAATTTTTAAACCTAGCGTTCCGGATCTTTCCGTGTGCTACTTGCCCGAGTGCGGTCAAGTGCTAACCCATAATCCTCATGGAGAGGAAGTGAATGAAATGACTGAGTGCAGTTGAACACAACATCCCTGAACAGCTTGAGGTGGCTAGACTGCAAAGTTTCTAGAGAACTGTAGAAGATGAGGGATAGAAATGAATAAAAAGAATGTGTTGAGATATCTTCCTGCTCTTTGCCCTCAGGGAGAGGTGCTGTTTGATAGTTGGAGCTCACTCTTCTCAGGATCTCAAGCTCCCTTCAAATCCAACGCCCCCATCTACTCATTTGACGGACGAGATGTACTTCGGGACCAAGCCTGGTATGTGATTTGCACCTTTCATTTATGTAGCGCTGTTTAGGTGGTAAATGCCTCAAGGACCTCCACAGAGGCGCTAGGGAAGAATATTAAGAGTGTTAAAAAAACAAGCCTGAAGGCTTTGTGTCTTAATGCGAGGAGCATTCGTAATAAGGTGGATCAATTAGCTGCGCAAATAGATGTAAACAGATATGATATAATTGGGATTACGGAGACATGGCTCCAGGGTGACCAAGGCTGGGAATTCAACATCCAGGGGTATTCAATATTCAGGAAGGACAGGCAAAAAGGAAAAGGCACTGGGGTAGCATTGCTGGTTAAAGAGGAGATTAACACAATAGTAAGGAAGGATATTAGATCTGATGATGTGGAATCTGTGTGGGTAGAGCTGAGAAATACCAAGGGGCAGAAAACGTTAGTGGGAGTTGTATACAAACCCCCAAACAATAATGCTGAGGTTGGGGATGGCATTAAACGGGAAATTAGAGATGCGTGCAATAACGTCACAGCAGTTATCATGGGTGACTTTAACCTACATATAGATTGGTCTAACCAAATTAGTAACAATACTGTGGAAGAGGAATTCCTAGAGTGTATACGGGATGGTTTCCTGGACCAATATGTCGAGGAACCAACTAGAGATCAGGCCATCTTAGACTGGGTATTATGTAATGAGAAAGGATTAATTAGCAATCTTGTTGTGCGAGGCCTCTTTGGGAGGAGCGATCATATATGATAGAATTCTTCACTAAGATGCAGAGTGAAGTAGTTGATTCAGAGACTTGGCTACTGAATTTAAATAAAGGAAACTACGATGGTATGAGGTGCGAGTTGGCTAGGATAGATTGGGGAATGTTACTTAAAGGGTTGACGGTGAATAGGCAATGGCAAACATTTAAAGATCGCATGGATGAACTATAGAATTTGTTCATCCCTGTTTGGCATAAAAATAAAACAAAAAAGGTGACTCAACATTGGCTAACGAGGGAAATTAGGGATAGCATAAGATCCAAGGAGAGGACATATAAATTGGCCAGAAAAAGCAGCAAACCTGAGGATTGGGAGCAGTTTAGGATTCAGCAAAGGAGGACAAAGGGATTAATTAAGAGGGGGAAAATAGAGTATGAGAGTAAGCTTGCATGGAACATAAAAACTGACTGTAAAAGCTTCTATAGATATGTGCAGAGAAAAAGATTGGTAAAGTCAAGCGTAGGTCCCTTGCAGTCAGAATCAGGGGGATTTATAATGGGGAACAAAGACATGGCAGACCAATTTAAATACATACTTTGGTTCTGTCTTCACAAAGGAGGACACAAATACATTCCCAGAGATGTTGCGGAACATAGGGTCTAATGAGAGGGAGGAACTGAATGAAATCAGTATTTGTAGGGAAATGGTGTTAGGGAAATTGACGGGATTGAAGGCCGATAAATCCCCAGGGCCTGATAATCTACATCCTAGAGTACTTAAGGAAGTGGCCCTGGAAATAGTAGATGCATTGCTGGTCATCTTCCAAAATTCTATAGACTCTGGAACAGTTCCCATGGATTGGAGGGTAGCTAATGTAAACCCACTATTTAAAAAAGGTGGTAGAGAAAAAATGGGGAATTATAGACCGGTAAGCCTGACATCGGTAGTGGGGAAAATGCTAGAGTCCATTATAAAAGATGTAATAGCAGAGCACTTGGAAAACAGTGACAGGATCGGACAAAGTCAACATGGATTTACAAAAGGTAAATCATGCTTGACTAATCTGCTGGAATTTTCTGAGGATGTAACTGGTAGGATAAGGGAAAACCAGTAGATGTGGTGTATTTGGACTTCCAGAAGGCTTTCGATAAGGTCCCGCATAAGAGATTAGCGTGCAAAGTTAAAGCACATGGGATTGGGGGTAAGGTACTGACTTGGATAGAAAACTGGTTGGCAGACAGGAAGCAAAGAGTTGGAATAAACGGGTCTTTTTCCGAGTGGAAGGCAGTGACTAGTGGGGTACCGCAGGGATCGGTGCTAGGACCCAAGTTATTCACAATATGATGATCTAGACGAGGGAACTAGATGTAATATCTCTAAGTTTGCAGACGACACAAAGCTGGGTGGGCGTGTGTGCTGTGAGGAGGATGCAGAGAAACTCCAGTACGATTTGGACAGGTTGGGCGATTGGGCAGATGCATGGCAGATGCAGTATAATGTGGATAAATGTGAGGTTATCCACTTTGGTGGCAAAAACAGGAAGGCAGATTATTATCTGAACGGCAATAGATTGGGAGAAGGGGAAGTGCAACGAGACCTGGGTGTCCTTGTGCACCAGTCGCTGAAGGTAAGCATGCAGGTGCAGCAGACGGTTAAGAAGGCAAATGGTATGCTGGCCTTCATTGCGAGAGGATTCGAGTACAGGAGCAAAGATGTCTTGCTGCAGTTGTACAGGGCCTTGGTGAGACTACGCCTTGAGTATTGTGTGCAGTTTTGGTCGCCTTATCTGAGGAAGGATGTTCTTTCCATGGAAGGAGTGCAGCGAAGATTCACCAGACTGATACCTGGGATGAGAGGAATGACGTATGAAGAGAGATTGGGTCGATTAGGCTTATATTCGCTAGAGTTTAGAAGAATGAGAGGGGATCTCATTGAAACTTATAAAATTCTAACAGGACTAGACAGACTAGATGCAGGAAGGCTGTTCCCGATGGCGTGGAGTCCAGAAGCAGGGGTCACAGTCTAAGGATAAGGGGTAAGCCATTTAGGACTGAGATGAGGAGGAATTTCTTCACCCAGAGACTGGTGAACCTGTGGAATTCTCTACCACAGAAGACAGTTGAGGCCAATTCATTAAATATATTCAAGAAGGAGTTAGATATATTTCTTAAGGCTAAGGGGATCAAGGGATATGAGGAGAAAGCAGGGACAGGGTACTGAATTTGGATGATCAGCCATGATCGCATTGAATGGCGGAGCAGGCTCGAGGGGCCGAATGGCCTACTCCTGCTCCTATCTTCTATGTTTTCTATGTTTTCTATGATACATTAATATTAATGACTTGGATGAGGGTGTACAGGGCATAATTTCAAAATTTGCAGATGACACAAAACTTGGAAGTATAGTGAACAGTGAGGATAGCGATAGACTTCAAGAGGACGTAGACAGGCTGGTGGAGTGGGCAGACACATGGCAGATGAAATGTAACGCAGAAAGGTGCGAAGTGATACATTTTCTCAGAAAGAATGAAGAGAGGAAATATAAACTAAAGTTGTGGTGTATGTGCCTTTAAGAGCAATTGTGGTGTATGTGCCTTTAAGAGCCCCAGGTGTGCGTAATGCCGGTAATTGCCACTTGGGCTATATAAGCCTGTGTATTGTGTATATCCTTTAGAACCCCCCCCAGACTTGCTTAGTAAATACCTATGAACCAACTCCTGTCTTCAGTGTCTTTATCTACACACGGACACTACAGTGGCGACGAAGTGGAAACGGACTTACCTGCAATTCGGCAGCACCTCAAGGACATCGATTCCTCCAGCGTCCAGAAGACTCAAGGAAGTAATAGAAACTGTGGTTTCACCAGCTGGCCAAGCTGGTGGCAGGTACTGCGCTAATCCTTCCTGGGCGTCAGGCTGGGGCTCCAGCGTCGGGCTCTACAGCTGAGACAGGCAGCGAAATCGGAGGCAAGCAATAACGGACTGGGAGGGTGCACTCGGGAGACGGCCGGCGCGGCAAGCAGGTCAGCGTTTAGACCTCCGTCGGGAACGAGTCTCCAACAGTGAATAAACGGAAACCACAGTAAAACAGCGTTGTTATCGGTAGCAGCGGCGGGAAAGCGCAGGAAGCGCCATATCGTTGCTACAGAGAGAAAAAAAAAAAGCGCGGGAAGCGCCATATCTTTTTTTGAAATGCCTAAGTCTGGCAATATTGATGCTTTTGATAACGAAACAGAGCCTAACTTTGGCAATATTGATGTTTTTGATAACAAGATAGAGGATTGGACCACATATGTAGAAAGAGTGGAGGTGTTTTGCACCGCAAATGGAATAGAAGATGAAAAAAAAGCTTCAGTGCTTCTGGATCTAATGGGCGCAGAAACATACAAGCTGTTACGCAACTTAATCACTCCAGCCGAACCGATGGACAAGAATTTTGAGGAGATTGTTGATACCCTACACTGCCAATTCGAGGCAGGACTGGCAGATTCTCTGCAAGATAAATTCATCTGCGATCCCCTAAGTGTAGAAACACAAAAAAAGGTATCTTCTGGAAAAGATTTAACACTGGACAAGGCTTTCAGTGCAATAGGAGCGGCAAAGATACAGCAAAGGCCACAGGACTTCGGCACCCATGAAATGACACGCGGTGTCGAGAGATGTTATCACTGCGGCAGATCCAACCATGACCAGAGGGATTGCTGGTTCAAAGAAAAAGCATGCAGGCGATGCGGAAAGATGGGACACATTCCACGTGTATGCCGATCTGAAAATAAAAAATCCACTAACGGGAAAAGAATCAATAAGGAAAAGCACAGAAAGGTACAAATGATGACGGACAGTAGCTCCAAAGACCAGAAGAGCGATAGCGACTCCGGGAACAAGAGACTAAGCTCTCTCAAATTACATAATGTAATTGCCAATGAAGATTACCAGACCATTTGGGTTACCCTCATAATAGCAGGGTCCCCAGTTAAAATGGAGCTAGATACAGGATCAGCTCTAACCGTAATAAATCGACGAGATTACGAGAGGCTATTTTCGCATATACCTCTAAAAGACACATCCATTATCTTAAAAACATATACGGGGCAGAAAGTATACCCCAAAGGAAAAATAAAGGTGCCTGTGGTATACAACGGCAAAGAAATACAAAAGTTGTATTTATACATTCTACAAGATGGTGGTCCACCGTTGTTGGGACGTGAATGGATAAGGAAGATACGTTTAGACTGGCACTCCATTCAGGCACTGACGGTGACCAGTAAGGAAAAAAACAATGATGACATCATACCTGAACGATTAAAAGACATCTTGGCCAACGCCAAAGAAGTGTTTCAAGAGAAACTAGGAACCTTGAAAGGCATCACCGCCTCAATAAAAGTGGAAGATGCAGCAATTCCAAAAAATTTTAAGGCAAGACCGGTGCCATACGCAATACGTCCGGCAGTCGAGGCAGAGCTGGAGAATTTGGAAAAGGCAGGCGTATTATCCAAAATAGATTGGAGCGAATGGGCAACACCCATCGTTCCAGTCATGAAAAAAGCATTGAAAAATAACTGAGGAACAGAGAAAAATTCGCATCTGTGGGGACTTTAAGGTGACTATAAACCCGGTCCTTCACACGGTACAGTATCCTCTTCCGAGGATAGAAGATATTTTCGCCTCACTATCCGGAGGAAAACGTTTCACAAAAATTGACTTGGCACAGGCATATCTACAGATGGAGGTTGAGGAGATCTCTAAAAAGTATCTCACAATAAACACACACAAAGGCCTGTACCAGTACAATCGACTGGTTTTTGGAGTAGCATCAGCTCCAGCTATCTGGCAAAGAGCTATGGAGCAAGTCCTGCAAGGGATTCCGGGGACTCAGTGTTACCTAGACGACATCCTTATAACAGGAGAAAATGACAACGAGCACCTTGCCAATTTGGAGCAGGTGCTCACTAGGCTGAAAGAACGGGGCCTACGAGCAAATCGCCCCAAGTGCGAATTTTTCCAAAATCAGATATCATATTGTGGCCACATAATTAATAAGGAAGGGTTGCATAAGTCACCTGAAAAAATTGAAGCAGTTATAAAAGCCCCAGCACCTGAAAATGTTTCACAATTGAGGTCATTCCTGGGATTAATAAATTACTACCATAAATTTTTACCGAACTTATCAACTATTCTACACCCTCTTAATGATCTTCTACACACAGGAGTGATTTGGAAATGGAACGAAGACTGTAAACGTGCCTTCCATAAATGTAAAGACTTAATCACATCCAAGAAAGTTTTGGCTCATTACAACCCATCACTACCAATCAGACTGGCGTGCGATGCATCCCCTTACGGCATAGGAGCGGTATTGTCCCATAGATTCCCTGATGGCTCGGAACGGCCGATAGCTTATGCGTCACGCTCATTGAACTCAGCTGAGCGTAACTATTCCCAGATAGACAGGGAAGCACTCAGCCTGGTATGGGGAGTGAAGAAATTCAACCATTACCTACACGGACAAAAATTTACCTTGCTGACTGACCATCAACCCCTCATCTCCATATTCAACCCTAAGAAAGGTGTCCCCATTATGACGGCACAAAGACTACAGAGGTGGTCCCTTTTTCTAGGGGCACACCAATACAACATTGAATACAAAGGGTCAAAACAGCATGGGAATGCTGACGGTTTATCGCGCCTGCCGTTGCCAACGATAGAAGAGGCACCTACAGTAGACCCAGTAGAGATATTCCACTCTACCATAGTGGAATGTCTACCGGTGACAAATTCTGCCATTGAAAGGGAGACCAGAAATGACCCTACTCTCTCACGGGTCTACGATTTAACAATGAAGGGATGGCCAGCACATGGCGAACCACTGTTGCCAGCATTCTCGCAAAGAAGAGAGCAGCTGTCAGTGTGCCGAGGAACCTTGATGTGTGGATCCAGAGTGGTGATTCCACCCAAACTCCAGGATAAAGTGCTAAAGGAGCTTCACGAGGGGCATCTGGGTGGAGTGAAAATGAAGAACCTAGCTAGGGCATTTGTATGGTGGCCAGGTATCGATGGAGACATCGAAGACATGACCAAGAGCTGTCTAGGATGCCAGAAGGTCCAAAATGCTCCGCCACAGGCCCCTCTACATCCATGGGAGTGGCCCTCATCTCCCTGGCAAAGGGTGCACATCGACTTTGCTGGTCCATTTATGGACTCAATGTTCTTAATCGCAGTTGATGCACACTCCAAGTGGCCGGAGGTAATAAAGATGTCCTCCACCACCACGGAAAAAACCATCACAGTATTAAGGACCATATTTGCCAGGAATGGGCTGCCGGAACAGATATGTTCTGATAATGGACCGCAATTTGTGTCCGAAGAATTCAGAAAGTTCTTAAAGAACAGTGGGGTAAAGCACTACACGTCCGCCCCATACCATCCCGCCACCAATGGATTGGCTGAAAGGTTTGTCCAGACCTTTAAGAAGGCCATAAAGGCCATGGGTAATGAAGACATAAAACTTCAGCACAAGGTGGATAACTTCTTATTTGCATATAGGAATGCAACACATATGGTTACAAACCAAACTCCCGCCATGATGTTCTACAATAGAAACCTAAGATGCCGGCTGGATTTGGTCAAGCCCAACATCCAAAGGGACGTGGAGAACCGGCAGTTTCAGGGCATGAATGAAAGGCCAACTAGGGCCTTCCAGATAAGCCAACCGGTTTTGGCCCGGGACTACCGTACCGAGAAATGGCAGCCTGGAACTATCTGCACACGACTAGGACCACTGATGTATACCGTGGACATCGGAAAAAAGCATAATAAGGCGCCATGCTGACCAAATCATCAAGTCATCCGAAAAGGGACAACCTACACCACCATGCTATACATCTAACGATGAAGTAGAGGTACCCATATCTACCTCCGATCCGGTAATACTGGAACCCGATGAACCCGACACTGGCCTTCAAGCCGAATCAGCCTTGCCAGAAGAACCTACTACACCACCAGAAGCTACTACACCCCCGAGGCGTTATCCGGACCGAGTCAGGAAGCCTCCTGAGAGACTAACTTATAATTAATTAATACAGCAATGTATATTATTTTGCATATAACATGTAATTAATAATTACTTAAAATATGATGTACTAGTTAGCTAGAAGGGGAGGAATTGTGGTGTATGTGCCTTTAAGAGCAATTGTGGTGTATGTGCCTTTAAGAGCCCCAGGTGTGCGTAATGCCGGTAATTGCCACTTGGGCTATATAAGCCTGTGTATTGTGTATATCCTTTAGAACCCCCCCCAGACTTGCTTAGTAAATACCTATGAACCAACTCCTGTCTTCAGTGTCTTTATCTACACACGGACACTACAAAAGTGTACAGTCCTAAAGGGGGTGCATGAACAGAGAGACCTGGGGGTATGTGGGCACAAATCATTGAAGGTAGCAGGGCAGGTTGAGAAAGCAGTTAAAAAAGCTTACGGAATCCTAGGCTTCTTGAATAGAGGAATAGAGTACAAAAGTGTGGAAATTATGATGAACCTTTAGAAAACACTGGTTCGGACTCAACTGGAGAATTGTGTCTAATTCTGGGCACCACACTTTACGAAGGATGTGAAGGCCTTAGAGAGGGTGCAGAAAAGATTTACGAGAATGATTCCAGAGATGAGGGACTTCAGTTATGTGGATAGACTGGAGAAGCTGGGGTTGTTCTCCTTAGAGCAGAGAAGATTGAGAGGAGATTTGATAGAGGTGTTCAAAATCATGAGGGGTCTGGACAGAGTAGATAGAGAGAAACTGTTCCCATTGGCAGACGGGTCGAGAACCAGAGGACACAGATTTAAGGTGATTGGCAGAAGAACCAAAAGTGACGCAAGAAAAAACTTTTTTACTCAGCGAGTTGTTATGATCTGGAATGCACTGCCTGAAAGGGTGGTGGAGGCAGATTCAATCACGGCTTTCAAAAGGGAGTTGGATAAGTATCTGAAGGAAAAACATTTGCAGGGCTACGGGGAAAGAACGGGAGAGTGGGACTTGCTGAAGTGCTCTTGCAGAGAGCCGGCACAGGCTCGATGGGCCGAATGGCCTTCTTCCGTGCTGTAATGATTCTATGATAACAATGGATACTGAGCCAAAGGAGGAGCTATTAGGAGGGGTGACCAGAGGCTTGGGCTTTAAGGAGGAGCGGGAGTTCGGGAGGCGGAGGGATGAGGGACGGAATTCAAAAGTGAGGCCTTGGAGGCTGAAGATGTGGCAACAATGGTGGAAGGGAGTGAAGGGGGGTTGCACATGAGGTCAGAGGCAGAAGAAGGGAAGGGTTGTATTGTTGAAGAAGGTTACAGCAATAGGGCAGCAGCCATGGTTTAGTTTGCAAATGGAAAGACTTGCATTTATATAGCTCCTTTCATGACCTCAGGACGTCCCAAAGCATTTGGCATTCAATGAAGTACATTTTAAAGTGTAGTCACTGTGGTAGCACTCTCGCCTCTGAGTCAGAAGGTTGTGGGTTCAAGCCCCACTCCAGAGATTCGAGTACAAAATCTAGGCTGACACTTTAGTGCAGTACTAAGAATGAATATTGGCCAGGACACCAGGGAGAACTGCTCTTCTTCAAATAGCGCCTTGGGATCTTTTACGTTCACCTGAGAGGGCAGGCAGGGCCTCGTTTTAACGTCTCATCTGAAAGATGGCACCTCCGACAGTGCAGCACTCCCTCAGCACTGCACTGGAGTGTCAGCCTAGATTTTGTGCTCCAGTCTCTGGAGTGGGACTTGAACCCACGACCTTCTGACTCAGAGGCGAGAGTGATACCCACTGAATCACAGCTGACACTAAAAGTCCTTTCTTTCTTTGTGACCATTTCATCATCTGACTTTCCTGTCATTTTTTCCCCTACCCCCACCAACCCCCCCCCCCCCCCCCCCCCCCCCCAATTTCTTAGGCCTGATAAGTTCATCTGGCACGGGTCGGACACCAAAGGACGCCGTCTGTCGGAGAGCTACTGCGAGGCCTGGAGGGAAGCTCGAGATGACATGACGGGCATGGCCTCCTCTCTGCTCAGTGGCCAACTCCTGGAACAGCGGCCCAGCCACTGCTCGAGCTCCTTCGTCATCTTGTGCATCGAGAACAGCTACCTGCCTCACTCTCGAAAGTAAAAACCCGCCCTCCCGTCCATCTGTAGAGAGCGCTGCCACCCTCGGCACTGGTGATGAAAATAAATTTTCTGTACAGTTGTAATTTTTTTAAATGATTTGAAAAAGAAAACGGAAGAGAAAAAAAGGCCAAAGAGATCGGTTTTAAATAAATAAGAAAGCCGCTCACGGAGGTGTCCCAGCATGCACTGGGAGGGTCCTTGAAGCGCCTCAGTTAATGCAAATCTCCAATGTGTACATGTAACGATTAATATTTGTATATGGAATGTTTGTGCGTGCAAATGTATTTTTTTTTAAATTTGCTGCTTCTGAAAGTTAACCCTGTTTTATCAAATTCCTGTGTAACTTGCTCCTTTTTTTTGTAGTATCGTTCAAAAGTATTTTTTACAAAAACATTTTTTTTTTTGCAAAATTGCAAGTAAAATGACACGAGCTGATCTAGGATACTTTTTTTTAATCATTTGAAAATCAAAAATGCAAATGGTCGTGTTCAACTTTCTGTTTTTTACACACACACACACACACACACACACACACACGAGTGGGTAAGAATGGCAGTGTGACGTGAGAGGCGGCCTTGTGCTCGGCGAGGTCTCTCCGAGGGCCCAGCTGTTTGCCGTCGATTCCCACACACCCAGAACCATTGTCAGACTCGGCGCATCTGAGTGTTTTTTTGCCGGAGATTGCTTGTTCCCTCTACCAATGGGCAGAGAGAGGTGAAATGCATTAAAGGTGGTCTTGTTAGCTACAAGCAGTGAATTGCCTAGCCCCTCCCCCATCCCCCCCCCATGTGCTGAATTGGAGGAGCTCACTAGCTTTTCTTAAATCAAGGACACCCAAGTCTTTGTCTTTGTGTGGAACACAGATGCATGTAAGGAAGCCTTGGGGGCCAGATCTAAAGTCTTAAATCTATATTCCAATTCATAGTCATATGGCTCAAGTTACCGATACAAATAGATCTTGGTGTTTTCATTTTGGATTTAACCTCCAATGAGGCAGTAGCACTCAGTAACGGCCCTTTACAAAACCTCCAGGCCCATAAAATCCAAACAGGACAATAAATTATGAGCCTTTTCAAAAGGTGAAAGATTTGTGAAGCAAAATTATAATTTTTTTTGCCCCGTTCACCCCCAGCATACTTCAATATTCATTCATGGGATGTGGGCGTCGCTGGCAAGACCAGCATTTATTGCCCATCCCTAATTGCCCTTGAGAAGGTGGTGGTGAGCCGTCTTCTTGAACCGCTGCAGTCGGTGTGGTGAAGGTACTCCCAGTGCTGTTAGGGAGGGAGTTCCAGGATTTTGACCCAGCGATGATGAAGGATCGACGATATACTTCTAAGTCAGGATGGTGTGTGACTTGGCGGGGAACTTGGAGGTGGTGGTGTTCCCATGTGCCTGCTGCTACGTCTAGGTGGTAGAGGTCGCGGGTTTGGGAGGTGCTGTCGAAGAAAAATTGGTATATGTCCAGGCCATTTTCTGTATGTGTGTATGTTTTTTTTTAAATATATGGATGGATGAAATTTGAGAATTTAAAACACATCACCCGAGTCTCTGAGGTAATTCCCAGTAAAGTTTTGCTAAAATAAGAACATCTGTCAAAACTAATTTTACAGCACGGCAGAGAAATAGCAGAACCTTCCAGGAGTTTGTCAACGCTTGTGCCCTTGCGCAGACTAAAGGCTGTCAACTGCAGTCATTGTCCAGCCTGGAGAACTTCCTGGGAAGCTACCTTTTGTCCTGTCAGGGTTAGTTAGATGACCGTAATTTATTAAAGCCAGGGTGCAGCCCCAAGACAGTCAGGGTACAGTAGTGTAGTGGTTGTTACTGGACTAGTAATCCAGAGAATGTGAAGTTCAGATCGCGCCACGGCAGTTTGAGAGTTTGAATCCAGTTTAAAAGATCTGGAATCTGGAAATGAAAAGCTTGACTCGGTAAAAGTGACCATGAGGTCGTCAGATTGTGGTTAAAAGCCCAACTGGTTCACTGATGTCCTTTAGGGAAGCTGACCTTACCCGATCTGGCTTACGTGTGGCACCAGTCTGACACACCAACATGGTTGATTCTTAACCGCTCTCGGCTGTTCAAGAAGAAGGCCGACCACCTCCTCCTCAGGCCTGCAATAAACGCCGGTCTTGCCAGCGACGCTCATATCCTGAGATTGAATAATAAAATAGAAAAGGGGATTCTTTCCCTCCTGCTCCCAGTTATTTTGACATAGGTTATATCTCCTCTGAGGTGACCTGACTGGTGTGTGCTGCTTTATGTTTGTATTTTTTTGTGGGGGGGAGTGGAGTGGCAAGCAAAGAAACACTTTCAGTATCCACGTTCTCAAATCAGGTATACTGCAAACCAAATGCTTCTTGCTCTATCCCAACAACGTGCCTTCACCCAAGTCTCAAAAGTAACCCCCCTCCTGTCCCAACGTGTACTTCCCACACCAGCCGTTGCCAATTTAGCGCAAAATTACATGGGTGGTTAACCATTTGCAGCTGTTTCTGGTTGGCTGGCCGCCCCCAAACTCTCTTCACATGGGTCCCTGAAACAGATGTGCACAGGAGACTTTCGTTCCATCTCCTTGCGTTGGGAGTCAAACCCAGGTACCAGCGATGAAAAGACAGTTCAAGGGTGGAGTTGGTCTTCGCCAATGGGCTCATAGCAAATCGGCAGCCGGTTTTACACCCCGCCCAATTTTCACTAACCAAGCGTGATGTCTAGCGGGCTGCCGAGTTGCCAGGAGCCCAATTTGCACTACTGCTGTCGACCCATGTCCCCTTGAACTCTATAGCCGTGTATGAAGTGTTGGTACATGCTGAAAGTGAAGCTTGTGTTGGCACAGTTTCAGTCAAAAGAATCGGTGCACTTTATTTTTAAGAGTGCATGTTCAAATACTTTCCCTGCAAATACCTAAACCACTCTAAATGAGAGAAGATGGTGGAGTTTTCCCTGTTTAGTTTCTCCTGTCATGGTCTGATCGCTCCAGTGTGTTATGTACCTTAGTCAGGTAACTGTGCATGTGAAGCACCTGATTGGCTGCCAGCCACTAGGTCAAGCGGTCATAAATGTGAAGCCCATGCCAGCTGACGCCTGATTGGTTACATTGGTCCAATAGTCGGGTTGCCAACTCTGGTTGGACATATTCCCGGAGGTGTCATCACATGACCTCCGGCCTCCAATTGCCCCTCCCCCCCACTCCCGCCATTGGCTGTCCTACACCTCCATCTTTGTGGTGCACCGCCTTCCTCCACCAATCAGAAAGTGAAGAGACTCTTCATAACTTAATTGGATGATTCTTCACTGTCGGTCAAACAGCCCTTTTCCCCCATGTCCGATATTTTTATAACTAATAAACAGAAGTGTACAAACGATTTCTTTTTATTTCCTGGGTTGCTGGCAGTAGTGTCCTGGAGATTAGCCTTTCATTTCTGGAGACTCCAGGGCAGTCCTGGAGGATTGGCAACCCTCGTCCAATAGGAGTGTGAGTCAGCCAACCAGAAAGATGGCCGTGTTTGCTCATCTCCATTTCAACACAGTTTGCTTAGGTTTCAATGTTTACAAAGCAGTGAAAGTTAAATCACTGAATATTCACTTATGCGTGTGTGCGTTGTGTGAATGAGTTGCATTTTGGCACACGAAAAATGGAAACCTAATTACTTCGGAGAATCCGGCAGAAAATTAACAAATCTGAAGCTTGTTTCTTGCAATTTGCGCAATTAAAAAAAAACGGCCCCAGTATCCTGCCCCCTATCACTTGGCACTTACCCAGGACCTCCACATAGAGCCAAGAGCCCCCGACTGTAACTATAGAACAGCAAAGAGTGAAGAGTTGTTTCACGTGCTAAGCATTCACCTGAGGTCACCGGGCACGATTAGTATTCCAACTGTTTTGGCGAAGTGAATGGTCCCACCTTTCATAGCTGCACTGAATGCAACATTTAATCTTTCCGAGTCCGCACTGTATTTTGTGTTGAAACCGATCCGTTACTAAACGCAAAGGTGCTACGATTAAAGCCTGTCAATGTGAGCAGCGTGTTCTGTAGCTTTCTGTAACCTTGAGGCTCTATAAACACTTCTCACAAAATACTGAATAAAGATTATAAAGTCCTCTTTTAAATCTTATCTCTCGCTTGTTTATTTTGGGAGGAAGCGTTTGATACCAGCAAATTCTGTTTGTTATTTGATGTGCTTGATTTCTTTTTGTTGCTGTTTTATAAAACAAGGCCTGTCTTTCCAAGTCCATTTCTATATTTATTTCTATAACAATAATGTGTGTATTTCTGAAAAACAATTTTCTTTCCATCTCTGCTCACTATCCTTTCATTTGGCATCCCAGCTCACACTCCAGTGCAGTGCTGAGGGAGCGCTGCAATGTCGGAGGTGCCGTCTTTGATGAGACATTAAACCGAGGTCCCGTCTGCTCTCTCGGGTGGAAGTAAAAGATCCCGTGGCACTATTTCGAAGAAGAGCAGGGACGTTCCCTCAACCAACATCCTCAAAACAGGTTACATATAATGCGTCATTTTTTTTTGTTTATTGTCACTATTGTGGGGAAATGTGGTAGTCAATTTGCTCACAGCAAAGTCCCACCTACAGCAATGAGATCACTGACTAGATGATCCATTTTAGTGATGTCGATTGAGGGATAAATATTGCCCAGGACACCGGGGAGAACTCCCTTGCTCTTCTTCAGAATAGTGCCAGCCGAGAAAACGAGGCTTCGTTTTAAAGTCTGATCGGAAAGACGGCACCTCTGACAGTGCAGCACTCCCTCAGTGCTGCCAGGACACCAGTATTATTTGTAATATGGCTACCAAACTAATAGGAACGGTTTGCTCAGTGCCAGTCTAACAGCAGACGTCAGTTTAGAATTGCAGCTTCTAAAGTAAAGCCTTGTTTAGTCATTATTAGAACCATGATCTTCTTTCTTTGAAAAGGATATCCAACTCAAAACATCTGCTGCTGGATGGTTCCCAAGCCATCCGTTAGATGTATATTATATAAAATTTGTGCAAAAAAGCCAAAGTTTGGCAACAAAGATTAACTTAGCAATATATTCATCGTTTCCCTTGCATCACCATATTTCTCATGACACCGTACTCATGTTTAGGCCAACATCACCAATACAACAGGCATTGAAACACACTACTGCTGTCTTTCTATGATAGTCCTTTCACTATACTATCAGTGAATTCAGCAGCCACGATTTCATAAAAGTGTTACAACAAAAAACGATGTGGTAAGTTGTTGAGAAGAATTCGTATTTATACAGCATCTTATCACGGTCTTAGCGCATTGCAAAAAAAATATTTCTGAAGTGTAGTCACTGTTATGTAGACAAAGCCAATTTGCACACTGCAAAGTCTCACAGACAGCAAATGAATGACTGAGCAGGTCATCTTTATCTGGTGCCGTGGGTTGAAGGAAGAATGTTGACCAGGACCACAGGAAAACTTCCTGCTCTTCTTCGAATGGTTCAGGGTAAGAAAGGGGGGAAAACAGAAATCAAGAAGGTAACATTACACCATAAGTCAACAATCGACCTTAGTGTCCTTGAGGTAGGCGGGGGAACAAGGGGAAGCCACTCCTGTTCGCGAACCAGAGGTCAGTGGTGACATTATTTTTTCATTCTCAGGATGTGGGCGTCGCTGGCAAGGCCAGCATTTATTGCCCATCCCTAGTTGCCCTTGAGAAGGTGGTGGTGAGCCGTCTTCGTGAACCGTTGCAATCCGTGCTGTTAGGGAGGGAGTTCCAGGAATTTGACCCAGTGACGATGAAGGAACGGCGATATATTTCCAAGTCAGGATGCTGTGTGACTTGGAGGGGAACTTGGAGGTGGTGGTGTTCCCATGAGCCTGCTGCCCCTGTCCTTCTAGTTGCTAAAGATCGGGGGCTTGGGAGGTGCTACCGAAGAAGCCTTGGTGAGCTGCAGTGCATCTTGTACGCCAATGGTGGAGGGAGTGAATGTTTAAGGTGGTTTATGGGGTGCCAATCAAGCAGGTTGCTTTGTCCTGGATGGTGGCGAGCTTCTTGAGTGTTGTTGGAGCTGCACTCATCCAGGCAAGTGGAGAGTATTCCATCACAAGTGCCAGGCAATGACCATCTCCAACAAAAGAAAGTCTAACCACCGCCCCTTGTCATTCAAATGCATTACCATCACTGAATCCCCCACCATCAACATCCTGGGGGTCATATTGATCTGAAACTTAACTGAACCAGCCACATAAATACTGTGGCTACAAGAGCAGGTCAGAGGCTGGGTATTCTGCGGCGAGTGTCTCACCTCCTGACTCCCCAAAGCCTTTACACCATCCACAAGGCACAAGTCAGGAGTGTGATGGAATACTCTCCACTTACATTGGTTTAACATCTCATTCAAAAGACCTCCAACAGTGCAGCACTCCTTCAGTACTGCACTGGAGTGTCAACCTGGATTAAGTCAGGCAGGTATCACATTGAGACTTGAACTCACAACCTTTGACCTCAGAGGTGAGAGTGCTACCAACTGAGCCACTGGGGACACTATGTTGAATATCCTGCTAGCACCCACTGTCCAAGCTCATTCATGAAGAAAGGCCATGTGCAGAAAGAGGGCTGCAGACACCTGGAGAACTGACCCACAATAAGAGTCCATATCTGTGGTAGGTGAGAACCTTGGGGAGATAAAAGGGAAAAATTCGGTAGCTTAGCGCTTCCCATTAGCACCTGCAGATGGCGGTAACAGGGCGCTGATGCAGTAGCGCCGGGGCGAGGCAAATCCAGCCCCCCCGCCGGTTGCGCCGCCAGTACGAGGTACCTCCGGGGACTTCAACACTAGGGCAGATCGTGACATTAGCACTGGGCGCCCAATCTGTAAAATTAATTGTCGCCACTTACCTTAGCACCTTGACCAGACAGCGACAGTGAGAGCTGACATACAGTTGCAAGAAGCTGGGTCCAGCGATGTTATTTAGAGGCATCAGCATTAATCACTCGCAGCTGGCAGGGCAGGTTAGTTTCAGTGGTTTCTTGTCAGTTTCACCCAGTGGAACAGTTTGTATGAGTAACTTCGAGCTTTTTTTGTATCAGCAGTCTTCTGGCAAGTGCAAAGTGGCAACATTTATTGTTCAAAGATTCAAACTGCTACACTTGGCAACATTAATGGGGGCTGCACTGGCATGCCACCTCGCCCTCCAGGATCTGTGGTGGAGGGAGGGTAGACAATGAGAAATACGGGAACATGTGCGCAGAGGAATGAGGAGGGACATCAGGGCTCTCACCAGGAGGCCTTACCCTCCAAGGGTATTCCGACAGCACTCCTCCTACCTTCAATTAAGTGAGGAGCAGTGTATTAGATGGCTCCTCATCACCAAGATGGTGGTCACAGAACTCTGCCACCTCCTCCAAACAGACCGCCAGCCTCACACCAGGATGACTTAAACCCCAGATCCCTTTTTCTCACCACATTCCCATCATACCATCCCTGTGTCATGCCATATCACAGCGTCCTCCTGGGCACAAAGATGAAATAAGAGAGACCACAAAATATTGCAAACTCCATTAATAAATTTAAGCATAAACATAGCACACATATCACATTAATTCTAATAACTAATGACCCTTGTGCCTGCCCTAGTGGAATAGCTGCCATTGTGTGCAAGGCGTGAGATGTGGGTGTGAGTGTTGTTAGGTAGAGATTGTTGGTGGGTGTGTGCTGGGGATCTGGTGCTTTGGGCAGTGTGTGAAGCTTGTGGTACAGATGGTGGTATGCAGCATTTGTTGAAGCATTCAATCACCCTGACCACCCGACTGAGGTGGAGCTGCCATGAGCACACCTGCTTCAGTCCTCCGGCTCCTTCTCCTTGTTGTGCTTCTCCTTGCTGAGGCAGCTGCACAGCCAGCAATGCTGGGAATGAGGTGCTGCAGTATCAATGAACCTCCCCTTTAAGTACTGGGAAAAGCCTGTGGCAATGATGAGTTGCGATTAGACTGCACCCGATATTGGTCCACCCCTTCAGTGTAACGCCACTGAGCTAGGCCTTTAAGACTTGATTTAGTGCTCCAATCATTTCTTTGAGCAGTGAGAATTAATTTTGCGTGCAGTCTAAAGCATTAGCGCCTGACACTAATTCTCAAACTTTTCTAAAGATACCGCCCATTCCTGGGCTACAATGAATTTCTAGCCCTGAAGTATATTGCCTTGCAAGGAATCAGTGCCTGCTCAGACCTCTGAGTATCTGCAGGTGGCGCTGTGAGTCAGCTAACCAGCTTCAGTACTGGAAAGAAAGAACTTACATTTATTTACCGCCTTTTATGACATCGGGACGTCCCAAAGCCCTTTACAGTCACTGTTGTAATGTAGGAAATTTGGCAGCCAATTTGTGCACTGCAAGATCCTACAAAAAGCAGTATGATAACGACCAGATAATCTGCTTTCAGTGATGTTGGTTGAGGGATAAATATTGGCCAGGACACCGGGGAGAACTCCCCTGCTCTTCTTCAAATAGTGCCGAGGGACCTTTTATGTCCACCTGAGAGAGCAGATGGGGCCTCGGTTTAACATCTCATTTGAAACACGGCACCTCCAACAGTGCAGCACTCCCTCAGTACTGCACTGGGAGTGTCAGCCTAGATTATGTCTTGAAGTCTCTGAAATGGGACTTGAACCCACGATATATTAATCTGTATTCCACTTGGATTCTGATGGTGCCTCTTCCATTGAGCACTAAAATTGAGGCTACCGTGCTTCAAAGTCCAGTTAGAAGCAGAAAAGACTCACTCAAACTAGTCGATTTGAACTGGCATCAATTGGAACTCGAAGCAAGATGATGACATAAAACCTGTCAACACAGTCAGATATAAAAATCCTGGCGCAACATTCCACGCTCAAGCCTCCTGCAGCAAAGCGCCTTTAACATAGAAAAAATGTCCCAAGGCTTCAAAGGGGTGTAGTCAGACAAATATGAGATATTAGATGAGGTGACCAAAAGCTTAGTGAAAGAGGCAGGTTTTAAGGAGGGCCTTAAAGGAGAAGAGAGAGGTAGCGAGGCGGAGAGGTTTAGGCTGGGAATTCCAGCGCTTTGGGCCCAGTTGGCTGAATGCACGGCCACCAATGGTGTGGCGAAGGAAGTGGTGTGATGCACAGGAGGCCAGAATCAGAGGAATGGAGAGTTCCAGGGGGTTGTAGGGCTGGAGGAGGTTACAGAGATAGGGAGGGGCAAGGCCATGGATGGATTTAAACACAGGGATGAGAATTTTTAATTGGAGTTGTTGCCGGACCGGGAGGCAATGTCGGTCAGCGAGCACAGGATGATGTGTGAACAGGACTTGATGCGAGTCAGGACACGGGCAGCAGAGTTTTGGATGAGCTCAAGTTTACGGAGGGTGCAAGGTGGGAGGTCAGACAGGAGAGTGTTGGAATAGTCAAGGCGTGGATGAGGGTTTTAGCAGCAGATGAGCTGAGGGAGGGGCGGAGTAGGGCAATGTTACAGAGGTGGAAGTGGGTGGTTTTTGATGATGGAGCAGATATCTGGCTGGAAGCTCACCTCGGGGTCAAATATGGCACCAAGGTTGCGAACAGTCTGCATAGGCTGCTGGGGCGGTAATTGGCCGGGTTGGATTTGTCCTGCTTTTTGTGAACAGGACATACCTGGGCAGTTTTCCACATTGCTGGGTAGATGCCAGTGTTGTAGCTGTACTGGAACAGCTTGGCTAGAGGCGCGGCTAGTTCTGGAGCACAAGTCTTCAGCACGACAGCCACGATGTTGTCAGGGCCCATAGTCTTTGCTGTATCCAGTGCGCTCAGCCATTTCTTGATATCATGTTGAGTGAATCAAATTGGCTGAAGACTGGCTGCTGTGATGGTGGGGACCTCAGGAGGAGGCCGATATGGATCATCCACTCGGCACTTCTGGCTGAAGATGGTTGCGAATGCTTTAGCCTTGTCTTTTGCACTCGAGTGCTGGGCTCTGTCATCAATGAGGATGGGGATGTTCATGGAGCCTCCTCCTCCTGTTATTTATTTAATTGTCCACCACCATTCATAACTGGATGTGGCAGGACTGCAGAGCTTTGATCTGATCCGTTGGTTGTGTGATTGCTTAGCTGTGTCTGGTAATCAGCAGGAGTTTCCTTGCCCATATTTGACCTGATGCCATGAGACTTCATGGGGTCCGGAGTCAATGTTGAGGACTCCCAGAGCCACTCCCTCCCGACTGTATACCACTGTGCCACCACCTCTGGTGGGTCTGTCCTGCCCGTGGGACAGGACATACCCAGGGATGGTGATGGAGGAGCCTGGGATATTGGCTGAAAGGTGTGATTCTGTGAGTATGACCATGACAGGCTGTTGCTTGACTAGTCTGTGGGGCAGCTTTCCCAATTTGGGCACAAGTTCCCAGATGTTAGTGAGGAGAACTTTGCAAGGTTGACTGGGCTGGGTGTGCCTTTGTCGTGTCCAATGCCGAGGTCAATGCCAGGTGATCCGTCCAGTTATGTTCTTATTATACTTCTTTGTCACGGTTTGGTACAACTTTGTCACGGTTTGGTACAACTGAGTGGCTTGCTAGGGAATTTCAGAGGGCAGTTAAGAGACAGCCACATTGCTGTGGGTCTGGAGTCACATATAGGCCAGGCCGGGTAAGGACGCCAGATTTCCTTCCCTAAAGGCCATTAGTGAACCAGATGGGTTTTTACGACAATCTGATAATTTTGCGGTCACCATTACCGATACTAGCATTTTAATTTGAGATTTATTTAATTAACTGAATTTAAATTCCCCAGCTGCCGTGGTGGGATTTGAACTCATGTCTCCGGATCATTAGTCCAGGCCTCTAGAACATAACCACCGTGTTACTGTACCCCCAGCAGCACAGGTCAGACAGAGAGCGACAGTCCCTTCGCTGTGCTCCAACCCCATGCCTTAACACCAAGCTCAGAAGAGCGCCTCCTACTGCATCATTGCAATCATTTCTGTCCCTTCCTCAGCCTGTGCGGTCTCTCCCGGTCCATGATTGCTCATTTAGCGGCAGTTTCATGCAGTGGGTGCAAAACAGCTCTGAACTGTCCAAACTCAGACAGACGACACAGGAGGCCATTCAGCCCATCATACCTGCGCCAGCTCTTTGAACGAGCTATATAATTAGTCCCACTCCCCTGCTTTTTCCCCCCCCCATAGCCTTGAAAATGTTTCCACCTCACGTATTTACCCAATTCCCTTTTAAAAGTTACTGTTAATTCTGCTTCCACCACCCTTTCAGGCAGAGCATTCCAGATCATAACAACTCGCTGCGTAAAAAATTCTCCTCATCTCCGCCTCTGGTTCTTTTGCCAATTATCTTAAATCTGGGTCCTCTGGTTACCGACCCTCCTGCCAGTGGAAACAGTATCTCCCGATCTACTCCTTTCAAAACAAACACCTCTATTAAATCTCGCTTTGGAGACAATACTCCAGCTGAGGCCTAACCAGTGATTTATAAAACTTATGTCATACAAGAATCCTTAAAGCCAACAGAGAGAGACCAGCAATTCAGCCTAGGTTCCTCTGGTGTCACACAGAGCCTCTAAGGTTTTTACTTTAAAAAACACGACAGGGGTAACAAAAAACACCAAACTTGTCAAGCTTCAATATCTTTCATACTTTATTTTAATAATAAATCAATAATTACAATGCAGAATGTACCATTGCGTAGAGAGAAAAATATGAGAGCAATGAAGCTTTAAAATCTTTAACCCGTTTCAAAATTGTGGATTGATTTAACTTCAAAAAAAATAGTGCACGCATAAAATGTAATACTGCAAAACTGACCTGTGGTATCGTTCGATATGCGAGACTCGGGTATCTTCTATAACACTGTAACCTGCAGAAAGCAGGCAAGAGGTTTCACTTCCTCGGGCAGAGCTTTGCTCAATGCTTTCAGGCCAACTTTTTTGCTGCATCTTTTTCAATGCCCTCATTAACTAGAGGCAACCACAGCACCGTAAACAGTGCACAGAGAGATTTTCTGGGAGCTTGTTAAGCAGCGCGCTACCCGAGGAAGCAAAAACTCCCAGTTCAGACGTCTGAGGGCCCAATTCCGACTGTGCAATAGTGTAAAATGGGCGCTAGCGAATCGGCAGGCGGCTTTTACATCTCTCCCGATTTTCGATTCCATCAGAAGTACTGTGAAAATAGAAATTTGTCTCTACGTTCCATCAATACCAGGCTGCAGCCGACCAACCTCACTTAGTTGGCAGCCGTGGCTCAGTGGGTAGCACTCTCGCCTCGGAGTCAGAAGGTTGTGGGTTCATAGTCCCACTCCAGAGACTTGAGCACAAGATCTAGGCTGACACTCCCAGTGCGGTACTGAGGGAATGCGGCACTGTCAAAGGTGCCATCCATCGGATAAGAAGCTTAACCGAGGCTCCCTCTGCCCTTCTCAGGTGGATGTAAAAGATCCCGTGGCCCTATTCAAAGAAGAGCAGGGGAGTTGCCGCTGGTGTCCTGGCTAATATTTATCCCTCAACTAACATCACTAAAAACAGATGATGATCTGGTCAGTATCACATTGCTGTTTGTGGGATCTTGCTGTGTGCAAGTTGGCTACCGCATTTCCTACATTATAACAATGACTACTCTTCAAAAGTACTTCACTGGCTGTAAAGGGCACTGAGGTCGGAAAAGGTGTTATATAAATGTAAGACGTTCTTCTCATAAATGACTGGTTTCCAGGTCGTTTTGGAGGGGAGGAAAACAGTCAAAGAGAATTCCATGTGTATGGAAACCTCATGACCCCTAACAACAGTTGTGTACACAAACGGACATCATTCTGTATCACTACAAGGAAGATTGGGAATAATGGCTGCCTCAGCACCATGCAGTCTGATCTGAACATTCCAGTAAATCCCACAACATATATTTAACTTCAAGGGTTACAGATTTATTTTGATACAAAAGCAAAGAAATTTATTTACACAATACTGCAAAGAAAATGCATTCCTGTGTTGTACCTTTCTTTATTTCTAAGTTATAAAACTGAGCTTTAAAACAAAATACATTTAACTGTGCAGCTAAAGTAGGAAGGTGGATAGGAAGAGACAATTAAGAGGCTGGCTGTCTAATACAGAATAGAGGCATGAAACTGACCCTGACTGTACGAAACAGAAAGGCAATTGTGACAGTGACCCTGTAATAGAATGGCCACTGTACCACTGACCCTGTAATAGAATGGCCACTGTACCACTGACCCTGTAATAGAATGGCCACTGTACCACTGACCCTGTAATAGAATGGCCACTGTACCACCGACCCTGTAATAGAATGGCCACTGTACCACCGACCCTGTAATAGAATGGCCACTGTACCACCGACCCTGTAATAGAATGGCCACTGTACCACTGACCCTGTAATAGAATGGCCACTGTACCACTGACCCTGTAATAGAATGGCCACTGTACCACTGACCCTGTAATAGAATAGCCACTGTACCACTGACCCTGTAATAGAATGGTCACTGTACCACTGACCCTGTAATAGAATGGCCACTGTACCACTGACCCTGTAATAGAATGGCCACTGTACCACTGACCGTGTAATAGAATAGCCACTGTACCACTGACCCTGTAATAGAATGGCCACTGTACCACTGACCCTGTAATAGAATGGCCACTGTACCACTGACCCTGTAATAGAATGGCCACTGTACCACTGACCGTGTAATAGAATAGCCACTGTACCACTGACCCTGTAATAGAATGGCCACTGTACCACTGACCCTGTAATAGAATAGCCACTGTACCACTGACCCTGTAATAGAATGGCCACTGTACCACTGACCGTGTAATAGAATAGCCACTGTACCACTGACCCTGTAATAGAATGGCCACTGTACCACTGACCCTGTAATAGAATGGCCACTGTACCACTGACCCTGTAATAGAATGGCCACTGTACCACTGACCCTGTAATAGAATGGCCACTGTACCACTGACCCTGTAATAGAATGGTCACTGTACCACTGACCCTGTAATAGAATAGCCACTGTACCACTGACCCTGTAATAGAATGGCCACTGTACCACTGACCCTGTAATAGAATGGCCACTGTACCACTGACCCTGTAATAGAATGGCCACTGTACCACTGACCCTGTAATAGAATGGCCACTGTACCACTGACCCTGTAATAGAATAGCCACTGTACCACTGACCCTGTAATAGAATGGCCACTGTACCACTGACCCTGTAATAGAATGGTCACTGTACCACTGACCCTGTAATAGAATGGCCACTGTACCACTGACCCTGTAATAGAATGGTCACTGTACCACTGACCCTGTAATAGAATGGTCACTGTACCACTGACCCTGTAATAGAATGGCCACTGTACCACTGACCCTGTAATAGAATGGTCACTGTACCACTGACCCTGTAATAGAATAGCCACTGTACCACTGACCCTGTAATAGAATGGCCACTGTACCACTGACCCTGTAATAGAATGGCCACTGTACCACTGACCCTGTAATAGAATGGCCACTGTACCACTGACCCTGTAATAGAATGGTCACTGTACCACTGACCCTGTAATAGAATGGTCACTGTACCACTGACCGTGTAATAGAATAGTCACTGTACCACTGACCCTGTAATAGAATAGCCACTGTACCACTGACCCTGTAATAGAATGGCCACTGTACCACTGACCCTGTAATAGAATGGTCACTGTACCACTGACCCTGTAATAGAATGGTCACTGTACCACTGACCCTGTAATAGAATGGTCACTGTACCACTGACCCTGTAATAGAATGGTCACTGTACCACTGACCCTGTAATAGAATAGCCACTGTACCACTGACCCTGTAATAGAATGGCCACTGTACCACTGACCCTGTAATAGAATGGCCACTGTACCACTGACCCTGTAATAGAATGGTCACTGTACCACTGACCGTTCCACGTAAAAGAATGAATTCTTAAAGCATGAGCAGGCAACAGAATGCGTTGGAGACCAGTTCACTAACTGCACATCACTCTGTTGCACGTGTCACAGTTTCACACCATAACAGTAAGGCTGGTGAAACCAATGTAGGGGGAAACTTAGGTTCCTCTTCTGTTTAAGTAGGTTATTTCTGTAGCTACATTATTCTCTTAACCAGAAGACTTGCCCTCCAAAAGAGGAGACACTTTGCAATTTAACAAAATTGAGACACAGCAACTGATCTGCTCCCAATGTTGGAGAATTACATATATTACACATATTAAAAAGAATTTATAGCACAGAAACAGGCCATTCGGCCCAACTGGTCTATGCTGGTGTATATGTTTTACACGAGCCTCCCCCTACACTACTTCATCTCACCCTATCAGCATATCCTCTATTCCTTTCTCCCTCGTGTGTTTATCTAGCTTCCCCTTAAATGCATCTATACTATTCACCTCAACTACTCCAGTAGTGAGTTCCACATTCTCACCACTGTTAGCTGTGCGCTAATAGCTGGAGTCTGTGTTCATCCCAGGTCAGACCCTGAAATACTGGCAAAGAGGCTGCTCAGTTCTCTAGCCATTCCATCATAGGCCAGCTCATGTAAATAATATAAACAGCAATTTATATCACCCATTTCTATATATAACACTACACTATAATAATTTAGAAAGAAGTATGTCAGCTTATATACTGTGATGGTGTCCCTAATGTTCAATGTTTCTGTATATAGTTATAAAATCAAACTTGCAGGGAGTGATTACTGCGAGGCCTAAAATGTGCAGATTTTGACAGCATTAAAATGTCTTATTGCCTTGGCGTCAAAGGTTGTGGGTTCAAGTCCCACCCCCGACACTTGAGCACATAATCTAGGCTGTACTGAGAGGGTGCTGCACTGGCGGAGATGCCGTCTTTCGGATGGCGCTTTAAGCGGAGGCCCCGTCTGCCCTCTCAGGTGGACGTAAAAGTTCCCACGCAATATTTCAAAAAAGAACAGGGGGGTTCTGGCCAATATTGATCACTCAACCAACATCACTGAAACAGATCAACTGGTTATTATCTCATTGCTGTCTGTGGGTGCTGGCTGCCGTGTTTCCTACATTGCAACAGTGACTAAACTTAAAAGTTCTTCATTGGCTGTAAAGCGCTTTGGGACGTGCTGAGGATGTGAAAGGTGCGATAGAAATGCAAGTTCTTCCTCTGAGAATTGAAAAGCGGTTATAACTGGGTACCAGTTACGGTTTACCTGCTGTACCACCGGCATGTTCTAGCCCACGTACAGACAAGGTGCCTCCATGGTGCAGCCGGATCTGTGAAGTGGGGGGGGGGGTAGCTGCTTTAGACAGGCGGAGCCGCAACTCAGCCTCTCATTAAAAAACAGACTTGCTTATCTATAGCATCTTTCCCGACCTCAGGGCATCCCAAAATACTTTTATGGCCAATGGAGTACTTTTGAAGTGTAGTCACTGTTCTACTGTAGAAAATACGGCAGCCAATTTGCACACAGCAAGCTCCCACAAACAGCAGTGCGATAATGACCAGATCATCGGTTTTTAGTGATGTTGATTGAGGGGTAAATATTGGGCAGGACACCGGGGAGAACTCCCCTGTTCCTCTTCGAAATAGTGCCGTGGGATCTTGTACATCCACCTGAGAGAGCAAACGGGGCCTCGGTTTAACGTCTCACCTGAAAGGCGGCACCTCCGACAGTGCAGCACTCCCTCGGCACTGCACTGGGAGTGTCAGCCTAGATTTTGTGCTCAAGTCCCTGGAGTGGGGCTTGAACCCACAACCTTCTAACTCAGAGGCGAGAGGGGTACCCACTGAGCCACGGCTGACATGAACTGCTGATTTGAGAGCTACGTGCAATTCAATGTCCCAGGACTGCGTTCTCCTAGGCTAATGGGATCCGCTGCGGAAATGGGAGAGGCAGAAGACAAGAGATTCTGGGCAACAACAAACACCAAGCCAGATGTTCGCTGGCAACACTTCTTGGCAGCGAGAGACCTGCTGTTTATAACATGTGCCTGTGGCATAAATAGGACACATGTTAGGAGGCTGTGGTTTGGAAAGTGATGTATATCCTGAGCAGTGATGCCAAAGGCCTCAAACGCCCACAAAGGGACCTCAGACCTCAGCAGGGCACTGCCCATAACCCACTAACTCCTACACGCGGACCTCGCTCCAGAATACAAACCCCAACACTGCTCCCTTCCGTGTACCCGTTACAAAAACAGACTCGAGCAAACCGGTTTCCTGCAGCACGCCTCAGCTTAAAATAAAGAAATCGGTTTGCATCATTGTTTTTTTTAAATTGAATGTCCCCGCTCAGAGTAACTTGACAAATGATCACGGGCAGCAGAATATTCCTGCCTGCCTGGGATTTCATTCCAGATCATTTTCTGGCGTCCAAGATTAAAAAGAGCGCAAAAATATATATATATTTTTTTTTAAATCGACAATTTTAAATCAGGGTTTTTCTTGTTGTTTTGATTGAATGCGTGCTCTGAAGGCTAAAGCATGAGGTCCTGTCACATTGATCCAATCGTCTTCTAAAATGCACAGCACTTAACACGGCCATGCCAGCCAGGAGGCCTGCAACTCACAGGAATACAAGGAGACCATTCAGCCCCTCGGGCCTGTTCCGCCATTCAATGAGATCATGGCTGATCTGCATCCTAACTCCATTTACTCGCCTTGGTTCCGTAACCCTTAATACCCTTACTGAACAAAAATCAATCTCAATTTTGAAATGTTCAATTGACCCCCAGCCTCAACAGCTTTTGGGGGAATAATTTTCCGGATGTGACCCTTTATGTGAAGAAGTGCTTCCTGACATCACCACTGAACGGCCTAGCTCTAATTTTAAGGTTACGCCCCCTTGTTCTGGACTGCCCCACCAGAGGAAATAACTAAAAATTAGAGCTAGGCCATTAGCGATAGCATTAGTGACTAGCCTATAGTTATAACACCTAGTTTTAGACTCCCCCATAAGTGGAAACACCTTCTTTACATCTACCTTATCGAACCGCTTCATAATTTTTAAAAGGTCTCGCTCAGCCTTCTCTTTTCTAGAGAAAAGAGCCCCAGCCTGTTCAGTCTTTCCTGATAGGTATAACCTCTCAGTACTGGTATCATTTCAGTAAATCATTTTTGCTCCTTCTCCAGTGACTCAATATCCTTCTGGTAATATGGAGCCTGACACTGCAGCCTCCTTCACTCTGCACCACCATGTCACTATTAGAGAGAATACCAGCTCTCTAATTGTTAAACCTAATCATTAAATCCTAGCCGAAAGCAATGCATCGATTAGCTACCTCCAGCCTTGCTAAACCAGCAGCCTGTTAACTTAAACCTTAAAACTATACACATATTTCATTCAAATATATATTATGTTTATATGTATATATATATATTCTAAATAAGCATTGAAAATAATCTATCTCAGTCCTGCAATCTTTACATTAGGACCTTAGTAAAGACAACATTAATTCTTTGCATGCAGGAGGCACTGCACAACCAAAAAATAAATTTGAAGACAATCATTTCACTGGTTCAGTGCTAGATTGAACAAAGGAAAGTCGCTCGGTGGGGCTGAGCCGTTGCATTGAACGTGTAGCGAATGTAGGGTTGTCAACCCTTCAGGATGGTCCCGGAGTCTTCAAGAATTAAAGATTAATCGCTGAAAGCAAACCCAGGAGAAAAATCATAGGGGAAATAACATTTTTTTTTAAATTTTCCTTGAATATTTTAGTCATAAAGTTGGGTGGTGGGAGGGAGAAGCTCTTTGATTGGGCGGGGTGGTTGGAGGTGAGAGGTCATGTGATGAAACCTCTAGGAATAACCCAACCAGAGTTAGGAACCCTAAGCGAGCGTATGATTCAACTGCAGGCCTCGCCAAAGCCTGGGACTAGATTTAAACGCTGCCCTTGTGTTATGGCTTCAGAATGCAACTGTTTCGGCCCAACAAATAACCAGAACATTCGTCTGTTGACCAATCATCACCCGCGGCAGCTGCCAGGGTGTGTGTTGTCGCCCAGTTTGCCTTTAATGCTCACCTGGACCATCAACAAATCTCGGTGCACTGGGTACTAATCGGTTAAGGAGCAATATTTATAGTACAAATTTGACAGCGTGTGCATGAAACACCACAACTGCAAAAAGTATTACAAACCAAAAGAGTTTGGAACGGGTTATTACAGAGAGTGCGGTCATCAGCTTGACTGTACTATAACTCAACCCCCTTCCTGACAAAATGTGAGTGAGAAACAGGGCCTTGTGATCAAGTTTAAATAAAGGGGTCCGCTGAGGATTTCTTCTAGATCAGCTCCCAGGGAAATTTAGCACCCGACAACAGACCTGTATCCGTTGAGATTGTATTTGGATAAATTGTCATCAGTGGACTGCAGGGTTGCCAGCTCTCCAGGATTTCCCCAGGGAAATTGAAGAATAATCTCCTAGACACAGCTGTGAGCAACCCAGGGATAAAAATCATAGGGGCATTAGAAAAAAAAGGTGTTTCTTTTCCCCCATTTTCTTTGAACACTTTTATTAGTTCTAGAAATATTGGAAATGGAGGGGAAAAAAGGCTGTTTGATTGGGCGAGGTGGGAGGTCATGTGATGAAGCCTCCGGGAATACGTCCAACCAGAGTATACCGTGGAGACATGTCTCAGAGTGACAGCAGTGGGCTTTTTAAATAACACCTGCACCGATTGGCTCCGAGACTCAAGTCATCCCACTAGTAGAAGGTTGTCCTTGTATGATTGTTCCTCCTGGCATGCTAATCGGTGCATGCTAACCACATGGCATCATCCACTGCAATGCTTAGCACAGGCCAATCAGATTTCAGAAACATAAGAAAGATGTTCCAGATACAGGTGTAAATCCACAGGCAATCTATAGTTTTAGTTTACAAAAATATAACCGATTTTGATGTTCCTCATTCTTAAAAATAATCCATATATCTGCCCCACTCTCCTTGATCCTAAATCTCATTCCTAACATTCCCTCAATGTTGACAGTTCTGGGTTTGTTCCCTAATTTACAATGACGGCTTTGCTGGCTAGCGTGTCAGGGTTTCATGGATCAGAGGTGTTTAATACTCAAAAGAAGTGCTGAAGGAGCCCCAGAAAATGTCTTAATTTTCAAAAGTGGTGATGGGATATCATGGTGCTCTCTTCATAAATCATCGCTAACTAGACCTCATGACATCTGAAAATAGAACCCCTCGGAATTATCGATTAAATCTCCAATACTATCCATTAAATGCGTGTTGAAAAAAATCTTAACAGTATCAATGTTAGTCGATGTACAAACCAGTATAACCCAAGCAAGCTACAGTGGAATTGATTTGTCTTAATTCTATCAGTCATGGAAATGGAGCACGTTAATAAAGTGGTTTTATTTTACAGATGATCCTCCCTCTCCTATAATAATGGCAGGAATACAGGTTTGGAAAATTGGTCTGATGCCATCTTTGAACCCGGTTCTGTGCACCCCAACATAGTGAATCGTGGGTGAGGGAAGAACCACCCTTAGACCTGGCAGATCCACCACCACAGAAAGTGCCGGCCGGCTAATTTCTGACCCGAGATCAGCCAGAAATTTCCGTGTCCTTTACTTGTGGTGCGGGACACTGAGCGCATTAGACCAGTGTCCCGACGGTCAGCATCTTTGTGAGCCACAGTCCGGAGGGCAAACCGTATGCATGTGCTGTTCAGTTAAGTCAACGGCAGTCAAGTCAATGTACAAAGGACCTAGCATTGAGAGGACTATAAAGGCGTGTTTTGTGAATTAAACACAAGAACTAACTATTCTTATTTCCAGTTAAAGTGCATAATCTTGAAATGACTGACATTACATTACTTCATAGTAAAGTAAATGGTAGTGTAGAATCTACATCTCTCCCCTAATTCCTAGGTCTTCAATTTGGCGGCAAGAGCATATTAGGGTTAATCACAATCCAACTCTATGTTACCCCTACCTCATCCCATCTCATGGAATGCCTCTCATTGAACTCTTGACCTCTGCACCCTCGGTTAGCGGCAAGTTTTGGAATGGGAAGCGGGCCGGTTCTGATCAAAGGGGCACCTCCCATGAAACAATACTTGAAAAACCTGGTTATGTTTGGGACAAGGGCAGAAGCTGGAAGAGTCACGTGGCATTTTTTTGTCACGATGATGTCACACAAACAAGTCACATGTTCTCCGTGCCTCTGTTCAAAGGCTGGGAGCGGCTGTGTGTGGGAAGGCCGAGATCGGCCTTTAGCTTAGTTTCCGAGTCCAACTAACACCTGCAGACCCAGCGGCAAACACTCAGCTTGTCCTGTTTTGCAAAATATTCTGAAGTGCTGTCTGACTTTGTGGATCTGTAAAAACAAATCCACTTTGGCAATCAGCGGTACAACTATGCCAATCATGTTTTTATAGACATTCTGTCTTGGGATCTTTCTGTATACTTCGAAAGCATCTGGCAGCAACCGGCGCTCAGTCAGAAGATTCGGAGATATTGTCCAATGCTGGAAATGTGGCCAATCTGCCATGTAATTGCAAACGAACGTTTTCACACACTTTTCTTTTTCTAAAAAATTAAAAACCTGAAATTTTGGAGATCTGTTGCTCCGGCTATGTTGTTATTTTAAGGCACGAGAGACAACCCCATCCCTTCACCTCGCCTCCCCTCCCCTCACCCCCGCCAATGTCCATCTCCGCTTCACGCCTTCGAGCAGGCGATGTGTGCGTGACCATCAGTCCTGTCCAGCTCCGTCACCGATCGGTCGGCCGTCTCCTCCTCCTTCTGTGGGCCGCGTGCTCTTTTCTCCCGGTGGTAGATGCCAAAAACATACAGTCCCCTCACAAGGTACACGGTTGCCAGCAGGGAGAAGTAACCAATGTAGAAGTAGAACTGAGGTGGCGAGGGAGGGAAAGAGAAGAGTTAGCCGCCGACTACAATGGCAAAACGAGCAGGAGTGAACTATAAACTAGTTGCCCAGATTATAGGAACTAGCAGGCCCATTGTAGATTATAAACAGGGCTACTGTTTTTTCCCATGGAAAATCAGACAGACGGAATATAACCCCCACCGAAAACCACGATCTAAATTCCCGGAACATCATGTAATTAGAAACATTAAGCCAGCAGCCTCGATCATTTCCCGTTGTGTCCTCTCAGCCTACTTTGGTGCCCTACTTAGGAAAGGGCATGTTGCTAACACAGCGAAAAAGATAGCGCCCCTCAGACGGTGAGATTCATCCATTCTACTGGGCCATCCCAATATAATCCCACACAGACCAGGAACCTTGAAATACAAAATCTGAAGTGCAAGGACGGGCTGTCACCAATAGGAGACCCATGTGTGTCAGCTGTGGCTCAGTGGGCAGCACTCTCGCCTCGGACTCAGAAGGTGATGGGTTCAAGACCCACTCCAGAAACTTGTGCACATAATCTAAGCTGACACTCGCGGTGCAGTGCTGAGGGAGTGCTGCACTGTTGGAGGTGCCATCTTTCAGCCGAGACGTTAAACCGAGGCCCCGTCTGCCCCCTCAGGTAAAAGATCCCAGGGCACTATTTCAAAGAAGAGCAGGAGTGTTCTCCCTGATGTCCTGGCCACTATTTATCCCTGAAACAACATCACTAAAAACAGAGTATCTGGTCATCATCACATTGCTGTTTGTGGGATCTTGCTGTGCACAAACCGACAGCTGCCTTTCCCAACGTTACAACATCAGCGACAAGAAGTCAAAAGTACTTCATTGGCCGTAAAGTGCTTTGGGACGTCCTGAGGTTGTGAAAGGTGCTGTATAACTGCAGGCCTTTCCTTCTTTCATAGGGTGAGTAAATCATCCTCCTGGGATAATGCGGGGAATAGCATGGTTCCACCGGGAATAGTAACTTCCATGGAGTCAGCACTGCCGAGTGCTGGAATGGTCTGCCGCGAACTCCACACAGCAACCGCATCATCACACCCAGTCCTCCTCCTCACACTGCCAAGAAAGCTCTCTTTTCAGCCTAAGAATAATTAGGGCTTTTTTTTTTTTTTTTAAAAAGAATATGTATATTATATACATATTAAAAAAGTGTTTTTGCACTGTGTGGGTTGCTGCAAAAGCAAAATAAGGCCTGCATTAACAGTTGCCATTAGTATGCTGTTTATCAATAAAATTTATTCGAAACAGATGGTTGGCTGGAAAACGTGGAGATCTGGAATTCAGTGTTTGGCAGATTATTCGACCACTGTGGGTTTGGCATTCTTCGAAGCACCATTCCTGCTCCATGAAGTTATTTAAATGTGGTTGTTATAATGAATATCAGAATTATCTAATGTCCTGTGTGCTCAAGACCGCACTAAACCACCAGTACCTGGGACTAATTCAGCTTCCTGTCAGCTGTAAGTATACACAGAAATGTGGCTATTATAACGAGTAGGTTGTTCAGTTTCCTGTCTTGTCAAGAAAACAATATTTAAAAATAACGATGTTTCGCTACAATTTAGCTCATCCTGTCAACTTCAGTTACACAGTGCCCTTGAAAAAGGGGAACTATTGGGCCCAATCCCTTCATCAGCCATTAGTTTTGAATAAACTTTATTGATAAACAGCGTATTAATGGCAACTGTGGTGGTTCTTGTCAACTCTGGCTGTGTATTTCTCTCCACCTTAATTTCCTCCCCTCTGCCGCTGATTCTCACTGGAGGTAAAAAAAAAGACATACCTGTTGGACTCTGAGCCAGAAATTTACAAGCAGTTATAATTGACCTCAATAACTTACATAGGAACAGGAGGAGGCCATTCAGCCCTTCGAGTCTGTTCCGCCATTCAATGAGATCGTGGCTGATCTGTATCTCAACTCCATCTACCCACCTTGGTTCCATATCCCTTAATACCCGTACCTAACAAAAATCTATCAATATCAATCTCGAAAGCTCCAATTGACCCCCAGCCTCCACAGCCTTTTTGGGGGCAGAGAGTTCCAGATTTCCACTACCCGTCGAGTGAAGAAGTGCTTCTTGATATCACCCCTGAACAGCCTAGCTCTAATTTTAAGGTTATAACCCCTTGTTCTGGACTCACCCACCAGAAGAAATAGTTTCTCTCTAGCGACTGATTTAAACCGAGCTCCGAGAGTGGGAGAGGAGAGGCTGATTTAAGCCGAGCTCCGAGAGCGGGAGAGGCGGACCTGCAAGAGGAGAGGCAGGAGAGGCTGATTTAAACCGGGCTCCGAGAGCGGGAGAGGCTGACCGGCGGGAGAGGCTGATTTAAACCAGGCTCAGAGCGGGAGAGGCGGACCTACGAGAGGAGAGGCTGATTTAAACCGAGCTCCGAGAGCGGGAGAGGCGGACCTGCGAGAGGAGAGGCTGATTTAAACCGGGCTCCGAGAGCGGGAGAGGCGGACCAGCGGGAGAGGCTGATTTAAACCAGGCTCTGAGAGCGGGAGAGGCGGACCTGCGAGAGGAGAAAAAAGTAATCGAAGTGTGACGTCACCAGAAAGCAGGTAAGTGATTGGTTGGTGAGTATTTCTCTCTTTCTCGCTTTTTTCCAAACTTAAATTTTGGGGTTTATAGTTTCTAAGGTCTCTGTTGTGTAGCGGGGACTGCTGGTAAACAAGGGCCCTTGAGTATATCATTTAATTATAGTGTAATTGGTGGGATTGATTTGATTTAATTTAATTTGAATTAAAGGGTAAGTCATGGCAGCACAGCTTGGCGCCGTGGTATGCTCCTCCTGCACTATGTGGGAAATCAGGAACACTTCCTGTGTCCCTGACGACCATGTGTGCGGGAAGTGTATCCAGCTGCAGCTACTGGCAGACCGCATTGCGGCGCTGGAGCTGTGAATGGATACATACTGGAGCATTCGCGATGCTGAGGACATCGTGGAAAGCACGTTTAATGAGTTGGTCACACCACAGGTAAAGCCTGCACAGACAGGAAGGAAATGGGTGACCGCCAGGCAGAGTAGTAGGCGCAGGCAGGTAGTGCAGGGGTCCCCTGTGACCATCCCCCTCTCAAACAGATATACCGCTTTGGATATTGTTGGGGAGGATGGCTTATCGGGGGAAGGCAGCAGCAGCCAACATCCTGGCAGCATGGGTGGTTCTGCTGCACAGGATGGGAGGAAAAAAGAGGGGTAGAGCTATAGTAATAGGGGATTCTATTGTAAGGGGAATAGATAGGCATTTCTGCGGCCGCAAACGAGACTCCAGGATGGTATGTTGCCTCCCTGGTGCAAGGGTCAAGGATGTCTCAGAGCGGCTGCAGAGCATATTAGAAGGGGAGGGTGAACAGCCAGTTGTCGTGGTGCAGAAAGGTACCAACGATATTGGTAAAAAACGGGATGAGGTCCTAAAAGCTGAATATAGGGAGTTAGGAGGAAAATTAAAAAATAGGACCTCAAAAGGTAGTAATCTCAGGATTGCTACCAGTGCCACGTGCTAGTCAGATTAGAAATAGAAGGATATTTCAGATGAATACGTGGCTAGAGGAATGGTGCAAGGGGGAGAGATTCAAATTCCTGGGACATTGGAACCGGTTCTGGGGGAGGTGAGACCAGTACAAACTGGATGGTTTGCACCTGGGCAGGGCCGGGAACAATGTCCGAGGGGGAATGTTTGCTAGTGCTCTGGGGGAGGGTTTAAACTAAAATGGCAGGGGTTTGGAAACCTGAGCAGGAAGACAGAGGAAAGGGAAACAAGGATAGAAGCAAAAGACAGGAAGGAGAAAAGCAAAGGCGGCAGTCAGAGAAATCGAGGGTTTAAATCAAACATGGCCACAGTAAATAATAATTCTAAAAGGTCTAAGAGTGTTAAAAAAACAAGAGGCTTTGTGTCTTAATGCGAGGAGCATTCGTAACAAGGTGGATGAATTCGCTGCGCAAATAGAGGTAAACGGATATGATATGATTGGGATTACGGAAACATGGCTCCAGGGTGACCAAGGCTGGGAACTCAACATCCAGGGGTATTCAATATTCAGGAAAGACAGGCAAAAAGGAAAAGGAGGTGGGGTATCATTGCTGGTTAAAGAGGGGATTAACACAATTGGAAGGAAGGATATTAGCTCAGGTGATGTGGAATCTGTATGGGTAGAACTGAGAAATACCAAGGGGCAGAAAACATTAGTAGGAGTGGTATACAGACCCCCAAACAGTAATGGAGAGGTTGGAGATGGCATTAAATGGGAAATTAGAGACGCGTGCAATAAGGGCACAGCAGTTATCATGGGTGACTTTAATCTACATATAGATTGGGCTAACCAAATTAGTAATAATACTGTGGAGGGGGAATTCCGCGAGTATACGGGATGGTTTCCTGGACCAATATGTCAAGGAACCAACTAGAGATCAGGCCATCTTAGACTGGGTATTATGTAATGAAAAAGGAATAATTAGCAATCTTGTTGTGCGAGGCCCCTTGGAGCGGAGTGATCATAATATGATCGAATTCTTCATTAAGATGGAGAGTGAGGTAGTTGACACAGAGACTAGGGTCCTGAATTTAAATAAAAGGAAACTACGATGGTATGAGGCGTGAGTTGGGTAGGATTGGGGAACGTTACCCAAAGGGTTGACGGTGGATAGGCAATGGCAAACATTCAAAGATCGCATGGATGAACTGCAGAATTTGTTCATCCCTGTTTGGCATAAAAATAAAACAAAAAAGGTGACTCGACCGTGGCTAACAAGGGAAATTAGGATAGCATAAGATCGAAGGAGAGGACATATAAATTGGCCAGAAAAAGCAGAAAACCTGAGGATTGGGAGCAGTTTAGGATTCAGCAAAGGAGGACAAAGGGATTAATTAAGAAGGGGAAAATAGAGTATGAGAGTAAGCTTGCGAGGAACATAAAAAGTGACTGTAAAAGCTTTTATAGATATGTGAAGAGAAAAAGATTGGTGAAGTCAAGCGTAGGTCCCTTGCAGTCAGAATCAGGGGAATTTATAATGGGGAACAAAGAAATGGCTGACCAATTAAATACATACTTTGGTTCTGTCTTCACAAAGGAGGACACAAATAACCTCCCAGAGATGTCAGGGAACATAGGGTCTAATGAGAGGGAGGAACTGAATGAAATCAGTATTTGTAGGGAAATGGTGTTAGGGGAAATTGACGGGATTGAAGGCCGATAAATCCCCAGGGCCTAATAATCTACATCCTAGGGTACTTAAGGAAGTGACCCTAGAAATAGTAGATGCATTGCTGGTCATCTTCCAAATTCTATAGACTCTGAAAAGTTCCCATGGATTGGAGGGTAGCTAACATTACCCCACTGTTCAAAAAAGGTGGTAGAGAGAAAACGGGGAAATATAAGCCTGACATCGGTAGTGGGGAAAATGCTAGAGTCCATTATAAAAGATGGAATAGCAGAGCACTTGGAAAACAGTGACAGGATCGGACAAAGTCAACATGGATTTACAAAAGGTAAATCGTGCTTGACTAATCTACTGGAATTTTTTGAGGATGTAACTGGTAGAATAGATAAGGGAGAGCCAGTGGGTGTGGTGTATTTGGACTTTCAGAAGGCTTTCGATAAGGTCCCGCATAAGAGATTAGCGTGTAAAGTTAAGGCACATGGGATTGGGGGCAAGATACTGACTTGGATAGAGAACTGGTTGGCAGACAGGAAGCAAAGAGTTGGAATAAACGGGTCTTTTTCCGAGTGGCAGGCAGTGACTAGTGGGGTACCGCAGGGATCGGTCCTAGGACCCCAGCTATTCACTATATATGTTAATGATCTAGACGAGGGAACTAGATGTAATATCTCCAAGTTTGCAGACGACACAAAGCTGGGTGGGCGTGTGTGCGGTGAGGAGGATGCCCAGAAACTCCAGTATGATTTGGACAGGTTGGGTGATTATACTGCATCTGCCATGCATCTGCTCAATGTGGATAAATGCGAGGTTATCCACTTTGGTGTCAAAAACAGGAAGGCAGATTATCTGAACGGCAATAGATTGGGAGAAGGGGAAGTGCAACGAGACCTGGGTGTCCTTGTGCACCAGTCGCTGAAGGTATGCATGCAGGTGCAGCAGGCGGTTAAGAAGGCAAATGGTATGTTGGCCTTCGTAGCGAGAGGGTTTGAGTACAGGAACAAGGATGTCTTGCTGCAGTTGTACAGGGCCTTGGTGAGACCACACCTTGAGTATTGTGTGCAGTTTTGGTCGCCTTATCTGAGGAAAGATGTTCTTGCCATGGAGGGAGAGCAGCGAAGATTCACCAGACTGATACCTGGGATGGCAGGAATGGCGTATAAGGAGAGATTGGGTCAATTGGGCTTATACTCGCTGGAGTTTAGAAGAATGAGGGGGGATCTCATTGAAACTTATAAAATTCTAACAGGACTAGAGAGACTAGATGCAGGAAGGATGTTCCCGATGGCGGGAGAGTCCAGAACCAGGGGTCACAATCTAAAGATAAAAGCCATTTAGGACAGAGATGTGGAGGAATTTCTTCACCCAGAGAGTGGTGAACCTATGGAATTCTCTACCACAGAAGGCAGTTGAGGCCAATTCATTAAATATATTCAAGAAGGAGTTAGATATATTTCTTAAGGCTAAAGCGATGAAGGGATATGGGGAGAAGGCAGGAACGGGGTACTGAATTTGGATGATCAGCCATGATCTCATTGAATGGCGGAGCAGGCTAGAGGGGCCGAATGGCCTACTCCTGCTCCTATCTTCTATGTTTCTATATTTCTATGACCCTAACAGCTCCTTCAATCACCTCAAACACCTCAATTAGATCACCCCTTAATCTTCTATACTCAAGGGAATACATGCAGTAAAATATTTTGAAGTGCACTCAACATGTCATGTTTTCGTGATGTTGGTTGAAGGATAAATATTGGCCGCACTTTCCAGAGAGAAAAAGTGCCAACTGCTGAGAGCACAGTGTCACTGCACCCTTCTCTATTCAAGCGCAGGTCTGGTCACCACATGAATTGTCAGTAAAAAGTTTCAAAAATAAATACAAATTAACAAAACAAAAGAAAACAAGAAATGTTTTAAATGTGGTGTTTAAGATAATTAAAAGGAGTTGATAGGGTAGATAGAGAGAAACTATTTCCACTGGTGGAGGGAGTCCAGAACAAGGGGGAATAACCTTAAAATTAGAGCTAAGCTGTTCAGGGGCAATGTCAGGAAGCATTTCTTCACACAATGGGTGGTGGAAATCTGGAACACTCCCCCCCCCCCCCCCCCAAAAAAAAATCAGTTGAGGCTGGGGATCAATTGGAGCTTTTGAGACTGAGATTGATAGATTTTTGTTGGGTAAATGCATTATGGGATTTGGAACCAAGGCGGACAGATGGAGTGGAGATACAGGTCTGCCATGATCTACTTGAATGGTGGAACAGGCCTGAGGGGCTGAATGGCTGGATTAAAAGATCTCTCTCCGGACTGGTTTCTGGAAAACCGAAAACCTTGGGCACAATAAACATAGAAGATAGGAGCAGGAGTAGGCCATTCGGCCTCTCGAGCCTGCTCCGCCATTTAATGAGATCATGGCTGATCATCCAAATTCAGTACCCTGTCCCTGCTTTCTCCCCATATCCCTTGATCCCTTTAGCATTAAGAAATATATCTAACTCCTTCTTGAATATATTTAATGAATTGGCCTCAATTGCCTTGTGTGATAGATAATTCCACAGGTTCACCACTCTCTGGGTGAAGAAATTCCTCCTCATCTCAGTCCTAAATGGCTTACCCCTTATCTTTAGATTGTGACCCCTGGTTCTGGACTCCCCCGCCATCGGGAACATCCTTCCTGCATCCAGTCTCTCTAGTCCTGTTAGAATTTTATAAGTTTCAATGAGATCCCCCCTCATTCTTCTAAACTCCAGCGAGTATAAGCCCAATTGACCCAATCTCTCCTTATACGCCATTCCTGCCATCCCAGGTATCAGTCTGGTGAATCTTCGCTGCTCTCCCTCCATGGCAAGAACATCTTTCCTCAGATAAGGCGACCAAAACTGCACACAATACTCAAGGTGTGGTCTCACCAAGGCCCTGTACAACTGCAGCAAGACATCCTTGTTCCTGTACTCAAACCCTCTCGCTACGAAGGCCAACATACCATTTGCCTTCTTAACCGCCTGCTGCACCTGCATGCTTACCTTCAGCGACTGGTGCACAAGGACACCCAGGTCTCGTTGTACTTCCCCTTCTCCCAATCTATTGCCATTCAGATAATAATCTGCCTTCCTGTTTTTGCCACCAAAGTGGATAACCTCGCATTTATCCACATTATATTGCATCTGCCATGCATCTGCCCAATCACCCAACCTGTCCAAATCATACTGGAGTTTCTCGGCATCCTCCTCACAGCACACACGCCCACCCAGCTTTGTGTCATCTGCAAACTTGGAGATATTACATCTAGTTCCCTCATCTAGATCATTAATATATATAGTGAATAGCTGGGGTCCTAGCACCGATCCCTGCGGTACCCCACTAGTCACTGCCTGCCACTTGGAAAAAGACCCGTTTATTCCAACTCTTTGCTTCCTGTCTGTCAACCAGTTTTCTATCCATGTCAGTACCTTACCCCCAATCCCATGTGCTTTAACTTTACACGCTAATCTCTTATGCGGGACCTTATCGAAAGCCTTCTGAAAGTCCAAATACACCACATCCATTGGTTCTCCCTTATCTATTCTACCAGTTACATCCTCAAAAAATTCCAGTAGATTAGTCAAGCACGATTTACCTTTTGTAAATTCATGTTGACTTTGTCCGATCCTGTCACTGTTTTCCAAGTGCTCTGCTATTCCATCTTTTATAATGGACTCTAGCATTTTCCCCACTACTGATGTCAGGCTTACCGGTCTATAATTCCCCGTTTTCTCTCTACCACCTTTTTTGAATAGTGGGGTTACATCAGCTACCCTCCAATCTATGGGAACTGTTCCAGAGTCTATAGAATTTTGGAAGATGACCAGCAATGCATCTACTATTTCTCGGGCCACTTCCTTAAGTACCCTAGGAAGTAGATTATTAGGCCCTGGGGATTTATCGGCCTTCAATCCCGTCAATTTCCCCTAACACCATTTCCCTACAAATACTGATTTCATTCAGTTCCTCCCTCTCATTAGACCCTATGTTCCCCGACATCTCTGGGAGGTTATTTGTGTCCTCCTTTGTGAAGACAGAACCAAAGTATGTATTTAATTGGTCAGCCATTTCTTTGTTCCCCATTATAAATTCCCCTGATTCTGACTGCAAGGGACCTACGCTTGACTTCACCAATCTTTTTCTCTTCACATATCTATAGAACCTTTTACAGTCAGTTTTTATGTTCCCTGCAAGCTTACTCTCATACTCTATTTCCCCCTTTTAATTAATCCCTTTGTCCTCCTTTGCTGAATCCTAAACTGCTCCCAAACCTCAGGTTTGCTGCTTTTTCTGGCCAATTTATATGTCCTCTCCTTGGATTTTATGCTATCCCTAATTTCCCTCGTTAGCCACGGTTGAGTCACCTTCGTTTTATTTTTATGCCAAACAGGGATGAACAAATTCTGTAGTTCATCCATGCGATCTTTAAATGTTTGCCATTACGTATCCACCGTCATCCCTTTAAGTAACGTTCCCCAATCCATCCTAGCCAACTCGCACCTCATACCATCGTAGTTTCCTTTATTTAAATTCAGGACCCTAGTCTCTGAGAAAGCCGATAGATATTAAACAGGGAGGGAAAACAGCCCCATGAAGAGCACAGTGTTCAGCAGTAAGGGCAGCTCCAGAACCTCCCTGGTCTGACTTTACTGTAAAAAGTCTGAAAATTGGCAAATTGCAAAGATCAATTTTCAGAAATAACATGGCTGCTCCCCCCCCATGTCATTCTAAACCGAACCGATTTGACCAGCTCCTCACACACTGATCAACAGACAGGGTGGCTAACAAATTCACTGGGGATGAGCTCCAAGTCCATTGGGGAGGTCTGATCTATTCTGAACTTGTCTCTGTTCAGATTCAGGTTGCCCTGTAGGTGTGTATATGGGGAGAGTGAATCTACACATTGGATCATAGAATCATGATACAGCACAGGAGACCATCCAGCCCATCATGCCTGTGCCAGGTCTTTCAAAGAGCTATCCAATTAGTCCCACTCCCCTGCGCTTTCCACATTGTCCTGCAAATTTTCCCCTTCAAATATTTATCCAATTCCCTTTTGAACGTTATTATTGAATCTGCTTACATTACCCTTTCAGGTAGAACATGCCAGATCATAACAACGCACTGCATTAAAAAAATGCTCATGTTGCCTCTGATTCTTTTGCCAATTACCTTAAATCTGTGTCCTCTGGTTACCGACCCTCCTGCAACTGGAAAGTTTCTCCTTATTTACAACCAGGACAAAGCAGCCTGCATGATTGGCACCCCATCCACCACCTTAAACATTCACTCCCTCCACCACCGGTGTGCCGTGGCTGCAGTGTGTACCATCTACAAGATGCACTGCAGCAGCTCGCCAAGGCTTCTTCGGCAGCACCTCCCAAACCCGCGACCTCTTCCACCTAGAAGGACATGGGCAGCAGGCGCATGGGAACACCACCACCTCCAAGTTCCCCTCCAAGTCACACACCATCCTGATTTAGAAGTATATCGCCGATCCTTCATCGTCACTGGGTCAAAATCCTGGAACTCCCTCCCTAACAGCACTGTGGGAGTACCTTCACCACACGGACTGCAGCGATTCAAGAAGGCAGCTCACCATTACCAACTCAAGGGCAATTAGGGAATTAGGGATGGGCAATAAATGCTGGCCTTGCCAGCAGTGCCCACATCCCATAAACGATTAAAAAAAAACTATCAAAAATCCTCAGGATTTTTGAACATCTCAATTAAATCTCCCCTCAACTTTCTTTGCTCCAAGGAGAACAATCTCAGCTTCTCCAGTCCCTCCTCATATCTGAAGTCCCTGATACCATTCTAGTAAATCTGCTCTGCATCCTCCAAGACCTTGACATCCTTCCTAAAGTGTGGTGCCCAGAATTGGACACAATACTCCAACTGAGGCCTAACCAGTATTTTATAAAGGTTTAGCATAACTTTCTTGCTTTTGTACTCCAATTCTATTAATAAAGCCAAAGTTCCCATGAACATTGATCTCTGTGCTAAAGGAAAGTATCTACTGTACTGAGAGAACATTCATAACCATTCTGGTAGAAACATGTGGTCAAATCAGCTGCAGAATTATGGTCCAGGCAAACAAATTAAGCATTTGCTCATTTTATTATTCATCACCGAGATGCGAGTCCACATTAACATTTTGTACGTTGTTCGTGTTTATACATGTGATTAATTCCACAATGATCCAAACCCAAGCTCGATAAGGCCTGGTATTGTTGACCCCATGTTTCAACAGAGGACCAGGGAAAGTCTTCAAGCCATGATCATTGGAGAGTAGATCTGCTGGGGTAGTGGTGGAGGGAGGGGCTACAACTGACAGTGCGACTGGGCAAGGGAGGGAATAATTAACCATGAGCCCCATGTCTAATCGCTATCCAGTGGATCCTGTTGAAGAGTACACAAGCTTGCAGGGTTGGGCGAGGACCAGATCAAGCATGGTTGTCCTGCTCTTAATGGGCAAATTGCTTGCCAACACATAGCCTTCCCCACAAGACCCTCCTTAAAACCTACCTCTTTGGCCACCCAACCCCCTCCCCTTCCCAATCTCTTTGTTGGGTTGGCGCCTGTATCTCCTCCTCCACCCCCGCCATGACAGGGAAGTCTTGCTGCAGTTATACAGGGTATTGGTGAGGCCACACCTGGAATACTGCGTGCAGTTTTGGTTTCCATATTTAAGAAAAGATATACTTGCTCTCGAGGCGGTTCAGAGAAGGTTCACTCGGTTGATTCCAGAGATGAGGGGGTTGACGTATGAGGAAAGGTTGAATAGGTTGGGACTCTACTCATTGGAGTTCAGAAGAATGAGAGGCGATCTTATCAAAACATATAAGATTGTGAGGGGGCTTGATCGGGTGGATGCGGTGAGGATGTTTCCACTGATGGGTGAGACTAGAACTCGGGGGCATAATCTTAGAATAAGGGGCTGCCCTTTCAAAACTGAGATGAGGAGAAACTTCTTCACTCAGAGGGTAGTAAATCTATAGAATTTGCTACCCCAGAGAGCTGTGGAAGCTGCAACATTAAATAAATTTAAAATGGAGATAGACATTGTCCTAGCAGATAAGGGAATTAGGGGTTACGGGGAGAGGGCAGGGAAGTGGACGTGAGTCTAGATTCAGATCAGCCATGATCCTATTGAATGGCGGGGCAGGCCCGGGGGGCCGTATGGCCTACTCCTGCTCCTATTTCTTATGTTCTTATGAGGCACCTTGGGACTTTAATGGGGCTTTATAAATGCAAGTTGTTGTTGCTGTCTAGGCTCGGCCATGAAGAATGGCCACTTTGTAGGCCAAGGATTGGAGCGCTGCCAGTACCTATGGGCTCATGGCAAAGAGTCTGCATCTTCAAGAGGGGAGAACAGAGATATAAAGAAGGTGCTGCTGGAGGTAGTTGCAATAAGGGCAGGTATCTCACAAATTTGATCCTAGAGCTGAGCAAAAATGCCAGAACTTGAACTGGAAACCTTGAGATAAGTCAAGAGTCTTGCCATGGCCTAATGCATGGCTCAGCCAGTGATGGTCTACCCTGGGTCTTATTCACCCTCTGTTTCTGATTGTCAGAACCCTTCAAAGCTGCCTTGATAACTGTGACGCTAAAGCCCAATTCTTCCAGAACCTGCTCACCCACCAACCACGGAGAGTCTGGGCTACTCACTCACTCTTGTTAAAAACAGGAAATGAAGACTGGAAGCCTGCCAATACAACAGCACATGACCAAATGATCCTTGTGGCTGGGTTTGGCTCAGCTTCGCCCTTCTCCTGCTGCAAAAGGGCAGCAAAATGTTTATTTACATTTCACTCAAATCTCTTCGCCTCCCACCTCACCGCTTGTCCAAGAGCAGCCCCAGAGAAAAAAAGAACTTGCACTTCATGACCTCGGGACGTCCCAAAGAACCTTACAGCCAATGAAGTACGTTTGAAGTGTAGGCACTGTTGTAATGTAGAAACGTGACAGCCAATTTATGCACAGCAAGCTCCCACAAACAGCAACGTGATAATGACCAGATAATCTGTTTGTAGTGATGTTGGTTGAGGGATAAATATTGCCCAGGACACCGGGGAAAACTAACCTGTTCTTCTTCAAAATAGTGCCGTGGGATCTTTTATATTCACCCGAGAGGACAGATGGGGCCTCGGTTTAACGCCTTATCTGATGGAGCAGTAATTGCAGAGAGCAGCGGTCAGTACAGACTGTGCCCCAGGATAGGAGATGGCACAGCTGCATAGACTGGCCAGCTCAATAACCCAGTGCATTGCAGAGAAGGCCTTTATATAGAGTTATACAGCACAGAAGGAGGCCATTTGGCCCGGCATGCTTGTGTCGGCTCTTTGAAAGGGCGATCCAATTAGTCCCACTCCCCTGCTCTTTCTGCACAACCGTACAAAATTTTTTCCACCTCAAGTATTTATCCTATTCCCTTTTGAAAGTTACTAGTTAATCTGCTTCCAGCACCCTTTCAGGCCGTGCATTCCAGATCATAACAACTCACTGCGTAAAGAAAATTCGCCTCATCTTCCCTCTAGTTCTTTTGCCAATTACCTTAAATCTGTGTCCTCTGGTTATCGACCCTCCCGCCAGTGGAAACAGTTTCTCCTTATTTACTCTAACAAAACCCCATTCGTAATTTTGAACACCTCTATTAAATCTCCCCTTAACCTTCTCTGCTCTAAGGAGAACAACCCCAGCTTCTCTAGTCTCTCCATATAACTGAAGTCCCTCATATTATTCTAGTAAATCTCCTCTTCACCCTCTCAAAGGCCTTGACATCCTTCCTGAAGTGCGGTGCCCAGAATTGGACACAATACTCTAGCTGAGGCCTAACCAATGATTTATAAAGGTTTATAGTGAGTACCCCTCATCCCACCGCCGATCCCCTCCCCAGCCCAAGTATATTAGAGGGGCGCTCGACAGACTTTTAATCTTACACAAACCTGGTTGTTCACGTGCAGTCCGAGGCCTCGTTTGTCAGCAATGATGAGGGTGATGATGGTTTTTAAGATGGTGGCCAGAAACGTGTTGATACCGAACACCAAGGCGCAGAGTTCCTTGGTCAATGATGTAGCGATCTGAAAACTAATGACAGACAGCACCCAGTCAGGACTATTGCACTCACAGCGGCTGAAGAACAATCGAAGTCCCTCAGAGAATGCAAATTATTCACCAAATAGTCTGATCAACACTTTGGGGAGACCAAAAGCAGATTGGGTGATCGCTTTGCTGAACACCTCCGTTCAGTCCGTAAGCATGACCCCGTGCTTCCGGTCGCTTGTTATTTTAATTCGCCGCTCCACTCCCACTCCGTCCTCAGCCTCTTGCACTGTTTCAACGAAGCTCAACATAATCTCGAGGAACAGCACCTCATCTTTCGATTAGGCACTTTACAGCCTTCTGGGTTCAACATAGAGCTCAACAATTTCAGACCATAACCTCTGCCCCATTTTTTCCCCAGACAGCAGGTGACAGATAATTCTGCTTTTGCCATTTACAGCTCCTCTAGGCCCATCTTTTGCTTCTTTACTTGTCCCATTTCCATCCCCTTTTGCCTTGCACCATCATCCCTTTTGTCATTTAATCTCTCCTGCCTTTCTCCCTATCGCAGACCTTCCCTTTTGTTTTTTCCTCCCCCTCCCCTTCCTCTGTACTTGCTTAAAACCTGTTACATCTCTAACTTTTTCCAGTTCTGATGAATGGTCACCGAGCTGAAACGAGGAGAATTTTGCAGGGGGTCAGTGGGCACGATCGGTGGGAAAATGGATTTTCGGGACCCCGCTGTCAACCCACCGCCATGCACCTTTCCCAATGTCAGGTCTGTCAGCGCTGAGCAGACCCAACATGCAGCGGCGGGCAAGGCAATTAAGGTCATTAGGGTCTTGTCAACAGAGCATTAAGAACTTTTTCAGCTCACCTTCAGAGTTACCAGGTCGCCCACAGGGTCCATGATGCTCGGGGATCACATTAGATAAGAAGGGCGGGTGTTGAATGGCCATGGAATCATCGCATTACTTGATAGCTGCAAATGTGCTATAAAAGCTCCCATCTCACAGCTATTCACTTCCCAAGCTCAGAAGCTGTTGCTTACTGCATTTGGAAGACAGATTGAGCTTTATGCAGGTTGCAAGTGTTTGGAGCGAACTCTCTATCCAGTGTCACCTCATTGGAACAATCTCTCTCACCATTGATAGATCGCTTCTGTCATCTCTACTTCACCTGCCATCCATTACATCAGCATCGGTACCCTTGAAACTATCCCACCTTGGTCCTCAGAATCCGATCACGATCAGCCCAAACACCAGCATCACCAGCAGCACCAACCTTCTCCACATACAACTGATGCTGCACAGGACACAAGGCATCAGCACCCAACCAGATTGCTGCCTGGGAGGCCAGGGATGGCCTCACCATGGCCAGATTTACTTTACTTGACGCTGTACACCCTGGCTGCCACATGATGCGCCAGGTTAGCACCACCCCACACCAACTATAATAGAGAAATGATATTGGGTCAAAGGAGCAGGATAGTGAAACAGTTTGGGTGGAGGTAAGGAATAATAAGGGGAAAAAAACACTAGTGGGTGTAGTCTATAGGCCTCCGAACAGTTGCAACTCTGTTGGACGGAGTATTAATCAGGAAATAGTTGAGGCTTGTAATAAGGGAACAGCTATAATTATGGGGGATTTTAATTATCATATTAACTGGACAAATCAAATTGGGCAGAGCAGCCTTGAGGAAGAGTTCATTGAGTGTATTAGGGATGGGTTTCTTGAGCAGTATGTAACTGAACCGACCAGGGGGCAAGCAACCTTAGATTTGGTCCTGTGTAATGAGACAGGATTAATTAAAAATGTCCTAGTAAAGGATCCCCTTGGAATGAGTGACCATAACATGGTTGAGTTCCATATTCAATTAGAGGGTGAGAAGGTTGGATCTCAAACAAGCGTGCTGAGCTTGAATAAAGGAGACTATGAAGGTATGAGAGCGGAATTAATTAGAGTGGACTGGGAAAATAGATTAAAGGGTAAGACGGTACATGACCAGTGGTGTACATTTAAGGAGTTATTTTACAACTTCCAAAAAAAATATATTCCACTGAGGAAAAAAGGGTGTAAAAGAAAAGATAGCCATCCGTGGCTAAGTAAAGTAATTAAGGATAGTATCCGACTAAAAACAAGGGCATATAAGGTAGCCAAATCTAGTGGGAGGATGGAAGATTGGGAAGTCTTTAAAAGACAGCAAAAAATAACAAAAAGATTGATTAAGAAAGGGAAGATAGATTATGAAAGTAAATTAGCAAAAAATATAAAAACAGATAGTAAAAGTTTCTATAGTTATATAAAAAGAAAAAGGGTGGCTAAAGTAAATGTTGGTCCCTTAGAGGATGAGACCGGGAAATTAATGGTGGGAAACATGGAGATGGCAAAAACACTGAACAATTATTTTGTATCAGTCTTTACAGTAGAGGACACTAAGAATATCCCAACACTGGACAAACAGGGGGCTCTAGGGGGGGAGGAACTAAATACGATTAAAATCACTAAGGAAGTGGTACTTGGTAAAATAATGGGACTCAAGGCGGATAAATCCCCTGGACCTGATGGCTTGCATCCCAGGGTCTTGAGGGAAGTAGCGGTAGGGATTGTGGATGCATTGGTAATAATTTTCCAAAACTCACTGGACTCAGCAAAGGTCCCAGCAGATTGGAAAACTGCTAATGTAACACCCTTATTTAAAAAGGGTAGTAGGCAGAAGGCTGGAAACTATAGACCTGTTAGCCTAACATCTGTGGTTGGTAAAATGTTAGAGTCCATTATTAAGGAGACAGTAACGGGACATTTGGATAAACATAATTTAATAGGGCAAACTCAGCATGGTTTCATGAAGGGGAAGTCATGTTTAACAAATTTGCTTGAGTTTTTTGAGGAAGTAACATACAGGGTGGATAAAGGGGAACCAGTGGACGTAGTGTATTTAGACTTCCAAAAGGCATTTGACAAGGTGCCACACAAAAGATTATTGCTCAAGATAAAAAATCACGGGATTGGGGGTAATATTCTGGTGTGGGTGGAGGATTGGCTCTCTAACAGAAAGCAGAGAGTTGGGATAAATGGTTCGTTCTCAGATTGGCAACCAGTAACTAGTGGTGTTCCGCAGGGGTCAGTGCTGGGTCCCCAACTCTTTACAATCTATATTAACGATTTGGAGGAGGGGACCGAGTGTAACATATCAAAGTTTGCAGATGATACAAAGATGGGAGGGAAAGTAGTGAGTGAGGAGGACATAAAAAACCTGCAAAGGGACATAGACAGGCTAAGTAAGTGGGCAGAGATTTGGCAGATGGAATACAATACTGGAAAGTGTGAGGTTATGCACTTTGGCAGGAAAAATCATAGAGCAAGTTATTATCTTAATGGCAAGAAACTGGAAAGTACTGTAGTACAAAGGGATCTGGGGGTCCTGGTGCACGAAACTCAAAAAGTTAGTATGCAGGTGCAGCAAGTGATTAAGAAGGCCAATGGAATGTTGGCTTTTATTGCTAGGGGGTTGGAATATAAAAACAGGGAGGTATTGCTGCAGTTGTACAAGGTATTGGTGAGGCCGCACCTGGAATACTGCATACAGTTTTGGTGTCCATACTTAAGAAAAGACATACTTGCTCTCGAGTCAGTACAAAGAAGGTTCACTCGGTTAATCCCGGGGATGAGGGGGTGGTCATATGAGGAGAGGTTGAGTAGATTGGGACTCTACTCATTGGAGTTCAGAAGAATGAGAGGCGATCTTATTGAAACATATAAGATTGTGAAGGGGCTTGATCGGGTGGATGCGGTGAGGATGTTCCCAATGATGGGTGAAACTAGAACTAGGGGGCATAATCTTAAAATAAGGGGCTGCTCATTCAAAACTGAGATGAGGAGAAACTTCTTCACTCAGAGGGTGGTAGGTTTGTGGAATTTGCTGCCCCAGAAAGCTGTGGAAGCTACATCATTAAATAAATTTAAAACAGAAATAGATAGTTTCCTAGAAGTAAAGGGAATAAAGGGTTACGGGGAGCGGGCAGGAAATTGGACATGAGTCTGGGTTCGGAATGGTCATGGCCCTGTGGGTAGTGGAGCGGGCCCAGGGGCCGTGTAGCCTTGTTCTGCTCCTACTGTGTTCTAATTCTGTTAGATTTCAGGAGATGGTTTTATTCCTGTTCCTGGCTGGGGTGGAGATCGCCTTTACAGAAGGTAAGTACTGTAGAAAATATAGGGACAGAGTGATCTCCTGGAAGAATTTCGATCGCCTAGATGGGTCGGAGAGGAATTTCCCAGATTTTTTTCTCCCAAATTGGCCATTGGGTTTTTATCTGGTTTTTCGCCTCTCCCGGGAGATCACATGGGTTCAGGTGGATGCAGAGTGATAGAAGATTTGAGGTTAGGATCAGATCAGCCATGATCTTATTGAATGGTGGAGCAGGCTCGAGGGGCCGATTGGCCTACTCCTGCTCCTATTTCTTATGTTCTTATGTTATGTTAACACCATACAGCATCCCCTACAATGCCCAAGCCATTCCTTTCACACTCATGACCATTGCTGGGGGTACCGTTATGTCTCATCATTCATTGCAACTCAGGAAGCCACTTCCAAAGGTGCACACAAATCTGTCCAAGAACGCAAAGTGTTCAAAATAAAAGTTTCAATGTTTGACACCACATTAACAGAAACTTGACCTGAACATTGCCTAAAACACCCAAGTGCCTACCCTTGTGTGTTGTTAGTTGGTATGTTTGCACTTGGATGAGGGCGAGTGTGAGGGGTGGCTAGTGAGATGGCAATGTGATAATGTAGATAGAGAGGGATGGGTGGAGGTGCAAGGTAAGTTGGTGAGTAAGGATGTGCAGGAGTAGGGTAGGGAAAGCAGAGTGATGGGGGATGTGATGAGAGGCACAGCAGGATGAGGTTGAGTGTGGCTTTGTACTAACGTTTTGTGATCTACTGAGATCATTGAAAGGTTTGCGCTAGTGCAGCCTGGTCCTCCTGACGACATCCCTGCTTGTGTCCACCTGTGCAATGTGGAACCAGGCTGTGTTGATCTCTTGGGGAGATCTG